>NC_136813.1:130455142-131019409 GCF_951394365.1 Tetrao urogallus
TCAAAGAATGATCTCCTTTCTTTTATGCAGCAATCTTGAATTTTTTCCTGAAAATATGAAAAAACCTCTAGCCAAGTCTAAATTACTGTCTACTGTTTTAAGCCTCTTGGCCTAGAAGTTCAATAGAACCCAAGGTCCTTCCTAACATAGTAAATGCCTAAATGCAATCAGTTGTGGTTTTTTGTTTGGTTGGTTTTGTTTTTAATGGCAGCTACCACAACATGTGAAAGTAGATAAAGATATTTCAAGTTGAGGAAAGAGCTATAGCTATAGAGCTATAAGAGACAGATGCTTACTTAGAAGCTTGTGGGTCTTGAACATATTCATCTATTGCTCAACTTGAGCAGCTATGCATTTAGTTAGTCTGCTGTTGTGTATCTTACCTTATGGCATGCAGGACTAAGGGACAAATAAAAATTACTTATTGTAATAGATCTAAACTCAGATATCTCAATGAATCTAAATAAAAATTAAGTATCATCATAATGGATTGATCTAAACTTGGATTTCTCAGTGCTATTAAAATATATTTATGGTAAGGCAGAAAATTTATCTTAGATGATGGTTTATGCATCACTACACTCAAGCCTACAAGCATCGTTAAATCACAGTATGCTATGTGTAGAATGAAGAGGTTAAAAAAGAAAAGAAAGCTTCTTAAATGTCTGTAGATTAAAAGGGGATCATTGTAGTCATTACTGCCTGTCCAACTCCAAGCAGAATGAATGGGAGTGAGAAGGGAAAGCAAACTGAAAAAACCCCACACAATTGTGAACAGGAAGTTATGGTGGGAAAGATTATGAAAAGCTACAAAATAGATTTCAGTATGGATTTTCAGCAGGCCAAAGGAATTCTACTGTATTAAACAGTTACACAAGCCAGATTCAAAAACAAAGTATTGAAAAGAAAGAAAAGCTTATGGGTGGAGCTCTTACAGGCACATCAAGAGCATTTTACTGTAAGCGTCAGCCAGGTTTTGAAATTAGTGTTTCTTTCTTTTTGTATTCTTCCCAAGCTGAGTGTAACACTATTCAGGAATGGTCTTTTCACAAACCATCATATGAAAACGAACTTACTCTTTTTGATACAATGGGCAACATGTCCAGCCAAGCACCTCTGTGGTTTTAGAAGCACTGTTTAGTCCAAGTAGTTTTATTGTCAGCATCGTTTCTCTTGGAAGAGCCTTTATCCGTAGAGGAAAGTTGATTCTAAAATAAAATAATGGAAAAAGAAGAAGAAATCTAGTTTTGTTACAACAAGTAACATCTTTTCACATTTCTCTGGATTCCTAAACACATATATCAAACTATAAATTACAGGAGGGCAGCTGTGAAGGAAAATGTAACTGATAGGTCCCTTCAATACACCAGCCACACATGTAAAGTATTGTCAGCCACTAACTTGCATGATAGTACTTAAGAAGCATAGAATCCTAGTTAAAATCTTGCATAGTATTAATTTATCAGTGGAGGGCTATTTCAGTGCTAGCATTCCCTGAGCGTGAATTGTAAACAAATGATTTGCTGGCTTGCGTCTTCAGAAGTAAACACTACTACTAAGAACTATGAGATGTTTTGTAAGTAAAGTATGATAATCATTCTTCTTTACGTGTACTTCTGTGGAGTGGCATTTCTCAGGCACAATTTAAAAGCAGATTTTGTTGTAAAAGAAATGAGTAATTCATGATTTTTAGTGAGAAAATTCTAGTGCATGAGTGTTCTTCTCAACTTCGTATTGATCACTAATAAACTTGATTGGTCATTCAATTTGAATATATATATGATTATATGACCAATTTACAAACATAAATTAGAGCAACTGTAATAAACGAGATACTTTCATGCTATATGGTAGAATCACATATGATATTAATCAGACATGTGCAAAATTTTATTTCCTTTTTCCTGAAGAGAATACCTGTGGTAGATGGTTTTTAAGTTAAAAATTTAAACTTCTCAAGCATAAAATGAGATTTGTTACTTTTTTTTTTTTTTCTTTTTTTGATATAAACAAAATCAAGGAGCTAAGGGCTAAAAGAATTATTTTTATGTTGACAGCAAAAATGTCAAGAAAACAAAATGTCTGCATAAACTCGAGTTAAAACAAACCAGAATAAAAATTGATATAATATTATTTAATATTGTGTGTGGTCTTCCAATTCATGAAAGGGGCATATAAACAGGAGAGGGAAAGAGTGTTTACGAGGGTGGATAGTGATAAGGCAAGGGGGAATGGTTCTAAACTGAGACAGGGGAGGTTTAGGTTAGATATTAGGAGGAAGTTTTTCCACAGAGAGGGTGGTGACACACTGGAACAGGTTGCCCAAGGAGGTTGTGGATGCCCCATCCCTGGAGGCATTCAAGGCCAGGCTGGATGTGGCTCTGGGCAGCCTGGTCTGCTGGTTGGTGACCCTGCACATAGCAGGGGGTTGAAACTAGATGATAATTGTGGTCCTTTTCAACCCAGGCCATTCTATGATTCTGTGATTTCCATATTCAATCTAAAAGGAGAAACAATTCAACTTTCAGCATTTTTAAAAAATGATACAGTAAATAAATGTAGAAATCAGTATTAAAAATATAGTAGCCTGAAAAAATAAGGATTGTGAGCAGCAGAAATGAGACAAGATAAGAGTGTAATGTTCAATTTAAACAAGATTTTGATCCTACTCATTTCACTCAAAATCTGTCAAAATTCTATTGATTCCAGGAAAGTTTGCTTGAATGCACTGAGGAGTTACTGTAACAAAGAAGATGTTTTTGCTAAAACTCTTAAGTACTCTAAATTAGCATTAGTGTCAAGATTTCAGATGAATCTAAAATATTTTGGAAATTATCCAAATTTGCATATGTCCATCTGAGTAAAAAAGCAAGACAGCAATTTCCCATCATTTGTAATTAACACAAATAGGTTTGAGAAGCAGTTCTCAACTATCTTCCCACATGTCTCTATTTATAGCTTCACAGCATGATTAATATTTTCTGTGGAAGGAAAAAGAAAAGCCACGTGTTTTCTAATACAGAAATTTGTTAGCACTATTTGCGAATGTGAAGAAATGAAATAAACTTCTCAATACCCTTTTCCTTGCAGAAAGCAAACACTTGTCAGAGATTCCCTAGGACACAAGATATAGCACTACCAGATGTACGCAGATGAAGAAAAAAACTTGGAGATTGAAGTAAGAGTTAGGCATCCCAAGACTTAAACAAAGCCAAAAATTTTCCTTCAGTGATATATGATATACAGGGAAAGGGAATATTTATACTAGTTTTAATGATGCCTAAACTTACTCAGTTGGCATTATAATTTCTGACTGCATGAGGCCGATACAAAGAGATTACTAAGAGGAAAGAGGAAATGGAAAGGTGGCCAGAAACAAGACACTTTGTGGATGATCAATTTCAGCAGTAGTTGAGAAGAACAAAGAAGCTACTAACTGAGAAAGTGCTGTTTACAGATGTTAAGTAATGTTATACAGCTGGTTTCAAAGGCTAAGGCCCTAACATCATAAAAGCACACAACACTGAAAGCTCTGAGGCAACCAGGGCTTTGCCCAGGGAGAGTATAAACTAAACATACAAGCCAAACACAATATGGGGAAAAAGAAATCCAAAGCCAAGAAAATATCTGAGGTGATGAATGGTAGGCTTAATGCTAATTCCACATTTTATGTCTATAGGTTTAACATAAATTATGGAGGATGGAAAAAGAGAGGAGGTGGTAGAATGAAGACATGAAGAGCAGCCAGCAAAGGAAAAAAAGGAAGGAAATTCTGGAGAGGCTTCACGCATTTAAAAATGAAGCTGATGTGAACAGAAATGGGGAAATTTGGGACTTTGTTCATTATGCGCTAGACAGTATCAGCCTGTTCAAATTTTGCACCGAAGTGATACTCATTTTTCAAACACACAGATTACAAAACAAAGAACAGAATCCTAAAAAAGGACAAACAGCAACAACAAAAATGCTATGTGAGGCAACCTTCTTAGAAATCAAACAATTTCAATCTGAGGACATTCCATTGGAGATGATAAACGACTTCACCAGAAGATCATATTTAAACACAAACCTACCAAGTTCAAACACCAATTGGATAAAGCAGTGTAAAACACAAACTAAATAAATGAATACCAACAAATATAGCAAATCTTATATCTTTTTTTGTTTGTTTGTTTGTTAAAACAATCTCCCTGGGCTCCTAATCATCAAAGCACCACTCTCCATTTCTCTGTCTTGTTTAGGAAAAATCAGTTTTCAATTAAGTAGATTCATTTTTTGTCCTGATTGATCTCTAACTCTATAGTGAATAGCTGACTTCCTATTTTAATGGAGCCTCTTCCTGATGGCCTTCTACCATCTGCATTTTCATTTCAGTTGGAAATAGCATATGGGTTTCAATGAAAGTAGCACTTTACAACTCAGGACAAAACATCTTCCAAAAAAAGAAATCTTGTCTTCTCTTAAATTTTTATGTGAACATATTCCCTTCTCTTTCAGAAAGTGACTTTACAGCTAAAATATAACCAAGAGTAAACACAGATGGGTGACAGTTTTTAGTGATGCAGACTTTCTACAATAATAAACTGGGGCCAATTCATGACATATATGAACAACTGTGGTAATACTTATTTCATTAAAATACACTATTTTTAATCTGTTCCAGCCTGTATCTTACAAAAAAGTGCTAATGAGTGTTTCTATGCATGTATTATTGTATGAAAGACAAACCAGCCTGTTCTTGAGTATGCTTTAAACTTCTGCTAGTTAGGTACATAACACCTTCAATAACAACGCAATACCACATTTACTGTTCCTTCTCTCTCTACGTTTCAGAAAACTGAATATAATGATTATTTTGTCAAGTTTGGCGCTGTTAGTTCCTTCTTTATTAGAGGGTTATCAGCACCAATAACCAAAAAAAAAAAAAAAAAGCCAACAAAACCCAAACAAAAGAATTTCCCATTATGACAAGTATTTCACATTTAAAAACAAAAAACAGATGGAAAAAAACCCAATTCCCTCCTTTTATATATCATCATAATGAAAACACCTGCTGGCATCATATCCTCACTAACATTCATAAAAAATATCAAAATCATACTGTGTTAAGTACAACTGAGTAAAGAAGTCAGCACTTTTCTTTATGTGAAAACATTTGATTGAAGTGTTTTGTTAGATACAGAGAAGGAATATGTGCTAAATAAGCATCTAATTCTGAATAAAATCTACCCTGGTAAGCAAGGAATATTCTAGTGACTCAAAGACAGGAGGGAAAAATCTAGCTGTAACACTATTAGCTGGTTTAAAATATCCCATCTGACCTTTGCATTCTGATTAAAAAATAACTGTTGTTTGCAAAAACCAGTTCCAGATACGAAATAAAGCATACTAAAATAATGTCACTTCTGTCTGCCTAGACTCTCAGCCTTTGCTTCTGGATCTCATTCAGTCCAAGAACTTTGCCCTCATGATTTAAGGCTTACACAAATATGGGCCAAACAGGTGGTATACATGTTCATGATTGAAGGAAACACAGAAAAGCCTGCTAGACGTATTTGATTTTGTAATTTGTAATTAATTTGATTTGATTGAATGAATTGATTCAAATTTTGAAAATGATTTTTGAAATTCAAGGAACTATAAAAAAAGTCCATAGACTTCATTATTGATGAACAAGAGCCTGCATGCCATGCTCACAAAAGTCAGAACCAGTGGAAATGACCCACTGTTTCACAGCTGCAATGGCAGCATAATTGGTAGGAAAATATTGCTTATACAATTCATCTTTCATCAGTGCAAGCAGATAGATGTCAGAAGGCACCAAATCCAGACTACACAGTGAGTGTGGTAGGACAGTCCAGCCAAGGTTGGCAATGTGCTCCACAGTCTTCAAACTAGTATGGGGCCTGGTGTTAGTATGTTGTAAGAGAAAGGTGATCTTCACTTAATTGACTTTCAAAATGTGAGACTTCAGCTTAGACAGCATTATGCTGTAGTGATCAGTGGAAGGTTTGCCCAGGTTGCAAAAAATCAGAAGGATCACCCTTTTCAACTCCAAAACATGGTGAACATCACTTTCCCGGCTGATGGCTGTGTCTTGAACTTTTTCTTTAATGGGAAAATTTCAAGTTACCACTCCACAGACTGCAACTTAGAATCATAGCAGTGACACCTCATCTCATCACCAGTAATTATGCAATTCAAATATCACCTTCCACCCCATACTGGCTCAAGAGATCCTGACATACTTGCATACAATTTTCATTCTGTTCCTGCGTGAGCATTCATGGGACCCACCTGGCACAAACTCTGCAACATTTCAACGTTACCACCATCATTTCCAACACATTTAAACCAATATTTAGCTTTGTACACAGTTCCCTGGCCATAATAAACCAATTTGCACAGATGAGTTGATTAAGATACTCTTCATCTCATGGTGTGACAGCTATATATGGCCGTTTTTGAATGTAGCTTGTCTTCCACATTGCTGTCACCACTACTTAAACACACCACCCACAACTTCATTGTGCTCACATCCACTGTTTGGTCTCCATAGACATTCAGCATATGTCAATGAAAGTCAATGGGTGTCATGTTTCCCACAGGGAAGAATTCAGTTATACATCTTTCCTTCAAAGACACTTCATATTAGATACCATTTTGACCAACTATCCCTCTGCTGCCATCTATCACACAGCAACAAAATGCAATTGATGGAAAGGTTGAACTGCCATGCCTCCAACATCTTCCTCTGATGTTGTGGGCCAACATAATAAAACAGGAAGCATTGCTTCTGGAGTAGGCCTCTTATTAAGTTTCATGCAATTCTGTATCTTGTTTATGGTGTTAACTTCTTCTCACAACTACCTATGAAAGTATTTGGTATGTGTAGTTAACTGTTTTTCCAAGACATTCTTTGACTGAATTTCATACAGACTTTGAAGAAAGGGAGGTTTGAACAGAAACGCTGAAGCTTCCATATGATTTCTGCATATTTTCATAGAAATTGAAGAAAGGTGAAGTTTCAATCATGGGTGAAGAACTTATTTCTTTGCTATCATTTTATATCTTGTTTTATAGAGAGGTTCTACAAGACGCATCCTAGAAATAAGTCAGCCACCTTTTGGAAGCCAAAAATACTCATAAAGAACGTAGTTCCCCTACAATTTAGTTTTGTATCTGCCCATATGTATCATAACCTGCACAATGTGAAAATTCCTACAGTGCAAATGAGAATGATCCAACATCTTCAACACAAAGAGAACCATTCCTTCAAAGGACTGACGGTTCATCACAAACTCTCTGGACTCAACTGAGTTATCAGCAAAGATGTTAGGTCCTAAAAGAACTAATTATATTAGTAGCAGAAATGCACCCATTTTGTTTCTTAACTATAGGGCATACATATTAAATATCCCACATCTGTTTAGAAGCATCGAGTAAAAAGCCTGCACAAACTTCCATTAAGATAGAAGTGCAGTGGGTTTGAGATGAAATTTGTTTCATTTTACCAGTTTCGAGCTGTTATATGTCTTAGAGTGAGGTAATCAACACTTATGAATTGAACACTTTGTATTCAATTATAAGGTAACAAAACCCCTTTCGGGTCTTAGTCTTGAATCTTAGTCTTTATTCAATTACAATGTAATAAAGCTTCTTTCAGATTTAGAATAAAGTAAATGGTAATGTAAAACATAAAAAAAAAAAAATTGAAAGACTATAAATAAAAACATCATTCGCAGGGACGTAAAAACAAAACCCACAAACCCATCTACTTCTCTCTTCCATCTACTGCAAGTATGACTTTTATGTCAGTTCATTGTCAGTTCAGTGCCTTAAGTTATTTAAGTGTGTGTCCTGCTTTTAAATGGAGTTAATTTCCTCAAAGCAGACAGGCACAAGACAGGCAGCTGGCAGCCTCTACTTAAGAATTCTAGACTCAAACTAAAGGACTTCAATTTAAAACCTAGTCTACAGATCCTTTTATATGAAAATCAACACAATCAGGTTCCTTCTAAATAAAGAATCAAAAAAATTTTACAACAGGTTCTCAAGCTGGATTTCATATCTACTAGAAGTGAATCCAAAGTGCAAAGTCTTCACGAAAACTGAAATAAGGCCTTTTGTATCTCCTTTCAGCTTCAGCATTCTCCCAGTGAATAGCTGAACAAAATCTATTCTCAGGCCTGTGTATTTTAGTTTATTCTTAGACTAACCTTAGTCTAGCACTACTTCTCTCTCTGGCTATCACATTCCTTTCCTGCTCCCACCTCTCTAAATTTCTCTGAATTCTATGGATTTAATTTGCACAGAAGATCAATAATAAAGACGTGACTTTGCTTGTTTGTTTGTTTGTTTCAAATTGATATTAAGTTTATAAAATCTTCAGAAAAGCATAGATAAAAACTTACTTCTCATTCCAGTCTGTCAGGAAAAAGAAGGATTTTCTAACAGGTATATTTTTGCAAATCTTCACTTGACATATTGTCTTCCCAGCATATGTTAGTAAACAGGAAAAAGAAAAAAGTTTGTATCTATAAAGGAAAAAAGGGGAAAAAAAATAATTACAATGTAATTTCCAGCACAGTAAATTCAGGGTTAACTGTTCAGAAACTTATGAAGATCCATTCTTACATGCAAATAGAATTAAAATGACAAATCAGATTTAACGTTTAATTTAAAAAAAATAGAGTTCAAGAAAGTGCTTAAGACATGTAATCCTTATTTATTTTTCCTTATGGCAGTCAATGGAAGTTTAGGCAAAAGGTGTGAGGTGCTGCAACTTTCTCATCATATAAGTTCAGTCGTTAGTGGAACTTCACTTATACTTTTCCCAATCTGTAAGAAAACTATAAAGAAAAGAAAACAAAAAAACCCGCAGGATAATACTTCAGGGAATCTATACATTCATTATAGCAGATGCGTTAAAGACATCTGTGTTGGCATTTGTCACATATTTGTCTGAATAGTGTAATCCAGGTCTCCAACTATCTGTTAGTTCTGTGTCCTTAATTCATCTTGTAACTTCCAGATCTTCCTATGGAAAGTTGCCATGCTGAGCTGTAGACCATGTTCTGTACAGGAATGATGAAAGCAAGCTTAAAGCATTTGCAGATTAACAGTGCCTGGCTTAGCTTTATTTACAAGCATCATTGCTGATCTTTTCCAGAACATTGTAATAATTGTTATAATTATTGTAGCAGATGTGCCTTTTCTCTTTCTTCTTTTTCTTTAACAATCTGTAGTTCTTTTGAGGTATTTATGCAAAGAAAAGAAAAATTACCTCACAAGTGCAGGAAATGCTTGAGCTCTTAAATATGGCATCTTCCCTCTAGAGTCCAAACACTACCAACAATTGGAGTATAGTGAAGGAAATAATAAATTTTAATACAATAAAGTGATTAAGGATTGCTTAATCCCTGATACATCCCTGGTTTATATGCCATAAACACTAATCCTAAAAAGATTAACGCTTACACAATGTTAAGTTCAGAGTATTCACATTTCAACACATTATATTTCTTCATACAATATTGTGCCTAGGTATCCTCCCTCCCTATGAATTCAAATGCAAGGAAATCTAGTCTTGTCCCAAAGATAACTTCATATCATCCTGATATAGATAGCAATATGAATTTGAAGGGTGTAGAAACAAACGCAGCAAAACATTATGTCATTGGCATCAAATAGTAAATATCTGATTGGGATCTATATGAACCAAAACAAAAAACTGATAAAAAAGAAACTAGGAACAAAAATACAGTACAGAAAGGCAATTGGTTTTACAATTTATAAGGTCTCCAACTACCTTTTTAAAGAAGTAAGATTGAAGTGAGAAATTGTAAGCATGAATATAAAAATTGATAAAGTACCGATCTACAAAAAGGAGCTCCAGAGGGATTTGGTGAGACACTAAAATGATTATGTAAAACACAAGACCCTCCCTCTTATCCAAAATGATTAGAAAAAAAGATCATTTATCACAAATTTGTATGTCTGGATAAACAATGAGACAAGTTGTAAGAGATGTCAGAATTCTAACATACTAGCTTGCTCCAAATATAATGCACCTATTTATTTCCATGGAAACAACAACAGGTTCAAAGAGCACAATAAAGCTACTTGATGGGGCACTTCCTCAGTTACAAAAAATGATTTTTCAACATAATCACCACCATTAGCTATGCATTTTTGTGAGCAATGAACAAGAGACATATACCCATCACCACACTGCACTCGTATCAACTATTTGGTTTCCGCAAACATTCAGCAAGTATCAATAAAGTCAGTGGGTACTATTTTTGTCCACATGGAGGAATTCAGTGACACACCATTGCATCATACATACTCCCATGTCTGACTGCCCCTCTGCTGCCATCTGATATACAGCAACAAAATGTAGCAGAATACTGGTGAGAAAGTTCAGCCTATACTGCCATACCACCAACATCTATCTCTGATGTTGCAGACTAACATAATAAAGTAGTAAGCATTATTTTTGGAGCACTTAAATTCATACTCTCTCTCTCTATATATGTAAATGGAAAATGAAGTGCTGGGACAAAGCCAGCATACAATCATGCAACGTGGAAAATAAGGAGGAGGAATGCGCTATGAATGAAGTTAGTAAAAGTATCTGAGGAAAGCAGGCGAAATGGACTGCAGTCTATGTTAAGAAACTCATGTTACAAGTATTAGAAAGATTGGAGGAGGAGATTAAGAAGGAAGAGAGATCCTCATTTTCACATGCTTGAACATAGTGTTCAAGTCATGAGTGGCATTTTAGGCCATATGCAATTTCACATTTCACTGGTAAAACAAAATGCAGTGGGAATGGTATAACCATCTGCAATATCAGGATAGTGATTATAGTTTTCCATTTATTACCTCAACTAATGTAAATCTCTCAGATTTTTATTTAATTGCTAATTACATTTAATGTGATATAGTATATTTTCTTGTTCACAGTCTAATGCAAATGATCCCATTGCTTTTTAATCGGTCATTTGGAAATCAGGGTGGAGTGGGAGGAAAGGGAAAGTAATAACAAAACACTTGTAGAATAGCATTTTCACTCATAAAAATAATAATACCAGACTGCACTGGAATGGCAAAAGGAGAACACTAGTTTTACAGTGGAAAAGCATCTATTTGAAGAGACAACTTATTTGAACAAAACAAACAAAACAAAAAAGTGCAGAAGAAAATATTTCAATCAGCTTTTTGTGAAAGTTGTCTCTTTTTTTTTCTTTCCTCTGCTAGATGAAAATACATGGTATACTTTGACCCATAAACTCTGCTGATTTTTATCACAATAGGGCTCGTCAGTGCATATGCTTAGCCAAGTTATGTTGTTTGAATATACAAGGAACAAAAATTACTGATAAAGTCTCATTCAGATTGGGTACAAGAAAGCATCCCTCTGATTAGCTTAGTAACACTTCCACTCATTTGTACTGTGAAGGCTATAGAAAGCTCCAATCCAAACTCTTGGCATGAAGTGCAAACACTTTTCTCTGCCTCTCTGAGCAAGTCAGAGACACAGATGTTTGTTCACATACCCATCAAGTTCATCACCATGACCTTGCTTGTTACCATACGTCCATATTGGTTGGGGTAACCAGCTAAGACCTCTTTGATTCTCCTGAATGAAACATGGGAGACTTCTGATCAGATTATGTAAGTGCTCTTTATGCTATAAAAATGGTGGAGATGCACTCACTCAGCCTCTAACATTCATACTGAAGTACTGCCAAAGCAACAGATGTTAGCTAGCACCTATGAAAAACATGTGATTAGGAGAGATGAGGCACCACCCTTCTTGTGAACTGTTGCTGGAATTTCTCCCACCTGTTCACCCAGGCTTCAGGAATGTTATGAGCTGCATAAACAGTGAAGCTGAGCTGGGAATCAAGACTGATGTCTGCACGGGGAGGGCTTCTAGGTATGTTGGCAACCTGGAAATCCACATCAAAGCTGCTGCTGTATACGTGGATGAGATGAGAGATGGCCATGGAGAGCTCTGTCACAGCAGCTTCCATTAATGCTAAGAGGAGAGAAAGAAAGAAAGGTTAGAAATAGGTCACTTGTGATAAAGCATGTTTATCTTAAACCATCAGTTATGGCTTTGAAATGCTTCCTAATAAAATTTAATTTAAATGACATAACCTACCAACTGAAGCCAATTAGCCATCTGTGCTTCTGAAACCAGCCTTAACTCATTTCTGGTGTATCATTAGCAGTCTTTCATTACAGTGCCTTCAAATTAAGGCATTTTCAGAGTAAGCCTTTTAAACTACAGCAAGTTAGTGTGTGCTTCAGATAAATCATTTTAGTCTGTTAATTTTTGCACTAGAAAGATTTATATTCTGTAAGCATCTTGAAATTTCTGCAGCTACATAGCTACTTAGTCCAAGGGAAATGGCAATGTTGCAGTAGAAAGGAGCAAAGGCACTGGTTAGCTTTTAAGACTATAAAGCTATTGCAAACACAGATAAACAACTCATAAAAATATATATAATGACAGCCACAATCAGATATAGCATTCAGATGGTCATGTATTGGTCAAAACATTCCACAGTGATAGACACTGAAAGATGTATCTACACAGATACATCAAATGCAGGCTGTACTCTCATTTATATTTCAATTTTATTTATGCTATTTCCTTTGGCATGAGTCTGCGGTGCTCTTTTTCTGCAGTTACTGGCTTTTATCCATCTTCCCTCTCTGCATTTTTGGAGCAGCTAGGGACTATCTGATTGCCATTGTAAATTAAAATCCCCAGCCCTGGCAGCCTCCATCGAGTGAAGAGAGCTGGTACAAGCACTCTTATTTCTCAGGCAAGGGACAGTTTGAAGAAGAAAGTGCCAGAGAACTTTATACCATTCCAGGATCAAGGTGATTTGTCTTCCAAAAGAAATATCCAAAATTCTCCTTTTCCCCTCCCTATATCTCCCAGCTTTCTATGTGATCAAGGACATACTCTCATCACCTTATGCCATTCTTTTCTGGTCCTCTTCAGAACATTACATTAAGTTCCCAATGTACGTTTGGCTACAGCACTCAATAACCATTTATGAGCCATGTATCTATTAAAATTTTTTCCAAAGAACAGAAAGTCTGAGACTAGCTTGCATACACTTTTAACACTGGGGATAACTGAAAGCATCCTGTCCAACAGCAGATACAGACACTATGATTCTTGGACTTAGCTCAGTTTGTCACTAAAAGTGACTTCAAACGTATTCCTTGTCTGGAACTTTTTTCACACCTTTAAACTAGCAAATATTTAGAATTACTGAGTCACAAAACACATGGAACACTCTGCAAAGGAATTATTATATATCTGAAAGAGTGGTAATGTACTGGCACAGGCTGCCCAGGGAGGTGGTGCTCCACACATGTGAGCAGAACAATTTTAAAGATTAATCAATTAAGATCGATTAAGAAAACTTAGTTTATTTACTCAGTATGTACTTCTGTGGCTGGTATATCTTTTTTACTGTCCTTTTATTTCCTCTCTTTACTATTTTCTCCATTCACCACCTTTTTCTATAAGGGTTCTGAATAAATCTTCAGCTCAAATGCATTTTCCCTTGGATAGCATTTTATTCTTACACCCAGATCTCTCGGATGTGCAGTGAGTGAGCACCTTCCAAATTAAATGTTTAACCTGCACTGAATTGTTTTACATTCCAATGAATTATTGATAGTCACACATATGAAACATTCTTAAGAATTCTTAAGAGGTCCAGAAAAGAATGTCAGCAGACTGCCCCAAAACTGGAGGAGAAAAAAAAATAGTAATAAAAAAATATATATTTTTTCTCGATTATTTGTAACATAATTTATTCATGTCAGTGGTAAGGTGAAAAGATTCCCTGGGTATCAAAGACCCGCCCACCCTAAAATATCTACATGGCTAGATGAGACAGAGAGCCTTCAGTCAGCTACAGGCAGTTTGTCTATGAGACTCCTTATGAAGTAAACTGGGAAATTTATTTTCTTTCTTTCTCCTGTTTTCTCCTCTCTCTCTTTCAATTCATGAAATTTCAGCATTATTTATCTAATTTATAGGAGACCTAGCATGATTCTTCTCACAAATAAAGCTCCATGAGGCATAAGCAAATGATCAAGTATGACCTAGTCTGCAGCTACTGTACTTTTTCCTACGTGTGTCTTCTGTGGCTTCTTTGCCACAGTCACCCCTCTCCCCTCCCCCATCACTCTTCACTCATTAAGCCTGGTGGCAATTAAGCAAATTAGAGACAAACACCTTAGTGAGTCTGTAGGTGTCCATTTCGCAGAAGAGATGGTCAGCAGCTTTTCACTGCAAAGAACTGAAGTCAAAGAACTTAACTGCTTTTATGATTAATAAATTTTAGACGAGAAGGATCTATGGTGTTTCACTGATACACCTTGCAAAGGCCATAGACTTCCCATAGTAGATCACAGCTTTAGCTATGCCAGAGTTTATTTTCTAGGAAGTATCCCACACATAGTACCTAGGAGAATGATGAATACAACACATCCTAAAGTGAACTGTGACTGAGATTTATAATCTCAACAACTCAAGTCTCAACTTATTTCTGGTTTAGAATTATTTGTCATCAACTTCTCTGTGGTGATTTCTCTCTCATTTTCTCCACTGAGGAAATGAGATGAGAACACAAGAAGTGACTTTTATCCACAGCTGACAGATATGTTTATTTCTGACATGCTCTTTTCACAAGAAATCTAAATTTTCCTGCAGTCTGAGTATCTAAAATGTTTCTACAACTGTATCCTTTGTGTGGCATTCTTAGCCAGTATCTATTTTTTTGGAGGATTAGGTGGGTTTAGTTATGTGGAAACTGGTGTTAAACAAACTTTAACCACAGTTGCCAGGTATGTTTGCTTATGACATATGCTCCTTGTACGTGAAGTCTGAAGGAATGAATTTCTCCCTTGAGAAAAAGAACCACCCACACCATCTTTGACAGCATTAATGAATATGCTTGCATGTAAATTCTAGAGACTGTAAGGAGGAAACCTGCTCATTCCTTACAGAAAACCACATAATTTCTTCTCATTCCAGTATTACAATTCACATATTATTTCAGTATGAAATCTTTGAACAGAGTAAGCACTTTGCTAGCAGACGACATCAATTTAATACATATCAAACATGGTCTTTCTGATTCCATACACACATTTTCTCAAGGTAAAACATGGTTGAAAATAACTCAGATGGAAGTCTTAAGATTCCTGTGGCATCTTAAAGCTATTTTGGAAAACATGAACTTGATATTATTCTTTCTTACTTATTTTTAGAGATAGGAAAAATATTAAGACCATAAATTCTACTTTGGTCTCCCTCTCTCTCCCTCCTACCCCACTGCCTTGGAAAAACCAATACATCCTCAAGATTCAGGTGAGGTGCAAAGCAATGTTAATTAGACAATCACCATAATAAGTAAAAAGCAAAACATGAAAGGGCTGTAAAGCAGAAACTGATCAGATGCAGTTTCCAAGCACCAATATATTTGCTTTTGTTTCCTCCTATCAGCTGAATAATCCTCTGAATTATCTCTTGAAATAAATTTACAGAATTTCTGCTATCCTTGTAACCAAAACGTTTCTAAAACTAGATCTTTTATAAAGCCTTGTTAACTTGGATCAATATATATATATATATTTTGGAGGACTGGGGGATTTAGTTATATGAAAATTGATCTTAATTAAATAAACCTGAGTAAATAACATCTTGACTCTCAGAAAAACATATAAAGATGTAACACAGCAACAACTTAGAGGTAAAGAGCCATGCTCAAATTAAAAAAAAAAAAAAAACGAAAAACAAAAAAACACAAAAGAGACTTATAAAGAGGAAATACAATTTAAAAAACTCTTGATGTTTTTCTGTATTCTGAAATAAAAGGTGATTTTTCCAAACAAAAACAAATATAGAACAGCTCTGTCCCAGGGAAAGAAAGATGTATTTTCATTTTTTTTTCTAGGAAAATTCCACCAAAACCTCCCATTTCCTCCTTCCTCCTTTTATTTTTATTTTTTATTTTTTGAAACTTTCTGTAGTAAATACTTCTATGACTAGGTCTAGAAGAAACTATCAAATCCAAAGTACCATCAGTGAACCTTTACACTCTTAAATGTAACGACAGTTTAATTTCTTTAGATGTATTTTCATCAAGGTATCTATTTTCTGCATTCTCTCAAAAAGATAAAAACTCCATCCTGTTCAGACAGGAAAAGCTGCTGATTCAACATCATCAGCTCATGGTGCGTACTGGACTTTCTGAGATGGGTCCCAGAGAACTATGGATCAAGTTCCAAAAGCTGCTTATTGTGTCTGATCTCTAAAATCCCTGCCTGAAGTCACAAGGCTGTAGATATTGTACAAATGTTCATTCATCAACTTTTCAGAAAGGCACACTGACTGTAGTTCTGCACCAGTCTGTAGCCTGCTTTTTTCATATTCTAGACTGTAACAAGCCAGAATGCTAAATCTTTATTAACTGGAATAGATTCATTTATCTTTTGGGAAAATTTCATGCTGCAGAAAGGTGAAAATTTCTAAAAATGCTTATCTTTTCTCAAATTTAAGGAGAAAGAAAAAAATAACACACGGAGTGCTGAAATATTACTATGATTTTTCTAAGGACTTCATGCAAAGGGAACAGAACATGATCCAGACTTAGATGTAACATGGACGAGTACTGCTCTGTTCACAGCTATGGAATAATTTGGTCTATAGAGATAACACTGTTAACAGAGTCAATTACTGCAACACTAAATAAAGGACTGAGAGTTTGAATTAGTCTCTGACCTGCATATTCCATGGTGAATGACTAACATTAAACCTCTGTTAATCCTTTTTACTCGGGGGGGGAAAGGAGGAAAATTAGGAAGAATTACTGGAGTAACTGCTGCTTTTACGTTTGAGTTTGATACCTTTTTCTTGAAGATAAATATAAATACAGAAAGGAGACAGAAAAGAACAGCACAAATGGGAATTGCAGTCTGTCCTCTCTTCAACTGTCAGTGCTGATGTTATTTTGAATTGTGCTGCTAGAGATAGCAAAACTCATACTCTTACACTTCTCCAAGATCTGGAAAAATGATTTTAATTTACTTTTTTACTAAAATACTAAAATGATTTTACTTTACTTTTACATCATGGCAAATTTTTTCCATGTCTGCAGGGCTGGGAGCTAATGGGGTAGACAAGGAAACACAGATGTGGTTTTAGCAGGAACGCACGCTTCGCCTTCCAGGTGATTTTTACTTCTAGCCTCAGTGTGTGAAAATACAACTTAGGCTCAGCCTTCCTAGATTGGAGAGACCATGGAATTCTCATGAAGGTGAAGGATTGAGGAAAGCTCATAATCCCAAAATGAACAGATGCTTAGAACGCTTTTATTCACTTCCTGTGGGTGACACCGAGGCTCCACTAGATCACTTTTGATCAATACTCTCGTATTTTGTTTTAATCAGATATAACTTAACACAAGCTTTTATGCTACTATAGACTTCTTAGTTCAAACTTGTTGGCCTAGCTTTAGGTATTTTGCTGTCTTTTAGAAGTTTAGTTAGTAAGTCTAAATGTAATACACATACTGTGTTAATGTATACATGAAATGGATATCAGTGCATGTAATTGAATTTTGATCACCCTGGACAACTTTGAATGTAGGCTTCTCCACAGAATTACTAATGGTCTGGAAAATTCTGACTCGCAATCAGCAAGTTGCACTTTCTAAAATTATATTACCAAACGGATCCTGAAATTGTTAGGAAATTTGGATGTGCCAAGAACAAATGGAATTATCAGTCTTCACAGTTAAAGGTTTCCTGGCATAAGTAAATAGATGCAGAGAGCTGCTGATTCAGTGAAGCTCAACTCTGAAAATATCTTTAAGCAGAGGAATGTTTTAAATCCTTTCCAGAGAGGTTTTCTGAACACTTTGTGATTGCCAAGTTTTGATTCGTAACTATTAATTACTTTCTGTACTCAAGACATTTTTGCCATTAATAGTGTTTAAATGGAATAAATGGCTATCTCCAAGGGAGAAGAATCCTACAAACACCTTACCATCCAGTTCCCCCCTTCTGCACCTGGGTCTCCTAGCTGCTTAGCTTTTCCTGGCAGCTTACAAATATAATCTTTGTTTGCCGTTCATGAAATTGAATAATGGTGAAACAACAAGCTTGGCATTTGGAGCCCTGCATTTAAATCACATCTGTGTTTGAAAGGCTGCTGCAATCTTTGTGGTTGGTTCACCTATTTGCCTCTCTGAGCACAGTGCAACCAGAGTAGCTGTAAGAGGGGGGGAGGGACAAGACTTAGATCTCAAATGGCCACCTTTTTCATCAATCAAAATAGACAGGCCTCCATAACAGTGTGTGATGGCTCACCCCAAAATTTGGAGGGCAGCTCCTTTGAGAGCATTGGCATACTTCTGTGAGTACAAGTTGCAAGCCACAGAGAGGTAGAGAAGGACCTGAGCCCTATAGGTGGCTATCAGCCCAAGAAATGTGACAGACACCCACGACAGAACAGACTCCTGCTTGTCCCTCAGCCTGGGTGGTGCTGTGCAGTAATGCTAACAGGACCAAGCCAGAGATGTTAAGCTGATTTTATCTGAGGGATTAAATACAGGAGAGTCTATGATTTTGTCCATTACTAATTAGTCTACTCTTCTTACAACAGTATATAATTCCTAACTACACACTGCTTACACAAGAAAAGACAGTGAAAGGAAAATTATTGGAGTTGAGGATAAAAACTACACAAAAATATTTTTTTCAGGCTTTCAGGAAGTTCCTTATTTTTCCTTCTCTCTACAGAAAACGTTGGGATTAAGGACAGGTACTAATAATAGCATTAATATTGCTACTATGACCACCAATAACTACAATATGTTCTTCTTTCATCACACCTCATTCTCCATATCTGAATTTCAATATTAGTTTGGGGAAATGCTGGTTTATTTATATTTTTATATCACTGTATTTTTTATTTAGCATAATTATCTTATAAATAAATATGTAAACATCTGCAATGTGCCAACTGAGACAGGTCATTAATACAAATGAACAGCAAAACATGTTTTCTTATGATATAACTTGAATTACCATATTTTTTTAAAAATGCTTTACCTTTACCTTGTGCTTCCACACGTTGCAATGAATCCTAGAAAAATAAAACCCAAGGGGAAAAGGTCATCAGTTACTTCAGAAAATACCAGATAGCAGTTAAAATTATGCTAGGAGTAGTACTTGTGGAAAATAAAGCTGTTTTGGATGAGAACAGGGAAGGATGCTATGAGGAGAGTGGTTATGACTTGGATGCAGGACCCACCTTCTGGCTCTTCCACCTGCCTCCTCTAGTGTCCCAGGCAAGTCAATCAGAACCTGATTTCTGGCAGTATTTAAACATGCCAAGACACAAAGAAGTACTTAATCAGCATTTGGATGCAGAAACATTTTCAACCTTTGTACTTCCATAGCAGAGATAAGAAAAGCTCAATTTCTTTGCACACCTTGTATACACATACGTGAACCATGACACTTGTATACACCCAGCCAAGGCTCCAGCCATCTCTCCAACCTGAGGAGCACCAACTCCCTGTTCAGGCAGCCTAAGTATTACCTGCATTCCTGCACCAAATCAGTAAAAAGAGACATGCCTACAAAGTCTTTCAAGCAAACAGCTAACTAGAATCAGCGAACAGGAAATATCCGCCAGAGTGATCCAGGGACATGTAGGATCCTGGTTTTTAACCATGGCTTTTGATGCCTAACATCCTGGGCAGTATCTGGATTCTCACTTCAGGCACCCCAGTGTTGTTGATGGGAACTGCTGAGTGCTTATATTCTCTGAAAGGTTGGGCCAGTTATTTGACCTGAAAGGACAAGGGTAAAGATTCTTTTTTTAAAAAAAGTTGTTCTACTAAATCCCCAAGTTCAGTAACTGACATCAGCCAGACTTTGCTCTGGGCTTCTCAGACACTAAACAAAATTATGTATCACTGCAGTGCATATTCTTTCCCCTTCACACAGGAAGATCTGCCATCACCACACAGTCCCTGGTACCAAGCTGGCTTCAGCTTGAAATCTTCACTTGCTCCATTTTGTCTGTGTCTTACATCAGATTTACATTTACCAAGCTGACATAGAAATACATAACAAAAGTATGAATATTAGTCAGAGAGGCTGTCAAGCTAATTCAATACTTTAGTATGCCCGGAGTATGCACTCTGTTTTAGTACATGTCTTTGTAGGATTTATTATCTTTTATAGTTATTTATCCTTCTGCAACCAGGTGAGAATGCTGCATGTTAGTACACATGCATTCAGCAAGAGGCTTAAAAATGGCAGTGCACACAGAAGTGGCATACGAAACACAACGCTAGATGTACATCCTCCCTTGGGTACCAATCTTGGAGTTGCCAGCATTTGTCTTGCAATTATGAGGAGCAGCCAAATGCCTACTTGAGGGAAAAAAAAGCAACATGCAGGTTGAGAAATGTTTTCACAGTCTTTATATGCAGCAAGACAAGTGGGAATGGAGACCTTTGTTCAATTTTTTCAAATTTTGGAAAGTAAACAGCCTTTGGAGCACTGCTTATAATTTCAACACTGTGTAGCCCATTTGATACATAGTGGATTAGTGCTGGTTCTGGCAGGATTTCAGGACTTTTTGTGAACTGCTATAAGAAAGAAGAAAAAGAAGAAATGAAAAACATTAATTGTACAGCAGGCCTAAAACCCCAGGGTAGGATGGTTAGAGACTGAATGAATCACATTTATAAAGAGACACAATCAGTCAAGAAGAAACTATCATTGATGCCAGTTGCTTTCATAATCTGCTAGCCACACTGAAGGAATTCACAGTACTGGTAGGGAGGAGACAGAAAGGATGCACAGAAGATGATATGGAGAAAGTTTATGGTTTTTGGTTGTTGTTCTGCTATTGTTTTTACCATAAAATGGCAATTAAATAGAACCACAGAATATTTTTTTTTCTTTAAGTAACAAGCTCGTATATACAGATAAGTATACACAAATTTGTACTGCATCCTATGTAATTTACATTGGAAGGAGTGAGCAGTAGCTTCCCTGAGGCCGTATGTGTACATGGAGCTTGCCAAGTGGAAATGTAAAAAGGTGTTCCACACAAATCCACATCATACATTACACTAAATTCTCAAGACACCATGGAGAAAAAGCAATTAGAATTTCTCTATTGGCATTTCACTCTTACCCAGTATGTAACAACATATCATTGACATGTGACAGGGAGCCTGAAAAATTTCACTGTGGTTGCTATACAAGTTAATTGCTTGCCTGGATAAAAGGGAGATCTTTGTAATAGTTAAGAACCTTTCCACTCTTCTAACCTAACAAAAAGTCTTGGGGATGCTGTGGTAATGAGCATAATTGAAACACAAAGCAGACTGACAGGATAGGCAAATACTGCACAATTTAATCATTTCACCAGTACTCAGAATTCACTTAAAATGTCCCTATACTTCAGTTTGAGGTTGACTTGAACAGCAACTGTAGGAGCTGGTATTCCATCAAGTATCCAATCTCTGACTGCTAATTCTGGCTACATATGTTGATACCGGAAAGAGAGCTGGTATATTGTCTTTGTATAAGTATTGATAAACATAAATAAAATCTGATTAGTTATATTTAAATATTACCCTATATGTAACATAGTTATATATTCATAGTCATATATATATATAAAGTAGTTTCATATAAAGTGTAATCTGTATTTTATAAATTGGAGTGATGTTTGAGCTATAGAACATGCAGAAATATATTTTACTGCTTTTTATGACATTTATAGTTCAGTGGCTGCTGAGTGAGATGAAGATTTTCATAAAATCAAACCTAAACTTTTTCACAGATTGTCAAAGTCTAATAGACTGCCCTAGCACTTATTTCTCAAAGGAATAAGAAGCTTATAGCAGCAAGTGTTTGCTGGTTCAGGAACAGTTTGACTCTCCCTCCCTCAATTTATTTGAAGTCAGCTGTTAGTCAAGTCTGCTTCACCAGGTAAGGGACTAGCGAGAGAGGGGTGTCAGAAAAGGTCATAGGCAGCCTTTACACAAAGGTTTCAAGGGACAGACAAAAAGTTGAGCTAGCTAAGGCTGAAAGGAAATGTTAAAAGAACAAAAAACTCAACAATTTAAAACTATATTTCTCTTATTTAAAAAAAAAAAAAAAAAGTAACCATTTAGTCTATTCTCCATTTGAAATATTCTCTTATTTGAAATGTGAAGATAAGCAGCACCTCATAGGGCTATTAGGATAGAAAAATATTTTAAGACTGGTAATAAAATATTCAACCAGTGCAGCGTTTTTAACATTCAAAATATGGTATTCAGGAGCAGTATCATTTCTCTCATTACAGATGAGCAAACACAACCATTGTCATAATCACCACTGCTTATCAGTATCATCCTCTGGAGATTTCAGGCAGGACTTGCACTGTACTATGCTGGAGACTGTACATATAGATAAGGAAAAACATTCCTTGCTCTGAAAAGCTCATAATTTAAGTTGATAAGACAGAAAAAGAAAATAATATTAATCCCTGTGTGACAGGAAGTATATGGAAGTTGGTTCAGAAGAACCTGGATTACTGCTGTACAGACTGTCCATGCAGCAGAGAAGGAAATTCCCAGATTAGATACATGCTGGGAACCATGCTTTTAAAATTATTTTATTTATTTATTTGTTTATTTATTGTTTGGAACTCAGAGAGGATGGGATTGAAAGCAGACTCAAGGATACTCAATAAACGTAAACCAGCCATATCAGGCAGTTTACATGTTGGGTTCATAGAGCTGACCTGAATAAACAAAGAGAAAATACACAAACAGAAAACACCCTAAAAACAATTTCCATTCATTCCAAAACAAGGCTTTTAACAAATTAGTGCCAGTACTTCCAGTATTTTATTTCTGCTCTGATTCCTTCCTGAAAGAGACCGTCGTCGTCACTCTGTTTACAGAACTAAGCTCTTTATCCGTCTTTTAAGGAAGATTCTGGTTTACAAAATACTTTTCTCAAGGGGTAGATGCTGATCTTCTTGATGTCTTGCAGGATAGCCTGAGGTCTAACTGAAAAGCAGACCATGTGAAGCCCCTGTTATTTTTTATCTATTTCTCTAATTTGATCACAAAAAGAACTCTTCTTTAATTTCCATTTAAATCATACCAGATAAAATGTGCATTCTAATAAACCTGTTTATGTTGGCAATTACTTCAGAATAGAGATTTCTAATAACTGATGCTGAAGTAGGCATAAAAAGATTTAGGATACTATGCAAACAAGATTTACAGTGAAACATAACCTTGAAAGAAAAGCAAGACACTTAGTCAACAGATTATTTCCTTGGGCCGAAACTGAAGTTACTGCCTCCCTCTACCTCCACTGCAACATATAAGAGGAATAAACAGACTAAAAATACAGAGATTTAAGAGATTTTATAAGCAATACGCAAGTCACTTAAAATGGCAGTCTTCTTACCTCTCAGTAAGTGTTTTGCCCTGTAAAGTGATGAGCATTATAAGGATTTGAACCTGTCGAGTGTAAGTATATATGGATGACAAAATATAATTAATTTGCTGTGTGTTCACTGCGATGACATGAGAAATTTTAGAAAAATAATTATTAGCTTTCCCCAGACTTAGGTTTGAGACCTCAAACTGCCTATCAGACATAATTAAATACTTTGTTTTATGCAGCTAAGCATCTTTAATTAACATTCTCTAGTTAACCCAGCTAACACTAGTTAGCCTGTCGTTTACTTTTCCAGGTATTTTTACACATAGCCATAGGATAAAAATCTATAAAGAAAAAGAACAGCTTTGTAAGAAGGCAGTGGCCTGAGAAAGCAAGCATCTTGCTCAACAGAGCATATATTTCTTAATGATATTTGCTGTAAGAAAGAATGATAAGAAATAGACCAGAGTAGGAAAGAAAAAAATACCCTTTACTTCTTATTAAAATTGTTAGAAAAATGTTTGGAGAGGAATGTCATTAGGGTGGAAAAGAATTAACATGACTTAAGGTTACACCAGACTAAATCCAGGTGATTAATGGCTTGATTTTCAAATTTGCTGAGCATTGTATTTCCAAGTTGCTGACTTCAAATGAATTTTGGGTACTCAGACTTTCTGTAAATCAGGTCCTCAGTGACTTTTCCGGGTCACCCTAAAGAAGCTAATGACAAAGCTGAGAACAGATACTACTCTCCAAAGCCCCAGTTTATAATTCTACAATAACCCCAGGAGACAAAACTTCAGTGTTTTAAGAAAGAAGATTACAGCTAGAATCAGGACTATGTTATGTTGGTCCTTCTCTGTATAAATAGTACAGACATTTCCACCTAAAGAAGTCACAATTTAAAGACATTTTACAGAAGGAATGCTAACTACATGAAACTGGAGTTTCAACTATGTACCATAATTTGGTACAGATTATACAGCAAAGCAAATATCTATATGTTTGTTGGGAATAAGTAAGAACAACCACAGAAACATGTCAGTTACAGTCGAACACAGGACATATCCTCTGTTGCTCCTCTGTCATACAAAGTTAAATCTTCTCTGTTTATAATGCCTCTTCCTAATACTTGTCAGATTGAAGCAAGAAAGTAGAACAGCCTTGGTCAATCAGAAAATTCATGACACTTATTCAAGCTCCACTTTTATAGAAAAAAATTGGACAAATGCTTATCATGGCAGCCTTAGAAAGACTTCAGTTCATTTTTACCTGTGTTTTCACCAACGCTGCTGCATGGAGTTTCTTGACTGCATTGGTAATTTCTCTGGTTTCCACGAAGCAGAGGACACTGCAGATTGCTTTAGCTACTTCAATCACATAATCAACTTTATGTGGCTGATAGCAGAAAAAAGAAAGAAAGAAAAAAAAAACCAGCATTAATCTGTAGCTATCTACAGCTATGTTTAAATTGTCATGATCAGTAGCTCCCTAAGTCCAGTTATCTTCCATAAAACGTACCTTGTTGAAAACTGAGAAATTTGGTATCTAAGACTGATCTTGAGGCAAAATGAGTGTTTGTCTGAACTTCATGATTTTAGAGGCATTCCAAAAAAACTTCTAAGAAAACGTGAACCCAAATGATTTACAAACTTCCAGATATTTTTATGATATTGTGATTTTATTCCCATTATTGTCTCTGTGAGAGACAGCAGTGTTCCTTCTAAAAATAGTGGCTGAGTGGGAAGCTGAACAGTTTGACACCTGTGGACTGAGCAGTTCTGTAACTGGCTTTTCTGTGAAACATATAGAGATCAAACTATTAAATATTATTAATAAATACAGATATTTACATATTATTACATTAAAAAAATCCCTATAGGAATAATATCAGAAGTACATTGGGGAATTTTTGAAGCAAATCTGAATCATAAAAAAAAAGAAAATGCCATCTTAATAAGTATCAAGTACCCTATGTTCACGAAAATAAACAAAAAATTAATGTGTTTATTGAACAGTTAGTTATATGACTTTCTTAAATTTTGGAATACATTCTCCAAACAAGCAGAAGCTCTTCTATAAAATATTCTCCATGTTTCCATGCTGATAAACATTCTTTTCAGTTAGCTACAGCATGTCAATGTCCTGATAAAGCCATTTCTCTAACTCAGCCATTTCATGCTTGAAAAGGGGAAGCTGTACCAATATAAATTTGGTTTTCAAGCTTAAGTTCTATATCCAGACTGTAATGAGAAGGTTAGAACCTGTCATTAATACAAATATAAAAAAATATTGAGGTTATTAACCCCATATTTAACTGCCTTGAGCAGAACTAAAGTATGAATGAATTACATAAATTACCCTGCAATATTTAGTGGTCAGAATTCTTTTAAATATAAGGTTGGTGTGTTGGCTGAGTATAGGTGACATTTCTGAAACAAAATATTATTTTTTGCCATACTTTTCAAAAATATCCATAATGAGTTAAAACTGATTTCTTTTCAGTCTAAACTCTCAAAATCCAGTTGGCACGACCATGTGAAACTGAGATCAAGGAAGTATTTGGTTTCCTCTGAGGTTTAAATTTTGCATGAAATATTATAGCTAAGATTTTCTTCAAGGACATAACATTCAATTGGCAGCCCACAATACTCTTAAAAAAGCTCTTATGAGTTTTTCTGCCTAAACCTAACTTTGCAAACAATCTCTAGCAATATATACATATACATCTCTCAAGGATGCAGACAGTTGCCTGGGAGTTTGCAAAATCAAGGACAAATATTGCAGATACACAGTGTATTATATCTGTACTAATTTCAAATATTATACTTTCAACCCAAATGATACTCATTTCATTTACAGATTCCTTAGAAACAGTCACCTGTGATATTTCAAATTTGTAACATTTTCTTCTTAATCTCAAAACAAGTTTTCTTAAAAGAATTTATACTCTTCTGAAGTCAGGTTGAATAGCCTTTATTAAAAGTCCTCTTTAATCACATTTGGAGCAGATTAATAATTAGATACCTTTCACAAAGAATGGTAATGCTTTTTTGGTATAACAGATTGAGAACAAATACCTCATTTTGCAAAACATGCTCCACTTGACCTCTATATTTCCTAAGAGCTGTGACAAGGTTCTGTCTGGAAATTAGAAAAAAGAAAATAACACAAAATTAATAGCAATTGGATAAAAAAATATTTTTTCCACACTCTCCATTTTAAAAGTCAAGAATAGCTTAACTGACAGTGATTTCCTGTTGATACAGAATAAGGACAAGTATTTAAGTAAATGTCAAGTAGTCTTGAGCCTGGTTCTCTGTGGTTCTGGTGGACATTGGCCAGGGTATAGATGTACAAGTTCTCCATTATGAAGAGGGTATATGTTTCATAGTGAAAGAACTCTCAGAGTGATTTGCTATTTAAGTGTCTACCTAACTCTAAATTCCATTTATTTCTACAAGGTTAAGCATTTGCTTAAATGTTACTTTGAAAGACAAACTTAATTATATGCTATTATGCCTCGTCTCTCAATCACTTCAGTCTGTAAAGCTGCAGAGTATCAGGACAAAACATCTGCAAAACACCTGGAGAAACACTACATTTCAAAAGGCTATACTGAGCAAGAAGCATAAAAATGTGTATGATAAAAAGGGCATGATAGTTACAGAATTCGTTAAACTTTATTTGCTTACAGTTCTAAAGTTTACATGCTCAAAATGTTTCACCAGCTGCATTTTCCATCCTATTACCACAGCTATGAATTTATTTTACACTGTCATTCAATCCAGTCCTGAAAACTGCTTTAACTCCCATCGGTTCAGTAGGGCGACATCTGCAGCACAGTAGCCCCATGCCTCTGTCAAGCTGCAGAAGTTACTACCAAGTCTGCATGAGCAGACTGCTGGGCCTCAAGCAAAGCTTCAATAAAATCTTTTGGGGTATGAATAAGAATGCAGATCTTTCTGCAGGACTGATGTGTTAGCTGTAAATCTTGCCGTTTTAGAACCACCGGTTCTAACTACTGTCTACAAAAACACAATAAACAGAATTTTTCTTTCTAAGGAGCACTTGCGTCATTTTCTGTTTCTAATCACACCGTGTTTTAAAAAATGCAGTTGTAGTAGCTGTTTAAAATGATGTCCATGGGATCATCATGGCCAAAGTTACTACACTGAGGAATGCACCTTCCTTTTTCCTTGACAGCTACCTCCAGCTCTTCCTCTGTAGGGTGAGGTCTTCAGAAAATAGTAGGGAAACCTTAATTCAAACTTCCACGCCCTGCCTCGCCTACTCATTGGAAATAGACTCCTTATTGCCTCGATGGTACGTGTGTAGCAGTTCAAGCACATGCATGTATTCACAGAAATGTAGAAACTTTGGTTTATTTTCTTTCTTTATCATTTATTTATATTGAGGTGCCACTTTCTCCCTGTCATTTTCTCTCCTCTTTTACTTACAACTGTTTTTATGTATGACGATTCTCTCATCAAAACACTTTGAGGGAATTTCCCACCCTTTGCAGACTGGTGTCTGAAAGTCATGAAAGTATTTGATTACTTCAGAGCAAACAGATTATAGTTTGTAGAAGAATTGTGTATGTCCTTATGCATCTATGTTGGCCGAACTGAGCTATGAGAGATTAGAATTGCAAGTATGCCTTAAAGTGTAGGTAGCACGGTATGTTGTTTGAGTTTCATCATATAGTGTATTGCAAGAGGAGGAAAGATGAGGAAATTCTACTGAAATCATCACACAGAGTACAAAAAGAGGTAGGGCTCCTCTGCACTAATACCAGAGTGCATTTCTCTGTAGATACCTACTGTTTACATCCTCCTACAGATGGTTTGCCCTTGCAGCTTTTTATTTGCAATCTGCAGTAGTCTTATCTAGCCAGGCAGTTACTGCATTGAGAAGCTGCCTGGCAATTCCTTCTGTAATCCTGTTAAATCATATCTAATACAAGTTGTTGCTTTGCTTTGACCAAGTCTCCAGGCATAATATCATTTTTATAGCAATATCCAGCTTGGAATAAGTTCTGGACATATAAACTTGCTCTGTAGTCTTGATGCACACATTTAAGCGTGTTTGTTAGTGTGCTTGTTCTAATATATATATATATATATATATTATTTTTTTTTTAAAGCATATTTTCCATTACTCTATTCTGCTCTAGAGAATTTTCTACATAAAGCAGCCATAATTTTACACAGTAATTAAAAAAAAAAAACATGCAAGAGTGATCAAAACACTTCTACTGATACTATCTTGAACCTACTAGATGAGTAATCATACTCATATTTTTATAAGTAATACCACATACTTAAACATCTTTGATAGCTGTGCATTAATGTGGCAATGTTAACCAATCAATAAACACTTGCTGTTTCTTTGACACTAAGAAAATTTTGGATCTTTTAGCAAGATAATATACTACAATAGTTTTGAAAAGAAAAGGCAAAAAAAAAAGTAGAATAACATCGGAGAGACAGTCTTAGTCTCTGGCTGGTCTATATGGTGAGGCATAAGACAGTTGTATATAGCATACATTTACAGAATTCATATTTCAATTTCTTGGCACCTGGATTCCCATCTAAAAGTCAATTTTAACCATTCTAGCTAACTGAGCTCTGCCTAAATGCATGCATCAGACTGACCATCATGTTATAGTTACTGGAACCTGAATTTCTGTGTTTATGGAACAAATTCAGCTTCAGTGGGTTGCAGTTTGGTTAACGCACTCACAATTTACATTGTGTTAGATTTTAAAGCTATGAAAATCAGTGAGTTAAGACATACAGGCACTGCTGGTTTTATATGTTCACATTTACCTGTGAGAGCAAATCTGGTAATTTAAAAAGTAAGGTTTTTGTTTGTTCTTTTTTACATTGCCTCAACGCAGTTCAAACAGTTTTTCTTCTCTGCCAAGCCCTGAACATGGGAACAGATCCATGCACCAATATATACTGGAAGCTGACTGATCAGAAAGCAGCTTTGCAGAAAAAGACCTAGAGGGTCCTCATGGACAGCATGCTGAACATGAGCCAACTATGTACCCCTGTGGCAAAAAAGAGGCTAAATGTGTCTTGGGCTGTATCAGGAAAAATATTGTCAGTGTCTTGTAGAAGGTGGTCCTTCCCTGTGCTCAGCACTGACAAGTTGTATGTCCAGTTCTGCACACTCCAGTAAGAGAGAGGTGGACATACTGGACAGATAGAGGACCTCAAAGATGTTCAAGAGACTGGCACATCTCTTATGAAGAAAGGCTGAGAGAGCTGTGACTGTTTAACTTGGAGCACAGAACAATGAGAGAAGATTTGATCGATGAATTTAAACACATTGGGAAGGTGCAAAGAAGACAGAGGTAGGCTCTTTCCAGCAGTGTCTTGTGAGAGGACAAAACCAAAGGGCACAAACTACAACAGAAGGTGTACCATCTAAACACAGAGAAACTCTTTTTCACTGTGAGGGTGAAGGAGCACTGACACAGATCATCTGGGAAGGCTGTGAAGTCTCCATCCTTGAAGATATGCCTGAACTGTGTCCAGACAACACTTAATTAGAATCAATACAAAGAAGTGCCTACTCTTGCCTGTACTTTAACTTCCTTTTCCCTAATTCTTATATTGGAAGGTACAGTAAATGAGCCTTTCCTATGCATATTCTCAATTCTCAATATTCAATTTTATTTATTTCACATCTATAAAATACCCGTTTTTTATATTCATCAGGGTGAAGAACATTGTATCTTATTTTTTCTTTAAATTAAAGGCATTTCATATCTTTGTGTATCCTTGCTGCTCTTTTCTCCACTTCTTCAAGTTCTATTACAACACATTTAAAATGAAAGAATCAGAACTGCCAACGGTATTCTAGATAAATCAATACTGTGGCATGATACTGTTCTCTTTTTTTGTTTGTTTGCTTTAATTCTTTTCATAATAATTCCCATCATTTGCTTTATTTTATTTACAACTGCTGTGAACCAAGCTGACATTCAGAACTATTAATTTTAACCCCAATAACTCATTCCTGGTGGTAAAATTCATCTAAAAGCCTATGACTTCTTGTGAGAATTTAACATTGTTTTCTTCCTATCTACATTTATCATTTCAAAATTTCATCTGCCATTTTATCACACACAGAACTCAGTATTGTAAAATCCTTCTACAAATCACCACAGGCAACTTCTGTGCACATTACGGTCAGCAAACTTTCGTCACTTAGCTACTAACTCTTTTTTTCTCATATAAATTAGAAATGCAGTCAACAGTATTAGATCTGACTGCAGATCTTTCTAGATCATCACTGTTGGAAAATATTTTCTCTCAACTATCAACAACCTATGGGACAAGCAGAAAAGAAATCTAACACAGTTCATGTTTCTACTTTTTCAGTATTTAATGAACTCGTGATTGAAGAGAGTATTTACTGCCCATGCTTTCAGTTATTCATTACTCTACTGCATCAGAGGAAATCTTGTGAAACATAGTTGTTTTGCAGCTCAACATCTTTTATTACACATCCTCTCTGAAGACCTTCTTTGCAATAAAAAAGGTCACATAATTTACATGACAAGAAATAAAACAGCAAATGAGCAGTGCATATATAGACTGTATAATTAGTTTGATCTCCATATAGCAACAGACCAGAATGGAAATTTGAGCCATGCTCCTAGGAAACCAGATGGGTATTCAATAAGTACCAAACATTCGTCTTGGACAGCCCACAGCTGGGTTTCTCCTTCATCTGTTAAATGACAGTTGTGGCACCTAACTTCCTTGGTGAAGTACTTTATGACATATTGATGAAAAACATTACAAAAAGCATTAAACAGCACTTCTTTCTAAGTTTTTAAAGCAGATTATAATGAAAGCTGAGTGAGGAATCTATCTCACTTAGTGCTTATCCGTGACAGGTTAGATTTAGAGTCAGATGCACATGAGTACAAAGTTTAAAATTTGCTATAGCTTGCATGAACAAAAAAAATACAATAAAATATCACTGAACAGTGAAACCACAAGGATAATGAAAATAAATCTATTATTTTCACAGTATTTACTCTTAAAATCCTCTCTGTCAATTCCATGAAAGTTTGAGAAATATGAAAACTCCATTGAAACTCTCAACAATATGAAAGGGGGAGAACGGGGAAAAATTTTGTAGATCTATATACAATTGTTGACTTTTCTTCAGCAATCAGTAATGTCTGAAAAGAAAATTCTAAAAACACAGTATCAGCTTGCTTTCTCTTTAGTATCATTCCTATGCTCATCAGGGCTTGGAATTGCCCTCTGGGGTCAGAATGCTCACTACCAATACAATAACTATAAACAGAAATAATACTAAATGGCAGTGTTCTTACCGAGTCAGTCTCCACGCACAAGTATATTCTAACAGCTCATTCACACTGAACTGTCCTTGGTCATCCTCGTGCTGTGGCAGAGAAGCATATAATGAGATACGGAATTACAATAGGATGAATATACATTAGACAGATTTTCTTAGTATTTTCCAAACTCAACAAACTCTTTTAGGAATCCTTTCCTTTCAAGATGTATTGGTCTTTCAAGAAATTTAATGTGGTAGCTCTGTCATATTACGCTGGCTAATGCTATATAGCAGAACAAGCCATATTGTCATACTAGTTCCTTCTATCTACATATAAGTTAAGACTGCAGTCAGGCCTCAATAAACCCTGATCTGCACTCCTCTTACAGATAGCAGAAAGCACTATTTTGCAACCAAGTTATATACAAGTAATGAAGCAGAAATTAGTTTATATCAACTACCTCTCTGCTGCTCATTTTTTTCAGAGAGAACAGAATGGAGAACATCTGTTCCATCCTTTGCAACTTCTCTGAAGAGACTTCTCTTACTGAAGGGTGACAGAGATGATTACTGGACTAAAGCATCTTGAGAGAAGAGAGGCTGAGCTGGGACTCTGTTCAGTCTGGAGAACAGAAAGCTCAGGAGGGACCTTATCAATGTGTACAAATATCTGATGGGAGGAAATAAAGTCAAGGGAGCCAGACTTTTCTCAGTAGCACTTGCTAGCAGCAGAAGAAAAACAGGACACAAATTAAAACACATGAAATGCTATCTTAACACAGGTAAAAGAATATTGCAAGAGTGGCCAGGGTCTGGAAGATGTTGCCCTGACAGGTTGTAGAGTAGGTCGGAATATCTGCTGAGATATTCAGAACCTGACCAGGTACAGTTCACAGGTGCTAGATGGGGATTCTGCTTGATCAAGGGGACTGGTCTATATCATCCCAAGAGACCCTTTTCCAGCCTAAACAATTCTCTGAATTTGCATTAACGCATTCTGCTTAACAAATCTGTTTCTCTTCAGATATAGTCTCTTCTCCAGCCCCACACATTTGCTTCCTTTAATGCCTATGGATGGAGCTGAGCCTACGCCAGGCATATACTACCAGTTTATTAGGTCACCACCACATCCTGAAAAATCTGCCCTTCTTCTGACTCATGATTGAATCCAGATCTTTAAAATCCACAAGACAAGGTTACTGAGAAGCAGGAGAGTAGAACAACCCATAGGCACTTATTGGTGAAGAGCTTAATGTGAATTAATTCACTCTAATTCTGCTTTTAGCTAGATTAGCTAATTATTAGCTAGATGTTTAGTAAAAGTACCAAGGCTGGTGATACAGATCAAGCCTGAGAAACACCAAATTTCCTCCTTGCTCTCATACAGTAGGAAGGCTAAAGGACGGGGAGGGTTGAACTTGGAAACATGACATACAATGAAGAAGTGAGCCCTGGTGCTTAGACAGAAATTAGATATATGACTGATATGAACCCAGAAGCTTTAGGGGATCTGATAGTCTACCATAAAAGGTGAGTAATGTGAATTATTTAGTACCTAAGTACCTAATACATGGAAGGGCTGTCAAAATATGAATATGCTTTTGTGACATTAAACTACAACATTACTACAGATTTCTATGAAGTAACATATTCCAAAGAAGAAAATTCTGACGGATTCTACAGATCACAGGTCAAATTCTCTCTAAGAGTAAACACAGTTTAAAACTGTAGCTGTACATACACATAACAATTTGAGATGGAACAAAAAACTCTATTGCATCTAAAAATTCCCAAAGTGTTCCCGAAGAACTCTTTAAAAAGGTCCATATTATTTCCCCATATTTTTGTATCTGAATGAGAAAAAAATATTTTTCATAGACAGCCTCTAATGCAGTGACTTTCAAATACATTTTACAACCACTGAAGATGCAAGTTCCAGAGAACAGCAGCAACAAAATTGAATTTGTGAGCTCAGTGTAGACTAACTCAGGTCCTTCAGTTTGCTGTGGCTAGAGTGGGTTTCAGTACATCCAGAAATTCAGAGGCTGGGTCCAGAGCAAAAATAAATACTGTGGCTTTTGTCTGGACCAGACAGACCTGCTGGTGTCCCTGCCTGCAAGCAGAATCTCTTCCTTCTATTACAAGTGCTCTCTCGCAGGCCCTGAAGCCAGAGGAAAAATTTGGGTCTATTACTTATGCCAGCTCAAGAGCTGGTCATGCTCTTTGCTATTATTAGTAACCTGAAGTATCTGTATGGCCTGAAGCTTTCACAGCCATGTCAGATATCATAAAAGAGTGATCAATAATTCACTTGAACATATCTTAAAATGTCACCCTTCCTGGTTAAACCCTATTGTACGTTAATAATTACAGTTCCACAAATCCTTTGTGACAGTACATTTTTTCTAATGGCCAGAACACTGCTAATTTGTCTTCCTAGTTTGTTATTTGTCTGAAATAATTCTTGACAGACTATTTTTGTTTGTTTGTTCATAATCATTCCATGTGGTAATTGTAAGTCTTTGTGAAACGTGAAATGTCAGGAGCTGCTCTGTCTCTGCTCCTGGCCTCCACAATGCATTGCTGTATATTAAACCTCATTTTTAGACCTGTCAAACTGCAACAGAGATGAAGGAGGCTTTGAGCTTGCTAATAGGACATAGAGATTTTTGCAGTTGCACAATATCAGTGGATACTTAAACACAAGAAAATTGTTCCATTCTAATTAAGGTACTACACTGTCCCTCTAAAATGACATAAATATGTAAATGAAGGGGAAAAAAAAAACGATGGACCACTGACATCACTTTCCTCAGAGTGTTCACACAACTCATTACTCTTGGTAAAACATTAGCACCAGTAAATGTAACATTAGCTGATAAATGTACACTAAAAAATGTGGGGAAAAAAATCTACAAGGCGCAGAATTTCCCACTCCTGGCAAGAGACGCTCTTTGTCTCTCTGCATGGAATGAAACTGAGCTTCAATATATTTATATAATACAAAGATAACCTTATGCCTTCTGCATAAGTTCTGTTTGGAATTGTGTAGGAATCTGGCATTTTGGTGTCTTAAATGAGTTTTGTTTAAGAGCATTAAGGCTGTAAATCTTATGACTGAAAAGCAAACAAACAAATTCAAATTAAAGGTCATGCACTAGCTCAAAAGTCTGTGATTCCAAGTAAAGCTTCAGGCCAAATTTCTTGCTTGCAACTGCTCAGTTCAAAACAATTTCCTCTTTATGAATATATCATAACACAGAAAGTTAGCTTCCCACAGAATGAAAGAAAGCAAATATTCACCTTAACAAGTATATTTTTTTCAGATGAATTCACAAAAGAATTGCAAACAGTTACTGGCCAAAGACTGCAAACACTCAATTTTTTAAAAAATTAATTGCACATTACTTGCAGGCAGCTGATTATATCATTTTTAAGTATAATAGTGAAATATTTATTTGCATACACAGATAGAAATTTTAAACTCTGCATCCAGATTTTCACAATGTAAAGTGTGCCTTAATAAGTATTGCACTGTTGGTGTAGAGTTCTGATTTCCTTGCACACAAGTTAAGATTTTAATCCTCAGAAGAGAATCCTGTACATTTATATCATCAGGTTCCAGAACGAATAATTCTGAGAATCTATACTAACAGCAGATCCATATGCAGCAAATAAGAGATTTGTTGCTTTTTTTTTTTCGTTTGAATACAGAGCATCTTGTAGAGAATCAATCATTGGTTTGTTAGTCTGAAAAAGAGTAAGCTGACAAGTTGTTTGCAGCCTCCACTTTTCAGTGCATTTATGTTCAAAATACCTTCAGTACATCCTGTATGCATGTAAGTAGCAAAATGTCTTTCTATCAAACTTCTAATTCATATCACTTTTATTCTCACACAGAAAATACTGGAGACTAGCAGCTACCCAGCAGAAGGGTCCATAATGCCTTATTCTGTTTCACAGAGATGCTGATTTAAAAGAGGATCTTTCTACCTCTGCATAGACTTAGATGTGTCTGTAATTATACTTAATCAGATTTGTTTGGCAGCATGATATGGAAAAAAGAATTATTTTTTCCCACCTCTTAATACAGGATGTACTGTCACAAACCTAACACCAAGAAAGGACTATAACCACTGTTTAAGTTTACTACTCGGTTAACACAGACAATAGAAATTATAGTGATTCCTGCCTCGATTTCAACAACAGTTAAATGACAATAAGGCATTACTTCTCAAGAAAAAAACTCATTCCAAGGGTCACCAGATGTGTTATTTTTATTGCTGTAACATAAGGGTAGGCTGAAAAAGGACACATAAGGTGGGCACCACCTCACTCCCTTCCAAAGGCACATGTAAACATCAACTAATTTACTCTAGTCTGAGAACAAGAAGTTGACAATCCATTGATCTGAATCATTTTTGAAGAAGTGACCTGGTGATGAAAACTCCTGTGTTTCCTAATATTACTTTCTTCTTGGGCAATGCTCTACCTAGAAGAATCAATGGTCTTTCCAAATAAATAATTAAATAAATAATGTTTACAGTGAATAGTGCCAATAATTTAAGCCATAGCTTTACAAATTAGCACTAGATTATTCTGTGATTATTTATTGAATAGTAGAAGTGTTAACTAGAAGAAGAAAAAATATATATATTTGGCCTCACAATACTCCTTTCTTAATGATTTTGAACTTGAAGTTTATCTAGGTGACATTTACAAGTTAAAAGGATGTCCCTTTTATTTTCGGTCAGGTATGCATCACCTAACTCATATTTTGGCAGACCAGAGTGATAGCACACCTATTCAAAGCAGGTAATTGGAACCATCTGTGAAGAGAATCAGTGCTGTCAGTGAAAACTGTCCAGAACATCAAAGTTTCTGCTGTACTGCAAACTTTGCGTTAGAGGTAATTCAAGGCAGTCCACTGGGAATAAAATTCACATTTATTAGCATAAATCAGTGTCATTAAAGTTCAGCAATCTGTTTCAAAGGCTACTTAATCTCAAATAACCTGAATACAAATCTCTCTGAACTTAAACTGATAAAATGATGTTTTCTCTAAGGGCATATGCACGTGTACAAACACACACAGACATTCTAAGGCACCTCACACACGCACAAACACATATTGTAATTCATCAGGCTTTGGCTTTCAGTGATAGTGACCAGAATCCGTATCTTTTTTTCCCTTGTTATATTTCAAAACATAGAAAGACCAATATAAAATAATGTGTCCTTAACAAACTGAAATCATTACCATCATTAAAGTCTAATAAAAATGATTTTTTTCTAAAAAGATTGCCTCTAATCTTTTTCAGCTGTGCATTCTCTGCAGTGACACATTAGATGTAAACACAAGAGCAAAGCAGAGAGATTTCCCTGTATGTTTCAACAAGAGTTTGGCAATAAAATATGTATAAACAGAAAAACAAATAATCTCTTTAATTATTACTGCAGGTTGCTACATAAAAGGATTGGTGGGACTTTATTGCTTCAGGCATGCTGAAAGAAAGAGGATGAAAAAAAGCAGACTTACCATTCGAGCCAAACTTTGCTTCAAATTTGTAGTGGTGTGTAGATGAAGATGAATGTCAGTGGTTGCCTTGCGAAGACTCTCGTGGCTGCCCAAACTATGATTACTACAGTTTGGGGAGAAAAACAAATGGTTATCTCTGCTTATCATTTCTATTATTTTCCTTATCTGTCATTCTCCTAAAAGAACAGGTGGAATACATTCTCAGTGCAAAGCAAATTGAATGACATAAAATCAGAGCCTGGCGTCTACATCTGTGCAGACTGATGGAGTTTGGTTCTGGCTTATTCTCCTGTGAAACACTTTGTGAATAATTGCTTGGTTATAACTTCAACCATTGATTTCTATAAAAGAACAACAATGAAACAGAAAGAATATTCTAAACAAACTGCATTGTACTCTCAAACTTTAAGACTATTAATGTATTCTTCAATCCCAAATTAGGGCAACTGTACAAAGTACCTTGGTTATACATGCACCACTGTAGGATGACTTGCAGTGTTTTAATCTCAAGCTGACAATCAAATATTAACTATAGGCTTAGAAATCACACACGTTAATACAGGCGTCCCCTGATTCTCAAAGAAATCTAAGTTCTAGCACTTTGCAGCTCATGTAAAGACAGTAAAAGAAGCTGCAAGTCAATTTTCTGTCTCATCAAATCATTTGCCAGCTAAAGTCAGACACAGACATCTACTCATTAAGATGGAGTGGTTATGGAGTGGTTCCTACAGTGTACTCTGCCAGTCAGGTACACTTTAATTGGCAGGTAAGTTCTTTTTTTCTTATTTGCCTCATCAGAGCAGCTTTTAGTCCACTTGTAACTTAGAAGAAGTTGCCAAGATAATACAACTTTAGTTTATCACTATCAAAATTACTTGGAACAAAAGTATTTCTAGAATCTCCCTTCCTTTTCTTGTTTTAATCAGATGGAGTTATGCAAAAATTAATTGCAGAGTTAAGGGAACAATATTTTTACATTAAAAAAAATCCTTTAGGATTAGTAGCTGGGAAAAGTGACATCGATTTTTGCAAAGGCAAATTCATCGCCAAAACAAGCTAATATGCATCATCAGTTACAACTCGAGTGTGTGTTCAATTAGTTTCATGCTGCTTCTTTTAAGGATCCAGACACAAGAATGTCAAAAGGAATATTCTGTATTTATTCAGATTCAGAAAACCAAGTTGTTTCAGAACTCCCTGGGCTATGAAGGAAAAAAAAGCTGATTCCTTTCTCTTGTTTTTAAGTATCATAGAGTACTCAGAATTCAGATGTAGAAGGTTTCTTTCTACCTATGAAGGACTTCTGATAGAATGTCTAAATAAAAACAGCTTAATTTACTTCCAAAAAACCATCCCTGGCTCTATGAATAGATCACAGAAGGAATGAAGAGAATGAAGTAGGGAAGAGACAACAGCAGAAGACTTCAGCACAAATGAATGGTTAAACATAAATAAATGTGCTGCACATAATTGCCATCTGTACAATTACAAGAAATTCATGTATCTTGTAAATGTTTGCTCATGGCCAACCTGTCGTCCGCGAGGACATCCATGTGCTTCTCTGCAGAGCTCCTTTCCAGCAGTTCAGCCCTTAACCTGTACTGATGCATGAGTTTATTCCTCCCCAGGTGCAAGATTCTACATTTCCTTGTGTAAAACCTCATAAGGTTCCTCCACCCCCAACACTCTAGACTTGCTGAATGGCAGTACAGCCTTCTGGTGCGTCAGCCACTCCTCCCAGCTTTGTGTCATCAGCAAACCTGCTAAGGGTGCATTCTGTTTCTTTTTTCAGGTAATTGATGAAGATGTTAAACAAGACTGGATCCAGTATCAACCCCTGCAGAACACTATCAATTACAGGCCTCCAACCTAGACTCTGTACCATTGATTACAATCCCCTGAGCTCTGCCAGTCAGCCAGTTCTCAATCCACTCCCTGTCCACTCATCTATCTCACACTTCCAAAGATTACCTATGAGAATGATATGGGGAACAGAGTCAAATGCCTTGCTGAAGTCAAGGTACACAACATCCACAACATCCTTGCATCTACCCAGTCAGAGATGACATCAAAGAAGGCCACTAGACTTGCCAAGTGTAATTTCCCTTTTGTGAACCCATGTTGATGACTACCGATAACCTTGTTCTCTTCCATTTGTTTGGAGACAACATGCAGAATAAGTTGTTCCACCACCTTCCCAGAGATGGAGGTGAGGCCGACTGACCTGTAGTTTCCTCCTTTTTGACATTGTTGAAGACTGGAGATAAACTGGCCTTCCTTCAATCTTTATGCACCTCTTCCATTCTCCAACACCCTTCAAAGACAGTAGAGTGCAGTTTGGCGATCACTTCTGCCGGCTCCCTCAGTACTTGTGGATGTATAACACTGGGGCTCATAGATTTGTATGCATTGTTTGCCTAGACAATCTCTAATCAGATCCTCCTCCAACAAGGAGGACTCTTTCCCCAGACTTTCTCTCTTACCTCCAGACTCTGGAATTCCTAAGGGGCAGTCTTAGCAGTGAAGACTGAAGCAAAGTACTCAGTAACTTCTTAGTTACTTTCTAGTTCTTTCAGCAGCAGGCCCACATTTTCCCTAGTATTCCCTTTGCTGTTGACATACTTAAAGATTTCTTGATGTTCTTTACCTCCCTCACCAGATTTAATTCCAAGTGGGCCTCAGTCCTTCTTGTCACATCCCTGCAGGCCCTGACAACATTCCCACCTTATCCATGTGAATCTCCTGCCATCTCTGCCTGATTTCTTACTCTTACGGATACACCAATCTTGAGCTTGGAAGAAGTGGTGCTTGAATGACAGCCAATTATCTTGGGTCCCCTTAGCTTCCAATGCTCTAACTCATGGAATACATTCAAGTAAGTCCTTGAAGAGGTCAAAGCTAGCTCTCCTGAAATCCAGGGTTTAAATCATCTAATTTTCACCTTGTTTCTTCCGTGTAAGATCCTGAACTCCACTATCTCATGGCTGCGGCATCCAAGGCTGCCCCCAGACTTCACAGTCCCAATCATTCCTTTATTTTACCCCAACATTATTTCTGCTCTTTCCATTCTGCCCTGCCTTCTGTCTCAGGACAACTATAGCAACAAGAAGGTTATAAACAAACATGCTTTTGTGTCCTCACTCTCTTTTTCCCTGATTCCTCCAGCATGTTGATTCCCCTTATAATCCCAACTTTAAGCCAAGCCAATGCTAAAAATCAGAATAGCTTTACAAATTTAAACTAACAGAACATTCCTCTTTGATTATAATTTTGTACCACAGACATACAAAAACTTTGATCAGTATTGTTATTCCACTTCATCATGCTTGCAGGCAAAATAACTGCACCAAAGTTTAATTTTGCGGTTATAACTACACTTCACAGTGGTTTGTGTTAGCTCTGCTGTGTCAGGCAGATACTGTACATCAACAAATCCTTTATTGACACAGCAATGCTGACTGAAATGCTGTAGGCAGATGTACTGGCCTTACAGTTGATTTTATGACTGGATTTTATTTGCACAAATGCAAAAATAATTTTTTATAGATATTGTGACACAGCAGACTAGACAAAATGAATTTATCTCTGTAAAATAAAATGGAAAGTTGTCCTACACAAATAGTGAGCTACCAAAAACAGTGGTGAAGTTTTGCCATGGATTGACAGACTATCTTCTAGCTATACCCCAGGCCTGGACTCTTGCAGATCTATTACTCTGTACTAAAAAGAAAAGCAGTATCCTCGAAAAATGGCTATATTATCATTGTAAGCTCTGAGCTCTGTAAAGAAAATACAAAACAATGCCATATTATTACCAGTTTTCCCCCTATTTTTGCTGAAATATTTTCTGGGGAATACAGCTTTGATGAAAACTCCATGACAAAAGACAAAGTGAAAGACAGTCTTTCTCTTAAAGAGACAAGGAAATGAAGAAATCAGAGTGACTTGCTTATGGTCCCACAATATATCTGAAGCAGAGAAAGGGAAAATCCCTCACCCTTTTAATTCTCTCATCACTTGATGATCTTGACTCTCCTCATCAATGTTCTCTCACATGCTACAAGCTCCTAATCCAAATGCAGTTTCACCAGCATCAGATGACTGCTTTTTTTTAATACTTAGCTGAGTAGCAAGCAGCTCTGAATAAGACACAATCCACAGTGACAAGAGAAAATGATTTTTTTTTTTTTTATTAAGAATATATTCATCCAAAAGGTGCTTGCTTGTAATGATCCCAATCTGCCTGATTATAACTACGGCCAGCCTGTAATTAATAGCTTAAACTTAACTTTGACTGGAAACCAATTCTTATTTAGGTCTCAGTTCTCAGAGAATATAATTAGCAAGGCAAAAAAAAAAAAAAAAAAAAAAAAAAAGGTCATCAGTAAGGTCACATTAGAGTATAAATGATAAGCATTAGTTGTTTCTGTTCCAAACTCCTGCTCACTGTGTTGACTGAACTGCAAAGCAATAAGGTAATGTGAATGTTACACCATGGTAGAATGTAGATGGCATTAAAAATACATAGGAAAAAAGGTATATTAAAAAATCTGATACCTTCAAAAATAAAGTAAAAAGATATATGTTTAGAAATAAAGCTTATAACATTCCTGGATGACAGCCTTTGCTGGGTCTGCATTGCAGCTTCTCTTCATTAACAACAGACAGATCAATAAACAAGAGTCCAAAATTCTTACACACAGGCACATACATTGTTCTATTAGGCACCTCAGGATGCCCTGAGCTTCTGGTCTGCAGCTCCAAAGGCAAAAAATAGTCTAAATGGAAGATTGATTCATTGCTTTCAGATGGCAAGGGCTTTTTTTTGACTTGCTGCTGGCATCGAGTTATTTGATACTAGCTGCTTAATCACAGTATAATTTACTTTTATTTAACATCTTTCATAAAGGGCATCGCAAAATCATTTTTCGGGGCATACATTCTAAAATTAAAGAGATATGGGAAACTAAAAGCAAAATTTAAAAGTAGATGTATAAGACTTGGGACAAGGAATGACAAAGAGAAGATTTTCAGAAATAGTAAATGGCCCTCCAAGAAATGAAGATCAAGAACAGGACAAGTGTAAAGGAGTGGAGACAACAGCCTCAGTTAGGAAACACAGAGACAGAAGGCAGAACTAAGCTATGGATGCAAACAGTGGTAAAAATTGATAAGAAAGATTTTTACTCCTCTTTTCTTTCAAGGGCAGTGCTCTGCATCCAGATGCATTTACAGTGAACATGTGAAAAAAATAAGTGTGTGAAATGAGCTGGGGAAGCTATTAACATTCACCTTATGGTGACAAAAGGTGCAGGGAGAAGGTGGCGATGGTTCCTGATAGCACTCTACAGATCCTGCAAGAAAACCTTGCAGGAAAAAGAAGCGTAGGAAGAAAAAGAAAGCCTGTGGTTTGAGGCAAGGCTATTATTACTGATCAATAATAAATAAATAAATATTTTTTTTTCCCTATGACTGGGCTATCTGTTAGAGCAAATTGCTTTCCATACTATGTTGCTAACAGAGCAATTTGTGCAGAGTTCTTCCATAGCAGAGTGCATGGAAATCATTAGGGATGAGATAGATAGATAAATAAATAAACAAACAAACAAATAAATAAATCAGAAACCAATGAGATTCCAAATCAGAGTTTCGCATACTGCTCTATTAGTTATGGTCTTAACTGCAATCTATATACAAGTTTCTGACTTTTTAAATATTTGAAATCCCTTGTGAATCAGACTGGATGTGCACTCAAGGCTGTCTCCATAGTAAAAGAATAATGAATCATAACATTTTGCAGTGTAAAGTGTAACTGTCACCACTTCATGAGTATTTGTTCCCCATCCTACTGAAAGCTAAATGGATTCTGGAAGTAATCAAGTCTTTCAGGTGCTTCTGCAGGAGGCACGATGGGATGCTCATTAATACAGTCCAATATAACAGCAGATAAAAGCTTCTGACAGATTACACAATGTCATCTGGCTCCCTAAACCACTCTGGTCTAAGAACAATTCATCATGTCACCATTTTGGCTTCACTTTTTTTTTTTTCAAGATTACAATAAAGCAGGAGCAGCAAAGTATTAATTCTCTATGCTATCTCGTAATTTTGGGAATTTCTATTGGAATTCATCCCTAATGATTTCCATGTACTCTACTATGGAAGAACTCTGCTCAAATTGCTCTGTTAGCAACATAGTATGGAAAGCAATTTGCTTTAACAGATAGCCGAGGCATAGGAAAAAAATTAACCCTGAGGCAACCCCACAGGCTGTTAAGCTACCCGTGGGATGATTTAATTTAGGGTTTCAAATTTCAGATTCGGGACTCTGATGGGGAGGCAGAAGAAAGGAAGCTGAATATACAGTGCAGAGTAAAATTACAAGCTGCTGAAGCCAGAAGTGCAGCCCTGTCCTGCCTGCAAGACAGTGAAGGAGCAAAGGAAAAAAAGATGAGAACATTATTGACCTTGTGTCACTGCTAATGAGACATGCATAGATTCTGCAAGTGCAGGAATTTAAACAGTCCACTATTGATGAGTTGTGCTCAACAGTGAAAATAAAACTATTTAGAACATGCTGTACACTACACTGAAATGCTGAGCTCACTCTCAACACAAAGGCTCATTATTTCCCTTTTCTTTGGAAATTAATATGAAATGAGAAGAGACATGGAAAAAAAAAAACTAAACAATCTAAAACAAAAAAACAACACACCAAAACCCCAGCAGCCCAGGCCATCTCATATAATGAGATCTACGTATGGCCTGATTCCCTGCTCAGCGGTTGTAGTATTGCAGCTTTTCAGGAGGTGCTCTGTTATTCCAGCTCCTGCTTTGCAGAGATTTGAGCAAGTAAAGAGAGGGATTGGGAATGTTAATGTCTCCATCTTCAGTAGCAAACTATAACTGAATGGAAACATCTGAACACTTGACTTGCTTACCTGTGTAAGCGCAGAAGTGTACAAACTGGCTATGTTGCGCTGTGTGTCATTTAATTCCTCTGAAGACTACATTACTTTTATTACTCAAGCTGTCTTGCTCTCGGCTAGTTCAAGTAATCTTTATACTGAGAACAAGATAGCTTCTAAAATATTCCCTTTATATTACAAAAATATATTATTTTATCTAGCACTTCATCTCTCCAGCAGGTGAGCTGTGATTCTTGCAGTACCAGCTTACCATGTTACCACACAGAATTGCCAGCTTCTCCCCTTCTGCTAAAAGTCACTATCCCTGTAACATAGCTGGCAACAAAAGCCTGCGCTTTAGTTAATTAAAACACAAAATACTTTTGTATTTTGTATTTAAGCTGTCAGAGAGCAAGAAACAACTAGCTGAGTCCAGTAGTGTTTCTAGCCACCACAGAAGTTTACTTGAATAATTATGAATCAAAGCACTTACTTCCTAACTTGTAGTCCACAAACAGAAACATCTCTTTGTACGTATTTTGTTCATCACTTTGCATTAATGCTGTCTTTATTTGCCCCACTGGTTATATAGAGAGAAATGTCCTGCTAAGCAGATGTGCTTAATACTTTTGTCACCTTTTTGGTGATTTTCCCCCTTGAAGATGTGCGTGCCTCCTCATGTGTCTCTGAGACATTAGAAATAAGAAGCACCCTTGTATAAGAGATGAGAAAAACCAAAAAGACAAAGGAGTGATACAAAACATTCAAGCCTTGACAAAGCTTCTGTAAAGAAGCCACGATTTAAATCCTTGCACTGAACCACACAATCATCTCTGTAGAACATAAGTACAGTGTGATCCAGGTGTTTAAGCAACTACACATGTTCAGAACATAATACTCTTAACTTTCTCTATGCCTGTGTTTACAAAGCACATAAGCAGAGTGTATTCCATGCATAGTTTATATTATGCAATACATAATCAATACAACCTCTTAATTAAATACTTACTTTTGTAAGAATTCATCAGAGCCACAAACACTTAGAAGACATTCATCATGGACTGGGTATTGATTTGTGCAACGGAGGATCTCCGCAATTAAGTCATGAGTGATACATCCAGCTTTAAATAAAGATAGCAAGAAAAATTTATAGTAGCTTGCTAGAGAATTTCAGGCTGCATTCTTAACTAAATGAGAATTTATTTCTAATTGGTTACTATTGCTGGAGACTAGTTTCAAGAGGAATTAGAACAAGCCACATCTGATTTTATTTATTTTGCTTTAAATACTCCACATCTAACAGAATCGATGTCCATTTATAGGAAACTAACTGATTAGTAGGTAGCTGGAATGAAGTGCCGAGTGACTCCCCTTCCCACCGCCTCCCCCCCCACCCCCCCCCAAAAAAAAGGAAGTGGTGAATAGTCGATCTTTTAAATCTGTAAATACTGAGCCATTTTCCTAATGAGTATCTCAGTACATTTCCTGTGTATGAACATGACCTAATGCAAAAGTTGAGATTTTGTTGCAGGGAGGCTCCAGAATTTTCTCGTAATTGTATCTAAGTTTAATTAGTCATAATCAAGAAGCAAACTAATGTAAAAGCTACAAGAAGAACTGATCAAAAACTGCAAACAATAATGTGGCAGTCAAATTTCAAGTATGCCTCATAGGTTTGCTCTTTATAGGCATACAGTGCGTACTCCACCAGCACTGATGCTCCAAACCGGAGATACCTCTCTTTAGCAGAAACCACTTCTGACTTTTCAGTGAAAAGTTTTCGTATCGAGGTGGTTTCGCAATGGAAGATAAAGTCTGAACTTGTTCCACAGTTCCAAGGCAATCTCACTGTCTGCAACAGAAACTTAGAAAAGCCAAAGCAGATTTTCCTTTCTTTTTCATTCTTGGTATTTCCTTATCTCTTCAAAATAAGTGGCTCCAGGAGCTTTCAATATAAGCTTCAAGTGAACTCTTCCATGTAAGAAATGGAAAGTAGTCACAGTTAAATAAATTCCACAAAAATTGAATGTGGAATTCACATTTCTGTGTTGACTTTTTTACACTGCTCCAGATTCAGTCATCAGTTGCAAACTGTCTAATCAATCACTTTCCATTGAGTTTAATGGTTTTCTGAATCAACAAAGTCACACTGGCAAACCTGGCCAAGAATTTTGACAGGATTATTTTAAAACAAACCAAGAAATGCAGAATTGTTTCTGCAGGGAAGTTTAAGGGAAAGCGATACTGAAAAATCATCAGAGAATTGCAAACATTTTTAGAGAAGGTAGTTGCAATTTAAAAAGTTAAGAAAAAAAAAAAAAAAAAGAAGAAAAAAAGAAAAAAAAAAAAACTGAAATAAGAGAGTTAATTACCAGAGGTAATTTTTAAAGAAAAGTGTCCCAGATTCAGAAGTTCCCTTTTGGAAGTTTTCATTTTATCTACAGGGACAGTTTTCTTCCCTAGATTACACAATTTCTATCAGGTTTACTGGTATTTAGTAACCAGCTCTTTGAAAACTTGCTGTCTTCATCAAGTCCTCATAGGTACTTTGATATGTGAACTGCAAAGCTTTTTTGTTAAATTTACCCACACCAGAGAAAGGAGAAAGGTACAGAATCTTGAATTAAAATCATAAGATGCATACTGATCAAATCACTCTGGAAAAAAGAACTGAAACTTGCAACCGTCATTTATTTGTACTCTGAGATCTATTTTTTTTTTCCTTTCTTTGCCAGTTCTTCTAGAACAATTCTTTCCATTCTTTATGTTAGATGGGAGAAAACACTGTACTTCAACCATTCTGTTCCAAATGGCCCAAGACCTTTAGCCTTAAATATCATGGTATTCACAAAATTTAGATTGAAGATGATTCAAAATTTTGCCAGGCTTTCCATTAACTGTGGAGATGCTCCAAATACAAGTACAAATACAAATACAAGTAACCAAGCTTGTATAAATAAATGTGGAATCCTTTGCTAAAGTATTAATTAATATTTTGACCATTAATATGGTCAAAAAATCTTTGCATACACAAAACATTATCACTTAATGAGCAGCATAGAGGGGATTTATTCTTCATTTCTTTCTTTTATCCATATGTGGATAAAGATGTAAAAATTACTAGAGACGGAATCAAAGCTTCTCCCATTCACTATGGGTACAGAATGCACTGAGGCAGTGGCAGCTTCCTGTAAACACTAGTAATCATGTTGAGAGGAACCTCAGGAAGTCCATCTAATTTAGTCTCCTGCCTGAAGGAGGGTGAATACTGAATTCGGACCATCTTGCTCTGTGTTTTCTCCTGCCAGATCTTAAAAAAACTCCAAGGACGCAAACTCCATGACCTCTACGGGCAAACTGTTCCAATTTGCAATTATGGTCCTTTTTCTTACATCCAGCTAGGATTTCTCCAGTGTCATTTTATGAACATGGGTGCAGAGGTGTCGTAACAATCAAAGACTCTAAAGTCTTCAGTTTAGCAGTAGAGTTAATGATGTGAAAAGTTCCATGACTGAATGGGGACTACCTTTACATTTTAAATTAGCTTAACTTTCTTATGAACCAAAGCTTGAATGTTGGCCCCATTTTATACCACCAGAATTGGTCCTGATTATGATTAAAGAAAGTAGGAATCTACATATTAGCAAAGCTGAGATTTTACTTACTATGAGATTTTACTTTTATGGCAAATTCATTGAATGAATGTGCTCAGAACTCACGTAAGGCTTACTCTCTAAATATCTTTCCAGTTAACAAATTTATTTTGTTATCATCTCAATGGAACAGAAACATATGGATACTTCAATCATTTACCATGCTGTGTAAGAAGCAGAGGAGATGGTGAAGAATCTGTCCAGATACTGATTCTGAATCTTATTTTATCAAGAACGTGGTCTGGGAACTTTGTTGCAACACTCCAGATCTTTCCAGTGTTTGTCTTCAAATCACAAGCAGGATAGGTGTTTCTTATTCTGAAAAGGACATGATGACATTGTGCTTTAAAAGGAATAAAAACAAAAAAAGAAAAACAAAAATTCTACAAGATTCCAACAATAACAGTATTTAGAAAAGTGACAGGAATTAAATTATGTGCAGAGAGGAAAATGTTTTTGTACATTAGTGAAATAACTGTATATCCCTTTACTTAATATGAAAACCTTCCGTACAAATCTTCACAGAACTTCACAAGACCACTGCTGAGCCTAACCTCAGTGAATCCATAAGGAGTTTAAGCACAAACTTCAGTGTATGGTGATGTGAATTTTAGAACAGTAGAAATGAGGGTACTGAAATATGTGCTTTAATATCAGAGTTTTAATATAAAGCTAACCAAGAACACGTGCACAGACAGCTGTGAATAGGACAGCTGGTCAAAATGAATACAGGAACATGCTTTCTATGCAAAATCTTAAGAAGTCTCTCTTTTCCTTCTGCTCCAGGATCCAATCTGAAATCTTCATTACTAAAACCCTGGGTATTTATGTAAATGTATTTAAAGCGCAGTATCTAGTAGAGTCTCTAAGTCCTTCTGATCTTATATACCATTACCTATAAAATAAATTGCCCCTCCTCCTTTCAATTACCAAAGACTTGCAGAAATTAATTTCTCCAGAGGTGCCACTTCCTAATGAACACTAGTCACAGGTATTATGGTTGTCAGCTGAGATTAAACTTGCTTTTTAAGCAAATACACTTTGCAGCTGCAGGTAAGGGTACACATTGTACCAGCTGAAGCTTTACATTTCACTAATTGGCCTGAATATTTTAGTAGCTAAACTCAAACATCCTGTACTAAGCATCTCATGTTCTTTGTTTGTTAGCTTCAGCAGCATTTTGTAGTGACTGAGCTGGCAGCACTTAATACACTTTCTCATTACAGCGTATTTTGAGCTATGATTCTCTCACAGAAAGTTCTTCATTATTATGCCCCCTTGCCTTGGAGCTGCTGCGCAATTCTCAACAGTATGAACTGTTCTTTTATGCCATGTATTTCTATAGAATAAGGAAAACAAAAAAAATAAAAAAATAAAGAGGAAGAAGACAAAGCCTAGGCTTCCATAATTAATAATCCAGTGTAGCAGCCTATTTCTTATAATGAGAAGTCAGAGGCCATGATGTTTCAGTGGAGTAAGAGGAAATGAGGCTTGACAATACTTTTAGTATGTAAGATAGATTTATACTCATAGTAAAAAGTCATTATATTACAGAAGCTGCTTTGCTGACCTCTGTATGTGATGTCAGTCTATTTCTTTTCTGAGAAACGTACACATAAAGCTTTCCCCTAGCACTGAATTCCCTCTTTTTACCTGTTTCTCCAAGAAGGCCAAGGACTGAATAAGAGAGAAAACTTCACTACTTATTCTCCAGCATCAAACTAATGGGTTATGTAGACCTGCAAAGCATGCATCACCCTCTCAACTTGCTAGCAGGCATTTCAAAGCAAAGCGAACCTCACCTCTTTCCCTACCTGCAGTTGGTCTATTTTTTAAGATAATATGGCATCAGAAATTTGCATTTTATGCCTTTTAGATAAAAACACATTCAGTTCCAGAAAGCTTTTATGGCTATGTATTGTCTTTAATTGATTAAGAGCTTCCTTTGGGTCTGGACTGGAGGGCAAAACATGTTCATCCCAGAATTCCGAAATACTTGACCTTCCAAAGCATAACTGAAGTGCTGTAGAAGTATTGTGTGAAATCCCACGCCACTTTCTGCGCTGTAGGAAATCAACATTTACAGAAACAAGTGATATTTATAGGGATTTGCTATTGCAAAACACAAGTATTTCTCTGTAGTGCAGAGCATATCTTTGAAGACAAAAGGAGCTGAAAAAACTCTATTTGCACCACTGAGCACTTGGCTTCTCAGCCTGGCATCTTCTGGAATCAAACACTTAAAGATGCATTCTGAAAGCATTTGTGGATGAACGTTCACTATGGTTATGTCCATAATTGTAAAAGAAACCTGATAAATAGATTTAGAAAACTCTTTTAAAGTTCGTATATGTACAATGAAATGTTTCAATTATAGACTACTGTCTGTACAAATATTACCTAGAGGAAAACATGATGAGTTTCTATTTGAGCTACGTGCTGGAGCTGAAAGTTCACACAACAGAGTTTGAATCACTTCTGATTTATAGAACTGACAGCTATTGAGATTCTTTGGGGAATGGAAGTATGCTCATCTGCTAAGACAGAAAATATTAGTTATTTGTGAACTGATGAATACTTTTGGTCTTTTTTTTTTGTTGTGACATTTTCTCCTGAGAATACCTTCTTGTGTGACACAAGAAAGCAAAGACTATTCCTATTTTGCTATTAAAAGAGTACTTGCTAGTGGTACATGTTAAACAAGATATTGCAGAACGGGAATGGCTTAATTCTATTCATCTTTTTAACCTTAGAAATAAACTCATTTATTGAGAAAAAAAAAAAAAGGAAACTTTTTTAATAATCAGATTGCAAAGTTAAATGTATAATGTTTGGACATAAAATCTAATGCTTGAGAGGAAAGGCTGTCGGGTGGACACAGTCAAGAACAGGGTTCAGACTGAGGAACTGTGGAAAAGAAACATAACCTGAGATACGTGTCAGCTCCCCTATAGCAGGGGAGTTGGAACTAGATGATCTTCAAGGACCCTTCCAACCCAAACCATTCAATAATTCTATGTGATTGAATACGTTTTGAGGCCAACCACCCACTCTATGAACCTAAAATACATTCACTATTAACTTGAGAGCATCATAAGGTACAATTTTTCTTTCTTTTAAGAGAAACGGGCTGGTTGCCCTTAAATACAATCAATTAATTAAAAACTGATTTTTGAAAAGGCATTATATTTTCCAGCTAATTTTCTGGGGAAAAGGAACCCCAAACATGCATTTGTGCTAACAACTTGATTGTATTATCAGTGAATATCTACAATGGAGAATGAAACTGCACAGATGGTCTGAAAAACATACATTTCTTACTGCTGCTGTTTTTAAAGAGTTTCTTATTCTAATAAAGATTGAATAAAAAAAAAAAAAAAGTGCTCTATCCCATTAAGACACACTATTAACTTGTAACTGTAAACAATAATTAAAAGTATTTTTCTGGCTTGCTAAATTCAGCATTTCATCAAGATATTCTGCTGTCAGTCAGTTGGTTCCTCCAGTACTTCCTTCTGCTTTGACCTGCACAGGCATTAATATTGTTCGAGTAAATGGAAGAAAATAAGACTTATTTCACAAACTATATTCACCGAAAAGTTAAATGTATTTATCAGTGAAAAACATGACAGATAAGTAAGAAAACATGTTTGGAATTAACATTTTTAAATTTTTTATTATTGTTATTATTTATTATTTTAATCTTCAAACCAAAATTAGGCGTATTTCTGCATTTAACCAGATATTGAAATTATGGCACTCTTCAGGAGTTCAGGGATAACCCACACAATCAATATAAATAAGTGAAATGTCACTGCTGAGTAATGTTTTTTTATTACTTACTTCTCCACTGTATTGCAAAAACAAACTGCATTTTCGTTACTTCCTTGATTTGCCTTAACCAACTGGATAGACCAACTTGTAACCTAAAAACACATAAATTAAAAAAAAATGAAATAGATCTCAGTTATTTAGACAATATTTAGACATAAACAGAGGGAACATGAGACTAAAGTTGCATTTTGTTCCATGAGAACAAAGGTTGGTATCTTATCATCCTACTCTGACTCAGCAGAGCTCCAAGAAGGAACAAACAACACCATTTTGAATGCACTCTTAATGCTCTCAGAGATAAAATGGAAAGTCACAAGTCATCCACTGCCTAGAGTTTAATTTTTTTTTCTTTCTTGCAGAAAATAAATACTTCCAAAGCTTCAAAAAATCACCTACTGTCAGAGTACAGATGAATACGTGCAAAAAAAAAAAAAAAAAAAAAAAAAAAAAAAAAATTATGCTGAAGGAAATTTTAATTCTTATTTTCTCTTTTTTCTGCCCTTTAAAGATTGCTTCAAAATCCATAAGCCTTTCAGGTAGCTCCTCAAGAAAGATAACAGGAATCCAGTGTATCCAGTCTGAACATGAAAAATCATCAGATACATTCTGAAATTTGTCTAAGCTGCTGTTTTGGATCAAAGCATTTAGACCTCTATTTGGTGTAGCCCCCATCAGTTAAAATGCTACCTCCAGGAATAGTGTACTATTATATTACACCCGCAAGCCAATTTTACAATTGTACATACAGACATATGGTCTCAACGCTGAGCAAAGACACCAAATTTTAAACCCTTTCACAAGAAAAAGCAGCCAAAGTGGAAATACTTGTTAAAAAATTATTTTCTTATAGAATCATAGAATTTCTCAGGTTGGAAAAGACCTTGAAAATCATCAAGTCCAACCACAACCTAATCAAACTACCCTAACTCTAGCAACCCTTTGCTAAATTATGTCCGTGAGCATCACATCCAAACGGTTTTTAAATATATCCAGGGATGGTGACTCAACCACCTCCATGGGGAGCTTATTCCAGTGCTCATTTTAAGAATTTACTTATAAGTAAATGACATAAAATGAAATAAAATTATGTAAAGTTATACAATTTTTTTTTTTCCTCCTTCTTCTGGACAAAAGAAGTGCAATGTTCCTGAAGACTTGCTGACTGGGAAATTTTAAATGCAGTTCAAAAGATAGGATTAGTATAAAATGAAATATGAGAGATCTGATAGAAGCTGACCAGTGAGGAAACCACAGTGGCAGTGGTTTGGAAGTTATACAAACCCATAATAAATCCTACCAGTCTTGAGAGTCATTGTATCTAATATTTTCATTAACCACAATAGCACAAGCATTAGAAGAACGTTAATGAAATTTAAAGATAATAAAGGGGCATCATTAATAGCAAGGGAAAAAATAAAAAGGAGTATCTGTAGGAAAAAACAATGGATGAGACACAGGTTGAAATTACAGAATGAAATTAAATTTAGCAATACAAAGCAGAAGGCCATCATGCTCTGGTATTAAGAAAGGTGCTGAATGGCTGCAGGAGTTCCATCAATTCACTGCTAACCACAACTCTGTTGCTTCACTTTTTCCCTTCTGTGATTAGTTTTCTACCTCAATGGGCATTATTAAAAATTTTTGGTAGAGGCTCAATATTCAGATGACTTGGCAACTGGAATGGGCTCCCAACATTAGATAGTTATCAAAACTCAAGCAAACCAAACTCTTGCAGGTGAGCAGCCAATGGATGAAAGCTCTGAAGAGGTAAGGACCACGCCAGCCTTAAGTTGAAAAGAAAGGACAAGCTGAGACTACCATGACAGAAGCACTGAATGGAGAATCCCATGGGAGAGAAGTCTGGAAATGCACTTCCAGAAGCACAAAACTTCCTTCTTTTCTTGAAATTCTGCCATTATAGAGCCCAGGGAAAAAAATGCATGAAAGAAGAGAGCTAATAAATGGAAAGTTAAGAAAACTGGGCCACAGGTGAAAAAAGATGACATGGACAGGATATTGAATGGGGCTAAATGTATAAAAAGCAAAACAGCAGCTGGGAATTGAGAAAGGAGGAACATTTGGAACATGTTGCCCAGTGAGGCTGTGAATGCCCCCTCCCTGGAAGCGTTTAAGTCCAGGCTGGATGGGGCCTTGAGCAACCTGGTCTAGAGGGAGGTGCTTCTGCCTATAGCAGGGGGTTGGAACTAGATGATCTTAAGGGTCCCTTCCTATCCAAACCATTCTATGATTCTATGATCTTGGAATTAACCAAGGAAAGCATCATATCCAGGAAAGGCTGATCAGCCATGAGGATGTGGATCCCCAAGTTCATGGCTTGGAGGATGTGATTAACTACTAAAAAGTAGCAAAAAAGGAGCTTGACAAAGAAGGGATCCTGACCCTCTCCTGCAGGAGATTGAAATGAGAACAGGATCTCTGAGCTTTTGCTGGCAGTTTTTCTGACTGAAATTCTGTGTAGACTAGCAGTAGTCTGCAGAGAGGGAATTACTGTAACATTGCAAACTGACTCAAGCCTGTTCTGGAAGCAGACAGCTATACAGTAGATACAGTTTTGTATTGGGCTAATGAGACAAGGTTTTGGTAGCAGGAGGCTGCAGGAATGGCCTCTGTGAGCAGATCCCATCACTGCCCTGTGTCAGACCACATCCAGCTCCATCTGCTCCAAAAAAAACTTGGCACTGTCACAGAACAGAGCCATAAGCCACACGGGGCGGGCTCTAGGAGAGAAGAGTTAAGGAAGGGAACAACTGTGCAACAGCAGCGGGGAGAGAGGAGTGAGAAACAGAGAAGCAGCCTTTCAAGGACCAAGGAGGGCAAGAGGTGCTCAAGGTGCTGAGCAGCAGTTCCCTGCAGCCCATGGGTACCACATGGAGCAGATCTCCTCGTGCAGACGCTGAGGAAACTGCGGTGCAGCAGAGGATGGGGCCTGAAGGAGCCACAGCCCATGGGTACCCCAGCAGGAACAGCCCCAGGCAGGAGGTGCTGCCTGTGGGAATCCGTTCTGGAGCAGATCTCAAAGGGTGAGCCCATGATCTGAGCACTGCAGCTTGTGGGAAGCCCTCATAGGATCAGATGGGGAAGGATGGCATCCCGTGGGAGGGCCCCCACATGGAAGTGGGGCAAACCAGCCACAAAGAAGTGGCAGAGATGAAGTATTGTGGACTGACTGTAGCCTCCATTCCCTGTTCCCCTGCACTGCTTGGGGGGAGGAAAGTGGCTTTGGTTTGCTTGTAGTTCTCCTTGCTTTAGTCTGTTACTAGTATGCAGTAAAAATTGCATTACTCTCAACATGGAATGTTTTTGCCTATGATGGTAATTGAGTGATGGTAAGTGGTCTCCCTGTTCTTCTCTCAACTCTGTTGTTTCTGTTTTCAGGTGTCCAGAAACTTAAACTTCTTGCCATTGCATATAATGATAAAATATTAGTTACATGATCATACTTTTTTTTTAATGGGTCTCTGATTATCACCATTGCAAAGATCTGCAAGAGTGCAGTGAACAAGACAGAACTGGATATAAAAAGAACTGACAACAACAGGGATAAATAACAGTGCATCCCAGGAATCTTCTACCCATCCACAGACTTTTCATGTTGGTTGGCTCACGTGAACTGTCCTAAAATACAAATAATATTTGCGTATTCCTCATTTCTGAAGTCTGTAAGCTGAAATAATGCCTGGATTTATGGGAAGTGAGCATTGCTAGTTATTCTGAAAAAATTTGATCCTAAACATCCTAAATTAAGTGGAAAAGTCTACTGGATACTTTATAGGTTGCATTGTAGCATTCTTTCTCATGCGGATAAAATAAAATTACTTGTCACAGATGTTACAAAGATTGTTTCTACAGTGTTTTTTGAATATCTGACTTGGTGGTGACAAGGCCACAGAAAATTAATGTTTGTTTTATTACAAAGGACTTATTTCAAATAGCATGCATTAAACAAAGCCTAGGGCCGTACAATTGCATCCAAGAGCTCAGGATCGAAATGACAGTGTAATTTCAGTAATGTGAATATTTCAGCTTGTGCATTTATGACCTATCTCAGTGCTAAGCTGCATGTTTCAGCATCCTTTCCCATTTCATTCTATCTGTAGCCCTAGTTCTCAACTCCTCCTGCTCAAAATGCATCATTCATATGTCTTGGACTTCACAAATCCCAACTGTGCTCATTCTTTCTTCTGCTGTGGTGTTTCACTTTGCTAGCCATTCTGACAGTCTTATTCAGCATCAGTGCTATTTTTCTGCCCTTGTAATCTTCTCAAAAGACTCCAGCCCCACAACAATGATTTACCTCTTCCCAGATTTTTTTTTTTGTCCCAAATTTTCTTTCACTTATTTTCCTTCTCTTGCCATCTCAAGGCTCAGTTGCCAATCCCTTGACTTGTTTCGCTTTCTATCCTGATATAGTTGCTTCTCCCTGAAGGAATTTTACCTCACTGATTTTTTCTGCTACAAATTCTTTCCTTTTTCCCATTTCTTTTTCTTCTAGCTAAACTGCTCAAACACTTCCCTGACTTAATCAAATCCTCCCACACTTTCAGTTGTAGTTGCCCTTGACTCACTCTTCTCCTCTTCCCTCCTCTATAATTCTCTCTTCCTCCATCAGAAGCATTTGTACCTTTTATTATATTCCTGCTTCCTCTAGCACGTCTTCATCCCATACAACAATTTAATCTCCTGCTTGTTTGAATCCCATTGTTTTCTACTTTACTCCTGAGAAGTCTTGTTCTTTTCATCAAGATATCAGTATGCTTTAGTTTTCCTCTTGTAAGTTAAAAACAAACAAAAAATTTCAAAAAGAATGAACAACAGCCTTTTGTCTCTCCACTTGTTAATCTCCTCTTCTTGTATTAATCACTGAACTTCCTAAATCTGTTGTCTTGGATTAATTTTAAGATTTCCCATCCTCAGATTAATTTCCCTCCAAACACACTCCCCCTCTGGATCTGCATATCTTTACTTCTGTAGTTCTCTCTATTCACAGACAGAGAAACAAGTCAATCAAATGTCTCTTTCCCTTTGCTTTATGATACTGTGATCACTCAGAGATAAAAGCAGAAGATGTACCTAAACTGTCTTTTAATATTGCTGGTGCTGGGGTATCCTGTAGGCTATTTCAGATTTCCTGTAATGATTCAGAATGCTAACAAGGACTAGGGGAAAGGGAAGATTTATCGTTTTCTTTTTCCTTCTCTATGACAGAATTTTGAAAAAAACAAAAATGAATGGATACAACATCAGAGAGAGCCATGGGAATTCTAGAAGACATCATTACTAAAAACAGCAAAGCCACAAACAAAGTTATGAACACCTGATAGAAGAAGGAAAAAAACCCACATATTTGCTTCAGCAAGACAGCTAAAGGCTGAATGTCACAGGCATGATCTTTCAAAGCCACAGTAGGTGTATTTATTTAGAATAGAATTATATACACACACACATAAGCATATGCAGCACATCGTGAATTCAGGACATTGTATATTTCATTTCTCAGAATAAGGATATATCAGTCAAGTTAGACACAAAATATCTGGCTTAACAGAAAAACACATTCATCATAATGCAGTGTTGTTTTGAATCTCAGGTTACATATCCAATCCAATCAATTTGTTATCTATTTCAAACACACCTTATTCCACTTTTCTTACTCATCCCTCTGTTGCAGTTTTATAAGCCAAATAATTATAATGGCACAAACCATATTCTGAGCCACTGATGACTTCTAGACCATAATCTAGGGTCTCTTTGATTTAAAAATGCAAATTTCCATTAGAGCCAATGGAAATATTTCATTTTATACTAGGTGTAAAACTTGCATTATTATTTTAAAATTATATATATATATATATTATATATATATATATTTTTTCAATTAGTAGATTAAAGAAATATGTTGACACTAATTACAAATCAGGTAAAACATGAAGCAGATGGGACACAGATTATGTCTTTGTAAAATTCTGATTAGCTAGACAGAGTAGGCATCTTCCCTTCAGAAGTTATTTTTTATGGTCTGCTGGGTTCTCTTCTGATATTAGAATCAAAGGAAGAGGATGCTTGAATGTTTTCACGCTCTTAACTAATCATGTACTGATTGTTTGAGGGCATGCCTTCTGTAAATATATGAAAACACTGTGGGAAATTCTGACTGCCAAGAAATCAGAAGTTACATAATTATTGAAAAATACACCTGCTGCTTCCATACATCTCTGTTTTAGGAAGTTGTAAAGAGCAAATAAGAAGTCTCATATTTGCCTTTGGCCAACTGACAAAACTCTACAGAACTAAAAGCTTTCCCTCCCCCCAAAACATAAACATTTTCTTTTTCATCAGGTCTTAAAATAAAGTGCTTCTAATCCACATCACATAGGTACGACTGCATACACAAAGTGTAAGGACACGGGCAATAAGCATCAAGAACTTTAAACGTGTAATGTGATGGAAAGCACATCAATGACAGCAAAGCAACAAGGTCCTAGACTACAGCAAGTGAGGGTTTGCTCAAATACGACAGTGTGCATAGAAATGGAAAGAAGCTGCTTACCTTCAGAAGGCCTCAGGCATAATAGGGACCTCCAGTAAGATATCCTTGCCTCCACTTCCAACCCTTAAATGAGGACTAGGAAGGGGTAGATCCTGGCTCCCTCCCTTCTGGTCACTCAGGTGCATTGCTTGCACCTGAGCTCCTCTGGGTTGGCCCTGCCTTTTCACCAGGGGCTCAATCACTGGTTCAAGCCATGACTTAGCATTTCTGCTACAAAACGCTTAATATCAGAAAATGTAAATACCTCTCTGTCATGTCCAGAGCTGTTTGGCCAGGTAGGTCCTATGCTGAATCGTCTGGAAGTATTGGTTAAACAGGCTTCCCCATTTCCACTTTCATCTCTCCTTTGTCCAAATGGATAGTTGTCCACAAAAACAGAATATTGAGTATCTACATTATCAAAAGCTATCTGAAAATTCCAGTATGTATAGCCTCTCTCCACATTTGAATTAAACACATTTGTGACTGCAGTTGTACTATTCCTTCTGTAGATTTCTCTCTCTTGATTGTATGGGTAAGAATCCACTAGAGAGAAGTTTCCATCATCAGACAGTAAGGATGACCTGAAACCTATCTCTGGTGATGCTGTGCCTTGTTGCCAGTGAGGTACAAAATTTTCAGAGTGAACTTCACCACAAGCAATTGAAGGATGACTACAGAGTTGTTGTTCTGGCACATTCAGACTAAAGATATCTGATGTGAAAAAATGTTCTTCATGATGATGTAAGTGTGATGAACCATAAAAGAAAAATTCATTGTTGATTTCATCAACTATTTGATCAAAGCCTAGATAGACCTTTCCATAAGAACCAGAATGATATGCCAGGTAAGATGCTTGATCTCCAGTATGTCCTTCAAGAAATTCATCGCCTGACAAAGGCACCCTTCCAAAATATGCCATTTCTTATTTTCTCTTCAGTCTTGTTAATCTTCAAGGAAGTCTTACAATAGTTTCAAGGTCAAAAAAGTGATGTTCAGAACTGGAGCTATACAACCCCACTGCAAGAAAGCACAGAATAAGAGTTAAACAAACAAAAATCTGGTGTAGTGAAAGCCATATTTTGGTCTACTTGGGTAAGAGCTTTCTCCATGAGATGTAAAGATTTTCTTCATCTGGAGCTTGAATGTCCTTTGCCTGATCCTTATTTCCAGGTGCCCTTAAAATTATTCTTATTTATTTCCTGGTTTCATGAATAATATCAAAACAACGTCTAAAACAACTGATCTAAAATACTAATTCTGATAAAAACTAAAGAAAATGTCCACATAATTTCCAGTATTTTACATTTGTATAGCACACATAAGGCAGAAATGCAAAAGAAGAGAGTAGGAAAGTTTTATATTAATGACAGTTCCATTCATATACTCTTTATTTTGCATCTCTTAAATTACTTGATATGATATCATTTTTTTATCCTACACAGGTTAAGCAAGTGAAAGAACAAGGACAAAATATAGAAGACTTGGATCTCCAATTTCTATTATAAGCACTACAGCAAAAAAAACTTGTACGTGACATATATAAATAATTATAAATAAATTTCAGCCTTTTGTTAGTTTGTTTTTTAAAAAAAACAACATCTGAAAAGCCTGAGATAATATCTCTGTTATGAAATTAGTAGGACAGGACATAAGCTTCTGCAGTAGTTCACCGTCATTCAAACTTATCAGCAAATTTCCTAATCCTATTTTGTAACGAAATTCAAAAATATCTAGCAACTCAAATCTGATGTATTCCACTTGCTCTTAACAACTTGGCCTGTTGCACTTCTTAGTATAGACGAAGAAACACAAATGGCATGAAATAGTAATACCACCAAGTACGTAGTTTTGCTGGGTACTTTTATCACACAGAATAAATGGAAAAATCTGATTTAATAATTCAATGAAAATATATATTACCTAGCAGAAAAAAAACGACACTATTGAGATGAAAAGTACACTCACTCAATATTGTTAAAGCTTAACACCACAAATTGTTTTTCCAATATGTCCCCAACATGTATAGTATATTAGCTTTGATAATACTGCCTTGCAATGAAAACTTATACTACAACAGAAGGTATTCATCACTGTTTTATTTATTTTTGTTTTATTTGAAGTCAAACTCTAGACGACACAGACTTCTATCACCCAGAGTCAGGAATGAGAAGAGAAATGTGAAGTTAAATAGGCTGAAATGACATCTCCACATTAGAGGCCGAATGACTCTTTTAAGCATTCAACTTAGTAATTCCATGTGCTGTGTATATTGGTAGGCCTTAACTGTGTTGAAGAAAAAAAAGAAAAAAAGATATTTATGATGTTGGCAGGGAACTAAAATAATGCATATCACTTTGAATACCATCATGAACTTCAATTACCAGCTCAGTCCCTGCAAATTTCTCCCATAGTATATCCTGAAGGACACTTGTAGATGAATAAAAGAAACATAAGAAAGAAAAAAGTGCATCCATTAAATCAACTGAGATAACTTCTTTTATTCTATTTTTATTATTATTATTATAAAAATTGGAATATTTTAGGAAAAATAAAAGACTGGAGAATCCCTCTCTCCTGCTCTACTTTCCTTAATTAGTGTCCTATGTTTCTCAGGCAGATAAAAAGACACATATCTCACCACCACCCATCTGTATGCAACTGCTTATCTCCTGCATTCTCCATAGTGCAGAAGTATTGCTTCTCCTGACTTTACTCCTGACAGTATTGCTACCTGACTTTAAAAGCAGGCTGGATAGATACAATGTCAAAGGCTGGAAGGAGAATGTTTTGTATGATTTGTTCCCACGTTGTTCTCACTGGGCTGAGGAGTCCACATGAGAAATGAGACTCTGCACAGTGCACGGCAAAGGGAGCAGTCGCATGCAGCACTGTGTATAGCACCACATCTCTTTTACACTGGCACATGATTAAAGTGAAAAATTTAGACTGGAAACTCATCATGTCATGCTGTAAATCTCATGTTTTAAGTCGCACCTGCTCAGTTTTTATGGCTGGGCTCTGTACTTAGACCAACTCCTGATCCTTTTCAAAGCAACACCCACGTTCAGGGAAGGGTTTGGCTTTTTGCCAGCCACTATTACTGCATCTGAATTATGTGAAGTGCACTGACAACGCTGAATTTTCAGAAATCACTAACAAAATGAAAATGCATAATGCAAGCTTTTTGTTTGTTTGTTTGTTTTTTAAAAAATGTTATGTTTCAGGGCTCATTTTCTTTCCTCTATGGTTTCTGAAATTGCATTTTGGAGAGTTTCACAATTTTTCTGTGCAGTATGAAGACTTCCTTTTCTTTGAAATGACAATTCATATTTTCACATAATTGCATACTTCTGGGATTTGGGGCTTTAAAGACAAATCCCAACAAATTATGTAAAATATTCACTACAAACCAAGGGAGCCAACAGCATGACACAATGCTTTCAACACTGTCAGCCATCTTACCATATCGGAATACTTCCCTTATTTCTGCATGCACATGCATTCTACTATAAAAGGTTTGTGCACTGTAGGCTCTATTTTCTCTCTTTTTTTTTTTTTTTTTTTTTCCGGAACCCAGAAGTGCAATGCTGGTTCAGTTGCTAAGCAGTAAGAATATATGTTGCAACCTCTTACCTGAAACACAGTTTGTAGAAGAATATACAGCCTCCTATTTCTTCCTGTTCACAGACACTTTCAGATGACCTATGTGCTTTCAGCACCAAGGGGGTGTAACTTATTTGTCAGACGCTTCCCTTCCCGTTTAACCGGTTTACTGAGGTAATGATTCTTTCCCATGGTTTCCTTCAGGGAAATTTCGAAGAGTAGCAATAATAAAAGGTAGCAAACACCTTATCTGTTGTTTCTTTCATTACTTAAGAACCATACTTTTTTGTTTTCTTTTTTTTTTTTTCCTTCTTTAAACACTGTGGTAGATGATCTCACACTTGCAGAGCATGTATCAAACATGCTTGAAATAAAAAGACAACTTCTCCATGGGAAAGACTGCAATTACACCAGGATTTAGAACTTTTACTCCACACCATCTTCATGCAGCTTCTTTCTGCCACTGGTGGTGGGAACTCTGAAAGGAACTCTTTGCTCACAGGAGAAATGGAAGGTAGAAATATTGCTTGGCAGAGAGTTCCTCTGCCTTTGGCTCCTCAGTCTGCAGAGTTGGGGCAGTCTTAAGCGGGAAGAACCTTTCTTACACTGAGGTATTTTTCAAGGATCAATAAAGCCTCTGCACCTTTGAAAAGGGCCTGAAGAACTGGAATACAACTGAAGAACTGAAGAACTGAAATACAACACCAGTTGCTAACTTATTCCTAGACCTCAAGTTTGCCAGGTCTCTCCCATAAAAGGGAGCAGCAGAGGCAGCTCCAGACACAACATGGAAGGAAATCCCTCTGGGCCCATCTGCTTCCAAACTTCGTACCATCACTTAAAAAGGAATAAGTTAACCAACCAAGGTGGCTACTCAGAATTCACCCCAAATCCCAATCCTAGTCTACTCCAAGGTTATTAAAAGCAGAGAAATATCCTTAAAGAAGGCAAGATAGTCAGTAAAAACAAAACTTTTTCAGTTATAAAAGGCTGTACAGTAAGACTGAACAGAACAGAATAAAGCATTTAAAGTTAATAATTAATTAGGGATATCTTATATCTGATAAATTGAATGAATAATAATGTGATAAAGTATTACTGGGAAAACTGCACTTCAAAGCACCGTGAAAGCTGTCAGTGGCGTCACTGTGATTTAAAAGCAGTTCGTCAAGGACAAAAGTTATTAAGTTATTTCAGTTGGTGAAAGGTGATGTTTTCCTTCTCATATATACTCCAACCCTTTAAAAATGCTAACTTGCCCACGGGCCGTTTGGTGGCATTTATACTGCACTGTAGACATTACGATGATTTCTGTGAAGTGATCCTGAGAGAGGATCACGCCAATTTTAGGGGATGCTATTTCTTAATATATGGCATCATGACTGTGTGATATTGCTTCATCTCGCAGAGACTGAATGTTCTAAAAGGAGGAGGATACAGAAAACAGAAGAAACATGCATGGGAAGAGCCTGTGTTCCCAAGCAAACACAGAAAGCTGTACGTGCAACATGAACTGAGCTGGGACATGTCCTCTCCCTACAGTGATTTCCATGAGAGAGTTATGAAGATTTTTCTTGGGAAACCCTGAACTTTTTCACAATTATTTACTTTCTGTTTCCCAACAAACTAATAGGTGGGAAACTGCTGAGTCACTTTCTACTCCTAGAACTATGGAGAATCATCTCCTCCCCTTTTGCTGGCATGTGGGAAAATCTGTATAGACAAAGAAAAGTGGAAACTCACTGGGATGCTGCCTTCTGTTCTGTTAGACACTCTTGCTGCTCCACCAACTGGCAGGAACCCACACCTCACTAAAATTAAAGACAAAACATGTTTTATTTAGCCATATATGAGCTTACATGTATGATTTTTGTCTGATAAAAAGCTGCAAGTAAAGAGCTGGTGAAGTAGTTGCTCTTACACACCCCAAGATGTACAGCATCGTCAGCAGGTCGTTGCTTTAAGTCTTGCTTCATCCTGAGTTTGGAGCTTTCCAAAACCACACCCTTGCATTTGAAACCTTGAGGCTTTGCATTTAGCAGGCTTGTAAAGAAAATGCAGCAAAGTGTTTCAGCAATCTGGGACCAGAAGCCTGGCTAAACATCCAACCAGTGAGGACACTGTTCCATTTCCTCACAGATCCAACCGCCCCTGTTACTATTCTCCAGTGCCACCTACTGTCATCTTCCCAGAACTGTGGAGCAAGGAACAGAAATCATCGTGTCAAGCAAGTGACAATTAAGCTTTATGTCTGGCTGCAGGGGATGTCATCATGTCTATCATTGTCTCTGATAAATATTACCCCTGTCAGAAAGCTGCCCTATATGAGGAAGATTCATGGTTCTTGAGACCCTGCCTGCAGATGATGCGATGCTACTTCTCTTAGATCAGTTTTCCTGCTGCAATCAAAGTGATGACAACAGATCAACAAAACTGCATAGAGTTTTTCCACACGTTAGTGACAACAATAACAAGAACAACAAAGTAAACAATGCTGAGATTTTATTTTGTTTAAGCAGCAGAGGAGAAAGAATTCTAGTAACAAAAAGATGTGGTTAAGATCTGGTTTGCTGCACTACCTGCCCTTATTTTTTTTCTTACTTTCAAGATTTGCACAGTGAGTACTGTACATCACACAGCTAGTAAAACCCAGCAGAGTAGATGCTGCTGGGCAAGAAGAATAAATGTCTGAACAAACATGACAGTGTTTGAATCATTTTGATATGACTCATCTATTAAGAGAACTTATGTTATAAAGGGCAAAAAGGACTTGCCAATTTGGAAAACACTCCTCATCCTCTATTTATTCACACAGAATGAATCAAGGCAGCTGACAGAGTAAGAGAGATAAGGAAGCAAAGTTTCACTTTTCCGTGAGAAAGAGATAGATTATGTTATACATATATTTTTTATACAGAATACATTTTTAAAGCTCTGCTGACTCTTACATGTAATATACAAAGTTACTAGGTTACCAACACCCTGCCACCACTTGAAATACCCTATTGTGAAAGACCTACCTCCCCAGTCTGAATATATGGAATGCAAAGCTAACCATAACTAAATGTAGACTATGGATTTTAATCTCTCCTTTCATGTGAACATCTTCTGTGCTTTGATCCTGTAAAAGGAACAGCACATTTTACCAGAGTTATTTCTGGGAGCAACAGTGACTCCAGCTTCAAAAATCAAATTGCTGAAAAAATTGAGTGCTGAAATGGAGATCAATCTCATCTCAGCTATCTTAGAATACAGCTAAAATAAGACACGTAGGCAGATTTTTATATATCCTACATCTATGCATACACGCATACACACTGTATACATATACATTTATGTATGCATGCATGCATATATAAAAATATGTGTAAGCATATATATATTATATATGTGCTTACACAGATATAGATATATATTAGGCGTTTGTATATAGTGCATACGTACATAAAAGAGTGTAATAAACACTAAATAACCCAGCTAAAATGTTTCAAAGGACAAGGAAAGCCAAGAGTTTCAGGTGAGAGAGCCAAACTTCCCGAAGTTGAATTCCTAAAGCCAAAGCCTTCTTTCATACTACTTTTAAAATTTTGCTTCCATTTCCCTTACCTTCTTTGATTTTTCCACTGCTCTTCTTTTTGCCTTCCCAGTCCAGCGTGCCTGCTCAATGGCTTTCTGTTAAACTCAGCTTTGTCATTCCAATTTACTCAACAAAGTTGGTTGACCTTCCAGAAATTGTTCATATCATACACTGTACAAATATAAAAACAGAGTCTTGTGATACTAGCATGCTGTTAAAGCAAGCTCCCTACATTCTACAGAAGGCTTTCTCCTATGGAAAATTTAGCAAGTTGGTTCAAAACCTTTTCTAAGATTCCCTCTCTCATTGCAATCCACAGTGCATGGGCATCTGGGGGATTTCTGGAGCAGAAGAACCCCAGAGAGAACAGAGATCAGCTCCAAAGCACAGAGCTCAGCCACTCTGGTGAATGTGAGCCAGGGTGACAGAGCCAGGGTGACAGAGCCAGGGTGACTTTGCTATTGTAGCCTGGCAGAATGATCCTACATGGCCTCAGGGAAAAGTATTATGACTGCCTTGAAGAGAATGTAAATCAAGCATGACTTTAAATTCATCTCGTGAGATGTGAGGGGGAAGTTTTTCACTGAGAAGGTGCTGAGGTGCTGATATAGGCTGCCCAGGGAAGCTGTGGGTGCCCTGTCCCTGGAAGTGTTCAAGGCCAGGTTGGATTGGGCCCTGGGCAGCCTAATCTAGTGCCTGATTTAGTGGTTGGCAACCTTGCCTGTGGCATGGGGGTTGGAACTAGATGATATTTGAGGTCCCTTCCAATTGAAGCCATTCAGTGATTCTATGATTCTATGAAAATAGGGATGAGGAACTGGTAATAAAGACCCATTTGTACCCCTTCTATTCATGATGTCAAAAGTATCTTCAGGTCAACCAGTGAAATTATAAAACATAGTACTATAAACCAGTATGTTATAAGCTAGTATACACAGAAAAAGCTAGTATAACAGCTAAAGGTTACATGCTCTATAGTCTTTGTCAAAGAAAACAAGTAATTGTTTAAATATAAAACTACACATATCTAAGATCAAAACAATATCTTACCTACACAGTATTAACCTTGTTTCAATTTGCATTTCTGAGAGGATGCTTTTAGAATCCTAGAATGGTTTGGGTTGGAAGAGACCTTTGAGATCATCTAGTTCCAATACCTCTGCTATAGACAGGGACACCTCCCACTAGACCAGGTTCTTCGAAGCCCCAACCAGCCTGGCTCCTCCAAGGAGAGGTCACCCACGACCTCACTAGGCAACCTATTCCAATGTCTCACCACCCTCACAGCACAGAATTTCTTCTTAATATTTAGTCTAAATCTGCTCTCTTCCAGTTTAAAACAATTTCCCCTTGTCCTGTTGCTACATGTTCTCATAAAACATCCCTCCCCAGCTTTTCTGTATGTCCTCCTTGGGTACTGGAAGGCTGCTATAAGGTCCCCCTGGAGCCTTTTCTTCTCCAGTCTGAAGAGCCTCAACTCTCTCAGCCTGTCCTCGTAAGGGAGGTAGTCCTGCCCTCTGATCATCTTTGAGGCCCTCCTCTGGACCCACTCCAACATCTCGATGTACTTCTTTTGTTGGGACTCCCAGAACTGGATGCAGTATTCCAGGTGGGGTCGCATGAGAGCAGAGTAGAAGGGCAGAATCACCTCCCTCAACTTGCTGGTCACGTTTCTCTTGATGCAACACAGGACATGGCCGGCCTTCTAGGCTGCAGGTGCACACTGCCAGCTCTTGTTGAGTCTTTCATCAAATGACACCCCAAATCCTTCTCCTCAGAGCTGCTTTCAAGCCATTCTCTGCCCAGCCTCTAATCTGTGCTTGGAATTGCCCCGACCCAAGCACAGGACTTTGCACTTGGCCTTGTTGAACTTCATAAGGTTGGCATGGGCCCACTTCTCAAGTATGTCCAGGTCTCTGGATGTCATCCCTTGCCTCTAGTATGTCAACTACACCACACAGGTTGGCATCATCTGCAAACTTCCTGAGGGTGCACTCAATCCCACTGTCCATGTCACCTACAAAGATGTTAAATAATAGCGGTCCCAGCACTGATCCTGAGGAATGCCATTCATCACCAGTCTCCACTTGGACATTGAGCCATTAACCACAACTCTCTGAATACAACCGCCCAGCCAATTCCTTATACAGGGAGTGATCTATTCATCAAATTCATTTATCTCTAATTTGGTGACCAGACTGCCATCTGTGTCAAAAACATTGCACAAGTCCAGGCAGATGCCACCAGTTGCTCTTCCTTTATCCACTGATTCTGTAACTCCACCATAAAGGGCACCAAATTTGTCAGGCACAATTTGCCTTGGTGAAGGCATGTTGGTTACCACCAATCACCTCATCTTTATTTTCCATGTGCCTTAGTAGGGCCTTCAGGAGGATCTGCTCCATGATCTTGCCAGACACAGAGATGAGACTGACTGGCCTGTAGTTATTTTCCTTTCTTGAAAATGAGGATTATGTTTCCCCTTTTCTGATCAGTGGAGACTTCACCAGCCTGCCATGACCTTTCAAATATGATAGGTCATATCATATGACCTATCATCCACCAGTTCCCTCAGAACCCATGGGTGGATCTCATCAGAACCTACAGACTTTTGCACTTCAGGTTCTTTAGATGGTCTTGAACTTGATCTTCACTTACAGTGGACAGATCTTCCTTCTCCCAGTTCTTACCTTTGCTTTCTGCAGCTTGGGCGGTGCAGCTAGAGCCCTTTCCAATGAAGACTATGACAAGGAGTCACCGAGTACTTCAGTTTTCTCTGTGACCTTTGTGACCAGGTCTCCAGTTTCCTTCTGTAGAGGGTCCACATATCTCTGTTAGCAACAGTGCACACATTGCAGTCCTATGTGTATCTTAAATAATGTAGTATTTCTGAATTTTCATTAGACTTCTTACACAGGGGTAGCTTCTTGCATTTTTCTTTCTATTTTAATTTTACTTTCATAATTGCTCACAGTATGACTGAAACGCTTGCTTTGAAAAAAAAAAACCCACAAACAAAACATATGGTTTTCACAAAAAAATTGTCAGAGGCTATATACATAGTTTTTAAACCAATTGAACAGCATTCCTTATATGCAATTCGAGATATAAAGCATCTGCTTAGATAGCTAATTTGGCTGCATACTTAGGTTGCCTATGCATGCCAACAAAGCATTCATTATTGTTTTCATTAAAACTTTACCTGCAGCATGGAAACCAACAATAATTTACTTGAGTTTCTGCATAAATAATGCAAAAGTTCTGCTTACCTGCAATAATACATATTTTGGCAAAGTGCTATGTGAAATTAAGCTCACAGCAGCCCTCCACCACAAGTGGGGAGGCCCTTAAATTAGTGGCTGGCACAGATATATTCTCAGTGCAGATAATCCAGCTTCTTTCACCTATCACAGCAAAGTACCTTCCTCATCAACGTTACCCGGGCAGATTATTTTACAAAGCAGCTGCTGCCTGCTATGTCAGGTTCATAGCCTGTTCATACTTTTGCTAATGCTGCTACTGTATTTATGAAGCAGGGGACCTGTATAATTGAGCAGGTCAGGTGTGTCCACTGGGGCTCGGTGCCAAATTTACACTGCAGAAACTCTGCAGCTATAAACTTGCACCTTACTTGATGACACCAAAGGTACTCACCCCTTGGGAGTCACTCCTTAAGGATAAAGAGGTCCAGGAAGCCTGGATGCTCCTCAAGATGGAAATCTTAAAGGCGCAAGAACAGGCTGTCCCTGAGTACCATAAGGCGAGCCGTAGGGGTAGACGACCAGTGTGGATGAGCCGGGAACTACTGTTGAGACTCAGGGAGAAAAAGAGAGTCTACATCCTCTGGAAGAAGAAACAGTCTATTTGGGGAGATTACAAGGAAGTAGCTAAGGTATGCAGGGACGCTAGGAAGGCAAAAGCCCAGCTTGAACTCAGATTGGCCACTGCAGTAAAAGACAATAAAAAATCCTGTTATAAATATATCAGCGGCAAAAGAAGAACCAAGGATACTTTTCATCCTATACTTGATGCAGCAGGGAATGTGGCCACTGAGGATAAGGAGAAGGCTGAGGTCCTCAATGCCTTCTTTACATCTGCCTTTAATAGCCAGACCAGTTATCATAGAATCATACAATCACAAGGTTGGAAACAACCTATAAGATCATCTAGTCCAACCGTCTCCTCATCACCATTGCCACCACAAGCACTAAACCGTATCATGCAGCACGTCATCCAGACGTCTCCTGAACACTGCCAGGGACGGCAACTCCACCACCTCTCTGGGCAGCCATTCCAGTGCCTGACCACTCTCTGAGAGAAATAGTTCTTCCTTATGTCTAATCTAAACCTCCTCTGATACAACTTGTGGCCATTGCCCCGTGTCCTGCTCGTTGCCTGGGAGAAGAAGCCAAATCCCTCTTCAGCACCACCTCCCTTCAGGAGGTTGTAGAGTGCAATGAGGTCTCCCCTGAGCCTCCTCTTCTCTAGACTGAACAATCCCAGCTCCCTCAGCCACTCCTCATAAGACTTGTGCTCCAGACCCCTCACCAGTTTTGTTGCCCTTCTCTGGACACGCTCTAGGACCTCAACATCTTTCCTGTAGTGAGGAGCCCAAAACTGAACACAGTACTCGAGGTGCGGCCTCACCAGTGCTGAGTAGAGGGGGATGATCACCTCCCTGCTCCTGCTGGCCACACTATTTCTAATGCAGGCCAGGATGCCATTGGCCCTCTTGGCCACCTGGGCACACTGTCTGCTCATGTTCAGCCAAGCATCAACCAACACTCCCAGGTCCTTCTCTTCTTCACACTCATCCAGCCACTCATCCCCAAGCCTATAACACTGCATGGGGTTGTTGTGCCCAAAGTGCGGGACCCGACACTTGGCCTTGTTGAACCTCATCCCATTCACCTCAGCCCAGTGGTCCAGCTTATCTAGATCCCTCTGAAGGGCCTCCCTACCCTCAGGCAGATTGACACCCCTTCTCAACGCGGTGTTATCTGCAAACTTACTCAATCCCCTCATCTAGGTCATCAGTAAAGATATCAAACAAGATGGGCTCCAGTACCGACCCCTGGGGGACACCACTTGAAATGGGTCGCCAGCTGGACTTCACTCCATTCACCATTACCCTCTGGGCATGGCCCTCTAGCCAGTTCCTTACCCAAAGAAGTGTATATCTGTTCAGACCACGGGCAGCCAGTTTCCTCAGAAGAAGCCTGTGAGGAACCGTGTCAAGGGCTTTGCTGGAGTCTAGGTAGACTACATCAACAGCCCTTCCCTCATCTACCAGACTGGTCACCCAGTGGTAGAAGGAGATGAGGTTGGTCAAGCACGACCTGCCTTTCATGAACCCATGCTAGCTGGGCCTGATCCCCTGGACACCACGCACATGTCATATGATCTCGCCCAAGATGATTTGCTCCATAACTTCCCCTGGTACTGAGGTCAGGCTAACAGGCCTATAGTTCCCTGGATCCTCTTTATGGCCCTTCTTTGAGATGCGAGTCACATCAGCAATCCTCTGGGACCTCTCCAGTTAACCAGGAGCGCTGATAGATGGCCGAGAGGGGCTCAGCAATCAGCCCTGCCAGCTCCCTCAGCTACACCCTCAGAGGGTGTAGCCCATCTGGTCCCATGGACTTGTGACAGTCCAGATGGAAGAGGAGCTCTCTGACTGTCTCCACCGGAATTGCTGGGGGTATATTCTGAGCAGAGTCCCAGACTTCCAGATCAGAGCACAAAATACCCAGAGGATACATCAGCCTTTAATAGCTGAGGGTGGTGGCCCTCTTCCAAAGTGATGTGTCACTGAATTTACCAGATCAATCTTGTCCCAGGCATGGGAACACCAGACCAGTCATTCCTGTTCTGGTGGAGTCAATGTGGGAGCTGTTCTGATGCAAAGATCTGAGCTGGGACACCTGACTGGAAATCTGTAGTGTTCAGACCAAACATGAGCCTGGGGTGTGCCTAAAAGCAAATGAAAACAGAACTCATTGTCACTGGGCTTTTCATTAAGGCCTGGGGTTTTTTGCAGGAAGAGAGTGAGAGTCTCAGAATGTAAACTAGAGCAAGTCAGCTCCATAGCTTGGGAGGGTAAGAAGAAAAACAAGGAAATTTGAATAAATCTGATGGTCAGGTGCTGTGGTATCATCTCAGAAGACTGTACCACAGGTCTTGAAAACACATCCTAATATAAGGTACTATCTTGTACCATATAACATGCCCTTCCTTTGAGACCTGGCATCACAGTGTGTTACAATCAGCCAGGAAAAGAACTTGATACTGGAATTTGAGAACATATGCAAGGTTTATCTTGGTATTAAAATAAACCTCATCCATAAAACCCCTTGAACATCTATGCTTTTGACTGTTTCAATTAACTGTGCCATGCCTATTTCACAGCAGCAAATCTAGAAAAAAAATCCAGATAGCTTATACCAGGGCTGGAGCCCACTCCTAATACATCGTACATATCCTTTACTGCTGCAAACTAGAAAAAAACTATCTCATTCTTCGCTTGGTTGATCTACTTTTATATCCTTGATTTAAATGCAGTTATGCAAACTTCGTGTTTGCTATCAGGCTATGAAGAAGCCTATTGTAAGTAGGATATGGTTTTCTTAGATGTAAATGCACATGCAAAATAGAAAGAGCTTTGATATTGAGATTTTTTTCCCCCGAGGTTCAAGTATTTTATCATTTTAATATTATTCCATTTTCCTGTGGCATTCAATTTTAAAACGTCTTTTGTATTAGCTCAGAGTATTATAATTCCTTCAAAATTCCTCTGGAGGGCACTATTACCATAACTATACAATTAGCTACCGATGGATGTAATAGAGATAAACACTAAGTAGCCTTGTTGGCAGGAGGTAGAGTGTCTTTTAACCAAGACAGCTTCTTTACTGCTGCCTGGGACTTTGCTTTAGAGAACATGCGAAATCTTAGCTACATAGACAAATAAAGTTTAGAAATTATTATAGAAGTTTGGGAAAAAGTACAGACTGGAGGGTGCAGGGGTTGATAAAACAATGCCTTTGTTATCAAGTACAGGTATTTGGTATATTCTTCAAAGATTGCAAATGGGATATTCACTAGGTACAGGCTGAACTGTAAGACTTTGGCATTGGGAAGGGTCAAAGGAACCTATACCTCTCAGGCTCCATGTTCTCTGTGACCACTACTGTAACACTGGACCAGCAACTGCAAGGTCTCTCTAGGCATGCACTAAAGCTGCCCTATCTCACACTGCAGGGCAAAGTGATTTACTTCCCAGGATTTAAAAAAAAAGCCAATCTAACATAAAGAGATGGTAAGATGGGCAAGCTGTGTTTCTTAGTAGCTGCATGTTTTTCAAAACTGAGTGGGAAATCAGAAATGAACTTTGCAATTCGTTGGAAAACTTTTAAATTAAAACAACAGAATAGACTCTCACAAGGTCGGAAAGCTGAAGTTGAAATTAAACGCATACATCTCATAGAATCGCCCTCTTGTGATCATGCGAGGAACTGCACGATGATCATCTTATTTCGGGGCTCTCTGAAATTTTTAGGATAAAGAAGTGGTGACCTGCAATGCTGAGTTCATATTTTAAACTTTTTGCCCCCGGGAAAGATCTAAGTGCATATTTTATTTTAATTCTATTACTTCCTCTTGTATTTTCCTTTTATCAACTGCATATTTAGTTGTTTTATTTATTTCCCAGTTAAACTAGAAGTTACCTGATTAGGTACAGTATTTCCGTGAGAGATTTTACAGCAAGCAACACACTGAGATTATAACAGTGGTGAGGACCTTGGGGTACTATGTTGAAGACAGCAGTGTTGACATAATGTGTTTTTAATTAGGCCATCAAAAAAACAAAATACGTAAATTAGAGGGAAGGTTATATTTCAGTTATGACAGGAATAGTATTTAATTAATATTACCAAGTAAGAATTAGCACATACGTACAAAACAAAAAATCTGTTAGAACAAAAACAAATAGAGGTTTTAAATTAATTTCCTATAAAACTATGTTTAGATCTGCACTAATAATTTCATTAGTAAAAATAAGCCTTGCTCGTTTTCACTGACCTCTTACATATTTCAAACTATATTCCCCGTTCTTCATTATCACCTCATTCAATGACAGTCCCCACATGTGCTTTATGTCAACATTTTTTCTTCCTCCTTCACTGCCACGCTGAATTTTCACAGCTTCTCTTCCTGAACACTGGGTTTCAATAGCAATCGAAACATTTTGTTTCAGGAGGAGAGGTTTTTTTTTAAAAAAAAAAAGAGAAAGAAAGAAAAACCAACAACAAAAAAAGACATGAACTTTTCAAATAGATGTAAGAGGGAGGGGAAAAAAAAAAGATAGGTCAGATTTTGGGTACATCAACCTTGACATTGTCCTTTTAAAATACTCCCCAGGCAGTGTTAACTTTTGCAACCAGCACTCGAGCAGCCGCTCACCCTAGGGCTCAGTCAGCTTGGCAGGATGACAGAGGTCAGCATTTCACACGAATGAACAATTTCTCCAATATATAAGGCAGCCATTCAGCTTTCTCTCTCTTTTCACCTGTCCTTTAAAGTTTAAACTGAGGCTATCATAGGTACTGTGCACAATGCAATGAAAATCCCTCTTTCCATTAACCCTTTGAACCCTTATGATGAGAAGTGATATCCTCACAAGTTTAAATTGAGAGACAGAAGCCGCAGAAGGGCTCCTCTTCCCACCCCTCTTCTTTTGTCAGTTCTCCATACCAGTTTATTTTGCTTATGTACTTTCCCTCACAAGTAAAACTCCTGTTATTTTTCTAACTCAATCACTGAGTATGAGAAAATCTTGCTGTTCTGACTGTCCCAAATGTGTGCTTTAGAAGGGAATAATATTCTGACCAGATTCCCTTTCTGGATTAATTCTTGTATTTCTGCTTTGGATGTGATTGGATAAGGATAGAAAGCCTTGCACAATGAGGCCCAATAAATTTAATTGTGATAAAACTGTCTTTCTAGTGAATCTTCATCAAGCAGCTGGGCAATATGAACAAATGTTCATAGGCTACATGAACACAAGTCTACAGGCTATAATCAAAGACTGAACTCTTTATTCCTTGAAGTTGAAAAGCATGTACTATGCCTGATATTAGTTTGGTGGTTTGAACAGTTATCCATCCAAATTGTCTGGGCAATTGAAGAATATATCTACGTGACTTTGGTTCAAGCTCACTACTAGAAATTTGTGAAAATTAAAGAAAATCAAAGCCTGTGCTGTACTTTTACATAGCCAGCAAATCTCTGTGCTCCCAAAATTCAAAGATTAAATCAGATTTCTTGGGGTCAGCTGGGGCTTCACTTTAATTCAATGTGCAATTTTTAAGAAAAAAAAGTTATTCAGTAGTATTCTCTTAGCAGCTATTAGACATAAAATAACTATTTAGAAGTATTTGATTAAGATAGATTCAATGAATTAGATTCAGAAGGCTAAGAAGACAGTAAAAATGTAACATTTACTGCATTACATTCAGAAGGGTTTAGGCTGGCTACAAGAAAATTGGGTGCACTCTGGAGCCACGTGCTGATGTTTGCCATCCCAGATTTCTGCATATACAAAAATTACACAAAGGATCGGTAACACAGTGGAAACAATTGGGAAAGTCAGAGAAATCCATGTCTCCTAAGTTCTGATTAGTTGTAAGGGCCATTATAGCCACTCCTTTTGAATCCCAAAAAGCTTTAAGCTGGGAAAATCATGGAAGGGCTATGATATCAAGTTATGACAAGAAAGGATTAAGAAATTCTGTGTTTTTGATCATTTATCTGCTCCATCCTCAGTGATATGTAGAAGTTCAAGTAATTAAAATATTAAGATGTTCAGGGTTAACCATCAAGCCTTCATTTTCCTTGCACAAAACACTACTTTGCCTTTTCCAGCCAAAAGACTGTGAATGGACTACAGTTGAGCATACTTTCACAGAATCACAGAATCACAGAATCACCCGGGTTGGAAGGGACCTCAAGGATCATGTAGTTCCAACCCCCCTGCCTAGCAGGGCCACCAAACATACACATTTAGATCAGGTTGCCCAGGACCCCGTCCAACCTGGCCTTGAACACGTCCAGGGACGGGGCATCCACAACCTCCCTGGGCAGCCCGTTCCAGGGCCTAACCACTCTCCTCGTAAAGAACTTCCCCCTAACATCCAACCTAAATCTTCCCTCCTTCAACTTGGATCCATTTCCCCTAGTCCTGCTATTGTCAGCCCTTATGAAGAGTTTACTCCCCTCCTGGGTGTAGGTTCCCTTCAGGTATTGATAGGCTGCAATGAGGTCGCCCCGCAGCCTTCTCTTCTCCAGGCTGAACAAGCCCAACTCCCTCAGCCTGTCCTCATAGGGGAGGTGCTCTAGCCCCCTGATCATCTTAGTCGCCCTCCTCTGGACCCTTTCCAAAATCTCCATGTCTTTACTTTTTTTTACTTTACTTTGTTAAAATGTATATACCAAATGAAGAAACGTAATCCCAGATGGTGCCTGTTTTAATTAACAAGAATGATACTTAAGCCACCCTGATGTTGATAAGTTTGTGAAGGTACCAGACACTGGAAAAAACTGACTTACATTGCATTTTTTTAATTTAAGTTTTTATTATTATTAATTAATTAATTATTATTATTACTACTACTACTCCTTACCTCATGCCAAACTATAAGCTCCAGTCACAGAATGATCTACTCATTAATGCTAGAAAAGACCACTAAGATCATCTAGTACAATCATCAATCCATTACCACCATGCCCACTAAACATGTCCCTCAGTGCCACATCTCCATGTTTCTTGAGCACCTCCAGGAAAAATGACCCTGGGCAGCCTGTTCCAATGCCTCACCACTGTTTCAGAGAAGACGTTTTTTCCTAATATGCAGCCTGAGCATCCCCTGGCACAACTTAAAGCCACTACCTCTTGCCCTATTACTGCTACCCGGAAGAAAAAGCCAACCTGTACCTTGCCACAACCTCTTTTCAGGAGTTCTAGAGGGCAGTAAGATCTCCACTGAATCTCTTCTCCAGACCGAACAATTCCAGTTTTCTCCACTGCTTCTCATAAGTCTTGTTCCAGACTCTCGCCATCTTCAATGCCCTCCTCTAAACAGGCTCCGGGGCCTCAATGTCTTTCTTTTGGTGAGGGGTCCAAAACTGAACACAGTCCTCAAGATGAGGCCTCACCATACAGAGAAAAAATCACCTTCCTTGCCCTGCTGACTACACTATTTCTGATACAAGCCAGAATACCATTGGTCTTCTTGGCCACCCAGGCTCACGTTCAGTACATTTATCCCCAGTAAAGTGGGGACATTAGTCAATATTGAACTGCTAAAATTCAATTACTGTCTTTCTCAAGCCAATGGTTCAACACTTCTGTTGTATAGATAAAACATTTGGTGAAGGTGAGAGAGAGCCTCTTGCAGCTAAATAGAGCATGCCAAAAGAACTGCAAGACCCAAAGCAAGGATTCTTGCAGAAATATCTTGTGGGTTGTAATCCACCTTTCTTTTCTTTCTTTCTTTCTTTTTTTTTTTTTCTTCCAGGGATATTTTTAATAAAGTTTTCAGGAAAAAAAAAAAAAAAGAAAAAGGGCTGGGGAGAGGGGATGAGGGTGCTTAAGGGCCCCTTGCCAGAAAGCAAAAGCTTATGATCCATCCAGATCTCTGAAGGCTGAATTTCAGCTAGAATTCTCTGGAGCTTGGCCTGAAGTGGATGTTGCTTCAGCGAATTCAATTTTCCAAGGTATTAAGAACTGAGAAAGTAAAATAGATGACAGGCACTGAGGATGGAATTGTAGCCCCTGTGCAGGTTAATGGGGCTTTTTGCCACTGACTTCAGGTAGGCTAAGATTTCAACTCTGCTTTAGGGAGCAAAGCCGAAAAGTGTTATACAATATTTAAACCTTTATCATTGTAAGCCTGAGTTTGGCAGTAAAATGTGTGTAATGATACTGACTCTGCCTTCAAAACTCTTTGAAAGGTATGGAAGAAAAGCATTGCATGGGAGTGTGGTGTTAGAATTATTCCACTACTAGATTGAAAGAAATGAAGACTTTCTAAAAATTGCTACTCTGAGGATATCAAGACTTTGAAGGAGTTAAACCTATTATGGAGAAGAAAAAATAAGATTTCTAATAAACTACAACTTTTATGTTCCTTTTAAGGGGGAAGACAACTGAGAAATGCAAGCTGACAGCTTGTTTTTTACATTCTAAGCACGCTGTTTTCCTCAGCAGAGGCATAGCACCATAGAAGAAGAGAAAGTTTCATAACATAATTGGGAAGTCATGTCACTAAGACCTCCTACAGTCGAATGAACAAAAAGCCACTGGTGCTGGAGACTAACGCTCTCGGCATGCTTGTTTTCTTTTCCACGGATGGAGTTCCTGTGAGATTTGGAATAAAGTCTATATCTATCTTGTATTCTTGTTGGCTTGCCTCCCTTTTTCCTATCTGGAGAGGATTTTCACTAAACATTTGTCTCTAAAAATCTCTGAAATCTTGTCTTCAGAGATACTGCTTACTCTGTTTCTTGCCTTTCTTGCCTCTTTTTTAGGGATTTGTTTTAAAAAATTCACATACACTGGTGGTCTCCAACTTCACTGCTGATTTTAAAGCATTAACGTAACACATGAAAAGAAACTATCTAAAATGTATGTAGCTTGAGGTCAATTAAAAATTTAGTGGAAGCACATTTGGCCACTTAGTAAGGAATTATCAACTGCTACAACTCATTTCGATAGAGAGAAAACCACTTCTGATATTAAAGAGGTTTTTTGATCCTCAGTCTTACCCTCAGAGAGTAAAATGAAGAGAAACATAGAAAAAAAATCTGCCTTTAATTCCAACTTGCATATAATTTCAGTGGTCTGAATATTTTACCTTGATCTTAGTGGTCTGAAAACACATTAGGATATAGACCATCTTAATACCATCAGATGTAAGGAAGAAAGGAAATTGAGAAAGAAAAATGACAAAGATGACAGGAAAGGCAGCATGGCAATGGATCAAAAAATCAGGAGCAGAGGAAAGAACAGCAAATACAGAGGGGAACAAAAGAGACAGTCATCAGAGAGGGTATTAGAGGATGGAAAAAGAAATAAGCCAAGAAAGGAAGGGAAATCTAAATCAGAAGTGCAGTGGAGGCAGAAAATATCTAAACAGAGCAGAGATGTCACAGGAAGAAAACAAAGTTGTAGAGAGAAAACTGATAAATTATGGAAATGAGATACAGAGGAGCTGAAGAAAAGGGAAAGCGAAGTTGTTGAAGCAGAGAAACAGAATAATAAAAGGGACCAGTTCACCTCTAGGAATACATTCAACTCCAATCAGTAGGTGGCTTGGGACCTACATTTAGTGGACCAAATTCCTGGGGAATTAAACAAAATCTGTAGACTAGCACAGATTCTGGGCAACACAATTACAAGCTGACTTTCAGTGTGTTTAGGCTTTCACTGGACTAGCTCAGTTTCTCTTGTCTGTCTGTTTCAACGTTTCTGCCAACCTTACTTTATCTCTCCAGCTGTCTCCTGCATCTTTCTCCCTTTATGCTTTTTCCCTTTCTATTCTTCACCTTGACTTAAAAGGGCAACTGTAACTACTGCTCTTTTCAGCCACAAGAAAAAGACTGAAAGATGACAGTGTATCCACAAAAACAATAGAACAATTGTAAAGAAGGAAGATCTGTCAAGAAGAAACAAGAAGGCGGTGCTGTTCACTGTTTTGTCTTTCACACTGCCAAATATGGATACTTCAAAGGCAACTTTAAACATCCTTGTCTACATGTTAAAGTACTATAAGTTGCTAAGAGGAAAATAATGTTAAAAATCTTACACGGTAAAGTATGTAAATGAATAGCCCTCGTAACCTCAACCGAAGTTGATTTTGATGGATTATTTTATTTTTTCTGTTTTTAAACAACTATTTTTCAATAGTTCTGCTCTGGCTCATATATGCTCTTTTAGCCCCTCCAAAGTCCATTATCTTTCTTCATCACCAGTTCTGCCAAACTGAGTTTCATTTCAGTGTTGAAATACTTGGCCAGAAAATAAAAGCCTCACAGCCATAACACCAGTGCTTTTGAAAGTGGATTTGATTCTACTGTTCCAACACATCACAAAATTTGAACTGCAGCTTTTTGTGATACTTCAATTTATTCTTCCAAATTTTCAGCAGTAAGTTCTTACAAAGGAAGCTTGTTAGTGAGCCCTTCCCACTCCATTCTTTGCTGTGAAGAGAGGAAAGCAAAGCAGACTTGGAGCACTAATGAAACACTTCAGGAATTAATGGTATGCATGCGAATGTGATGCTGTCAGATGTTATTCATTAGATCTCCTGATTAGCAGCCTTCTTGCTGAAAAGAGCAACAAGACCATGACACTTGCAGTTTGGGACTTTGAACTATAAGCAGTGCTATACCAATTGGTGTGCTGTAATAATGTAGTTTTATCTATCACCCTCTATTTAATATACAATAAGGTAAATATAAAGGGCTGGAGAGTAACTAATTAAGACTTATTTTCCTCCTTGTATAAAACACTGATTGTGGTGGCTCATGCTGGGACACCACACAATTTTGGTGAACCTCCCTGTTTCAGTGACATCTGTTACACATTCATGCAAATAAAATCAATATGAAAACAGCTTATAAATAAGATAAATGCTGCATCACTCCCCAGGCCAAGCTCTGTAAGTGCAGAAAGGCTAGGAAAGATTCGGAATGTACATGAACTTGCACGGTTCTCATGGTGAATGCCCCTCACTGGAGATAATCACAGATTTTTAAAATCAATATTTGTTAATTTCAGGTGCTTAATCTTTCAAAATCAAAACCTTTTGTGAGAATATAAAATATGCTTTAATACTTTTCCACTAGGAAAGTTTCTAAACTCTATGGCAAGTTTTCTGATCAAAACTAGAGAAAGAACTCCAGATGGTGATCACTGAGCCAGAGTGGGAACCAACACTGTAGTTTCATTCTAGAGGACTTCAGAAAGCAAACATGAAAAACAAAGAGTGATAAAAGAAACCAAAATAGTAACACAACACAAAATGGAAACAAAACAAACTAACAAAAAGGCAGCCAAAACCAAAGCCCTACAAACATATTTCAACTTAAAAATTTTTTCGAACATTTTCACATGAAGCAAGCATTTTCTGCTTGGGTTCACTACTAACCAGAAAAGGATTGCAGCCCTCATCTCTGAGCTGAGGGTTAAACAGGAGAAAACTCAGACAAGTGAAAAATTACAAGCATGATCCGTAAAATATTCTGACAGCTGGACACAAAGTAAGTCTCACAACTGAAAGTCCAAGAAAAGAGCTGCTCAAATTGTCTGATAAGGATGATTCAGTGACCAGTTTTTCCCACAAAGAAAATGGGTGTGCAGCACCACTTGTACTGATTTCTGCTTATGCTGCTGAAGCTGTCTAGCTGACCCACACATAGCCTCTGAGCTAATGCTTCTTAAAATGTAAGCTTCAAAAATATTACAGTTTTCTACTTATCACATACCAGTGAACCATCAAAGGAATGGACAAAGGAAACTGCCAAGCATGAAAACCAATCACTGCTTAAAAAAAAAAAAGAAAGAAAAGAAAAAAAGAAATCATCTAACTTTAAGCTGAGAAGAGTCTCAAACACTAGGACTAGCAAACTGTAAGTATAAGTGAACAAGACGGTTTGTAGCCTTTATCTATTATGTCTATATAGTCTGACTTCTACATAAAATGAATAGGAGTAACTTCTCAGTATAGATTACATAGATATAACCTATTTTAAATGTATTAAATGTATTTTTGTCATTATCAGCAGAAAAAAGTGAAAGTGCTAGTGCAATTATGTTTTGTACATAAGTCTTTCTGATCTGCAATAATAAGTGTGCTTACACATTTAAACTACTTATAGATTAGATTTAGAATAGATTGTCTAAGTCCTGGTTAAAAAAAAAAAAAAAAAAAAAAAAAAGCATCTGGAAAGTGAAGATTCTTCCTAGCAGCATTTTAAGCCCTTGGAAAAGAATTCTGCTGGGTTGTAAGAAGAAATGGTTACAGATCATTTCCATAGAAGGAAACCACTCCCAGAAATAGACTTGCAAAGGTAGAAATATTCATCAATGTTTAATAAACAAACAGGGCACAAAGTTAAAGAAGGCAAATCAGAACACACTCATCCCTGAAATGAATACTAAGGTCAACAGTTTGGACACTTTCCTAAAAGGATGCACATTTCTCAGCACTTTGCTGAATAGAGATGAGCTGGTCCCCAGTCCAGCAATCCATTACAGAGACAAAATAGCTCTTAGTATGCCCAGTAACATGCATGACAGGAGCAAGTGTTGAGCTGCAGCCAAATTCTGTCTCTAAGTGAGATAAAATCAGATCCAGGGGGCTAATAAGATAAGGATCAGTGCTCTGTGTACATCTATTCATTCATCAGAGAACCAATTTAAGCAGAGGAAAAATAAATGGTATATGGAAAAAATATGGGGAAGAAAAGACTTACTTAAGTATTATTTGTTTCACAGTTTTTGTAAAATTTGAGTAGTCGTTGCCATTGTCAACAATATTTTTCTGAAGACGTTGACTAGCATGATAAGGAAGAAACTGTGATAAAGCCAAGCTATTAACTGCCTTCCACTCAAGTCCCGTTCTACAACAAAGTGCTTTCACAATAACTGCAAGAGGCAAGTAAACAAAATATTCTTAGTCACATATTGTATGTATCCCCATTTTTATTGTAAACTCCTTAAGGCAGAAACTCTTATTAATGCTAAATATATTAAAATTCAAATCAAATAGCAGAAAGGAAAATAAATGTCAAATTAATTTAAGTTGCAACCAACACTGTATTGGAAAACGTTGCAAATATCTCCAAGGAAAATTTGCAGTACTCAGAAGAACCTAAAGAAATTGATCAAATGGGCAAAGAATAAGTTTTCAACTTGTAAATAAGGCTGTATCTTCAATTTAAAAGCATGAAATCATGCACTTAATAGGGGAAAAATAATGGCAAGGAATTCAGCCTTAGTTTTTACTTCTGGAGGAAAACAAACTTTCTGAGAGGCTCTTAGAGATTCTCAGTCCTTCACCTAATGTGACTGAAATCACAGCTGGATGTAAGACAGCATAGGGACTTTGACATCTACTTCTCAGTTACCTCTTACCCTCCTATTTGTTACTCACTGACTCACAAGTCTAATCTGTCTTCCATCTGGAACGTTACATATGGACACACACTAGGAAAATGGATGCTACCATATGAATGAAAGCAAGGACTTCTATGTGTATAGTGTGGGAGTTAAAGTCCTTTGCACATACAAGAATGATCTAGAAAATCAGATTCATGAGAGAAAAACACGATGAGAGATAATTAAAAGCAGCAACTAATTTTACACTAAAACACAGAGATTCTTCTTAGAACATTACCTTGTTGAATCCTTATTAGGAAGCCACAGCCTCGATAAACTAAAAAGTCTTTGCTGTGATTCTCCTTTGTAATACACCTTTAGAACTAGTTTTCATGACGATATTTTAAAAATAAAATTAAATTTGACCATACCTGTGTTACAGTTAAGTTCTGTATATGCTTCAGGCAGGTTTTGAATACCTATTACTAACATCAGGATCTCAACACCTCCAGCTTCTATTAAGGAGATCAGCGCATATCTTATGTTACTGCTGACACTATTAAAATCAATAGACAAGCACAGTGATGATTGTAGCGTGCACACTCTCCTGCAAATAGTCAGCATGAAAACTTTGAAGTTCAGTCAACAGAAATGTTCTTTGTTATGATGCCTCACTAATTAGTTCTCTAATATAGAGAAAGCAACTTACTAAAAACTAACAAATATTAACTGTACTGTCAGCAGCACAATAACGTCTTCAGTATAGCTAGAAAGAGATTTTAGGTTTTCACAGGTAGCAAGAGAAAAATTGGCCTTGGTCTCAAAAAAAAAAACCATAACATTTTAGGAAGAGAGTAGATTATTTCAAGCGAATTCTTTTTCATGCTAAATAATAAAAAGCTACTATAAAGTTGTTCATAATGCTTTTTATTTATCTGAATTTCAGAGATTATAAAAAGGAGCCAGGCTGACAAGACAAGAGCTGAAGTGTTTTCAACTCATAAAAGAAGCTAAGTACAGATAATATATCCATACTACTGACTACATATCAGTGTAACATCAGTATTGACAATACAATTCATCCCAGTGCTAGAGAGACTCTCTTTTTGGAAAGACAGTAGTTGGTAGTTGTCTTTACTATCCTTACAGTCTTTGCCATCTCTTTACTTGAAATACCATACCATACTTTGTCATCAGACAGTATGAAAAGATCCAAGACTACTGACTACTGAACTATAACACTCAGCCCAAAGAAATACCTCCTGCCATTGAAGTACTATATTATTTCCAGTATATAAGAATCAAAGTGTGAAAACCTAAACTTCATCTAAGAATTGTCATCTAAGTCGGACATATAGAGACTGGACAAAGCTTCAAGAGATGGAAGCTCGACTATTGGAAATGCTCTGAGTGCAAATCTCTGTGCTTCAATTCATCCATTTGCTTATCCCTGGAGACTGCTGATATTGTAAACATTTAAAATTAGAACAATACACATACACAGGGCAGAGGGTGAAAGCAAAGGGAGAAAAACCAGAGAGGGAGGGACACTTCAGGGTGTAGAACATTCAGGCCAAGCTCCTTAGTAATATGTGACAGAGGAAAAATGAAATTGTTTTGATGCAACACCACTTTCTCCTGGTGAAGAAACACTGAAGATATTTCACTAGACAGGAGTGCAGATTTTTAAGAGATGAGCCCAAATACTGGATCATGTATTCAATATTGGTCGTTGTTTATTTATAATATCAAAGAACTGAAATGCAGACATTGTTTTGTACTTATTTAAATACTATTATCTTATATGTACTTGCCAATTTTCCATTAGACATACCCCAGAAGAACATCTGGAGGTAGATCTCCTATCACTTGTGTTCTTTGTTATTTATCATTTACAATTATTTTGGTTCCTATTCACCTTCTTCAGATAAATTTGGCAGTGGTGCTTTTAGGTTTTTCCTTTTCTCTCCTCACTTACTGGACAAATCTGCACACCCAGACAAGTGAAACAGGTGGTATAAAAAAATGATGATGAAGTTTAGGTTAAAACATTCATGGTCTTAAAGAAAACATTGCATAAATGGTGCATTAGCATCCATAATCTCCTATACTCTGATTGCTAGATGAAAAAAAAGATGTATCAGAACATGTTTGCATAGAATATGTATTAGTGGAACTCCAGAATTACACACATCCAAAAATTACAATTATGTTTCTGCTTAGGTTTCAGGCATAGCCATGTGTATAATTAACAGAAAAATATATTGTGTTAATTAACAAAATTACAATAAGCTTCTATTTATCCTAAACAATAAAAAGACTGTTTGGTAAAGTGTACCTATAGTGAGTAGTGCTTATAAGGAATCATTAGACCGATACTTTAATGAATATTAGATACACACATTTGGGGAAAACAAATAAACAGCAAAACAGATCTGCACTGTCTCTGGCAAGATATAATACATAAGACTACACTGACAAAGGGTCTGGTTTGGGAAGAGGATCTAACAACTAAAACACCAAGAACTCTGGACTAGTGAAAAATTCTTCTACTCTTGAGATGCTGATATTACTTTTTACTTGTATTAGTAATTCTTCTAAAGAAATAACACAGGAGTTGCAAAAAATTGAAATCAAACCAAAATCATTGTCAAATATATGCCTGTTAGTAGTATAAGAAATTTTGAGGAAAACAGTAAAGCCTTATGCCTCATTAACAGCAGATGAAACACAAAGTTCAAGTAACTCTTACACCACAGCCCTAGTTTCAATTATACCCTGCCTTTCATTTTCATGCCAAACAACCTCGCGTTCTACATTTTAATTTGATTCACTGTCACTTCCATTTTCTTGTGAAGACCCAGGGTCTCCATTACCAAAGCTACAGATAAATGCCCAGCCCTCCCTGCCTTCTCATTTAGACTATTATAATTCTCATTCTGAGCTCGCAATTCCTTTCCAAAGGTTGATATTTGATCCTCCAACTTTGGCACAAGATGTTCCTGTGCCTGATATTTCACGCTAATCCTTCCTCCTAATTCTCTAATCATCTCAAATGCCATCTGAGGCAGACCCTCAGAGGATAAATTCACTGCTAACATTCCTGCCTGCTTGTGAGTCATCACAAGTTAGGGACTAAGAAACTGTAATTGAAAAATGCTTCTCTGCAACTTCTTCCTCTGAAATTTTTTCCTGGCCAACAAATGATACTCAGGGGATTTATCTTCTCAATATCATCTTACACATCCAAAATAAAGGACTACTGAATAAGAAAGTTGAGGTAAAGCCTACTTAAATACAAAAAGCAAAAAAACAACAACAAAACAACAACATAAACCAACAAAAAAACCCCAAACAACTAAACAACTAGGAAACAAAGAAAAAAGCTTAGAAATTCCTAAGTAAGCTCACGTCTCAAGCTACCAGAGTCTAATTCTTACTATAGCATTCTACAGTGGAGTGTAGATGTCTCATCTGATATATGGACATCACTATGCCATATGCTGCATGAAAACATGGTGAAAAAACAGCCCCTTAAGCCTTCAAAGTCTATATAAAACTGTACAATAATGTATTTATATAGAGTTTTCCTGCTATTAATTTAGGCAATATAGTGGAGGTCATTTCTAATGCATGTCAAGCCTTTTTTTCCATTCTGTCTCTTTTGCCAGTTTGCAACGAGGCAAACCAACACTAAAGAAAGTGCAGAGATTGCATCAGAAATGATAGTCGATAAGGAGCAAAGAAGACTCGGGTTAAAACAGAGATCTCACAGTCCCATAAACAATACTCCATCATCAAACCTCCTTGTGGATTCTGCCACTTTTGCTCAGAATGAACAAAGCTGTACTATCCAATTCAAAGCTGATTTGTATGGGACTGAACATAATAGAGTGATAAGCAGTGGTGTAAAGGCAGAAGAATCCGTCCGGCCTGTGCTGTCACACAACTGCTGTTGTTCTGAGCCTCATCTTTCTCTGTTGTCCTCAGCCTCGATATTCATTCCAACTTTTGATAAAATACCAGCATTGAGACATGAGTGATTTGTCATCTTTATACCCTGTAAACGCAGCATAAAAATAAGTTAGACTGATTGAGATTACACTGTTGAGGCAAAACAAAATAGGGATCAAATCCAAACTGACAGCTACATGAATTTTATTAGTTTGAAGAGAAAAATTTATGAAAAAACTCTAATCCAAAAACCAATAAAGCACTTTGCCAAATATGATGTTATCTGAGTCTTGTCATATTAAAAAAAGTTCTATTAAATCCCCCACTTTCAAGTTCAGCATCAAAAACACTCAGTTTAAATGATATTTCTGTCAGTTTTTTTCTTAACCTTCATGAAAAATTTACCATCTCGTGCTTAGAATTACTTGAATAATACATATCTTGTTTTAAATTCAAGTTATTACGTGCACTTGTAAAATGCTATTTGATTTGATTCTTCCTCCCACACCTTAAGCAAAATATGTGACAATTTTGTTTTCTCTTGAGTAGCATGTACATGAACTAACCCATTCCTCTGGGATTTTCAATTGCTAGCTAATCCAAAGCTATTTCTTTTAGAATTGCATGCAATGAAGTTAATGGACTCAAGAGGCTTTTTCCTTTTTTTTTTTTTAAAGATAAAAAAAAATAAATTTAGCGGTTTTCTTTTTCGTTAATAAAAAGGTCCACAATATATTTTGTATTTTATAAGACACAACAAATAAAATTACAGAACTCCAGCATCTTGACTAACAATCTCCAACAATTGTAATGTTTCTGCATTTGCAAAGTGACCCATATGTACAGATCTTTGTCCTTTTTTAGTCTTTTTTCTTCTATCAGGGTTTCACACAAGTTCAATAAGATTTACCGTATATTTTATAAAGGTATAAAATGTAGTCAAGTCAAAAGAAACACTGCCAGCTACATATGCATCACTGCTACTTTTCTCCTCCCACCACCTCACTCCTCCCCTTTTTCTCTAATAGAATTGTCCTCAGAATAGAATTAATCTAATTTATGCATTTTTTTGAATTTTTAGGAAGTGATGGAGTTTTCTTCCTTATATTATAGAGATGACCATCAATTGTGACCCTATTCTAAACAGCAAAGTAGGTTTCATCCTTCTGATGCCCAAAATATCAGAAGGTCAAGATGACCTGGGAGGGAGAAGGAGGGGAAGTCACAGAATCACAGAATCGCAAAATTGTAGGGGTTGGAAGGGACCTCCAGAGATCATCGAGTCCAACCCCCCTGCCAAAGCAGGTTCCCTACACCAGGTCGCACAGGTAGGCATCCAAAGTCTCTCACCTCTGCTAAAATTTCAATAGAATCCCTTTAGTCTTAATGAATCTCATAAAGTAATAAATAAATAAATAAATAAACATGAGCATACAAACGCGTTTTGACTGATTCAAAAGATGATATCCCAAGAGCAGCTAATTTAATACTAGATCAAATGAACGGGAGTTGAGATTACCATGTTTTCATTGACTGTTTTAACATATTCAGGGAACTTTACATATTTCTGTGTCTCTTTGTAGCATCATTTTTCATATGTTATAACAGTCAGTGTGGAATATATGAGTTTGAAGGGATGAAGAGGTGCGAGAAGTTGTGGAGTGGATTACTGATGTATCCTAGAGAAGCTTATTAAAACAATAAAAAAGGAAAAACAAACATAATTTTCAATTCTTTTTTTTTTTTTCCTAACCTGTTAAACTCTGCCTATTTTATTTTTACAGATCAGTAGCAATTCTTCCTCATATTAGTTAGGTCTACAGACTTCAAAGTCACACTAGAGAGGTCAGGACATATTTTATTAGAAATCTGGCAGTCGAACATGCTTGGAGTATCCTTCAATTGTTCAGAACTTGTTCATGCAGTGAGCTACCTCAGGTCACTTCTACAACTCTATTTCCAGTCCAGATCTAGAGCAACGCCAAGTGTGTATGGCTTTTGATATTTGGAGAAATAGGTGTCTTCAATTGAATTCTGAGTGGAAACCAACCTTTTTGCAGCAGACCGTTCTTATTTCTCCTAAGTATTTTTCTAAACAGATAAAGAGAATTCTCCCACTTTACACTGGAGAAATAAAAATAAAAAAATAGAAAAATCCCAGTGCTGTGGCTGAGAGTTCTAGAAGTAGAAGCAATGAGAAACAGACAGCACAATTATTGTTTTGAATATCTTCATGAGATTTAAGTAAGAATTGGTCACAATAATTTGCTAAAACACCAAGCTAGAGCTTTGAATGACTGTGATGCTTACCATGACCCAAGATAATAGCAATATATAAATTTTTTTTTCAATTTCATTCATGTTTTAAGCAATTCAAAAGAGCAGGGATACATTTACTTCTAGCCTTTTTTTGCCAGTTGAAAAAACATGAACCAGAATTTTATCACTAAACAATGGTTCAAGGAAAAGAACAACATTACATAATAATTAAAGAGATGGTTCATTTTATCAGATAACAACAATAATAAAAATGTCAGTAAAAAAGAGAAATGTTTATTGACTAGTTCTCGTGTTCATCATTCCAACAAAGATTGAGTTCAGTAAACCTATGCAGATTTATCCATTATTACAATACTGGAAGAAAAGAAGAAGGTGGGAAGCCCACCAGATCAAAGATGATTAGTTGCTTTTGCTCAGAAATATGTAATCAGTAAACTGAAAGTAGTTGACAAGATCTAGTAGAGAAGGAGTTCCTTTGTGAGCCCCACTTCACCAGTCGTGAATAAAACCAAAACTGCTCAGAAGAGGCAGTGAATTGAGGAAGCTGGCTGTTATATTTCAGCCTCAGCACTATTAGAGGAGATAACAACTATCCGTGAATAGCAAGTGCACTAATATACTCCTATAGCCTAAAAATAACTAACAGAATATAAAAAATAAAAATAAAAAAGATACACAGTGATAAAAATCTACAATTTTTCAAATACAACTTAAACTGAAAGACAGAAGGATAGGAAATGTTGTCAGGTCTGGACCAAATACAGCTAGTTTTTGAAAACATTGTAGAGAATTATGGAAGTTACTTGACAGTTTTGCAGTGCCAATGATTGGAGTTATAAAATGATTAAAAAAAATAATTTTAGAAAAAAAGTACATAATAACAAATAATATAAGGATCAACTGTACTAAAAAAGTCTGACTTTATGTCTTTTGAATTATGAAGCCTTACAAAGCAAATAGCGCTAGGTATGTATAAGTTGGAAAGGTGTTGACAGTCATTGACATTGTTGACAGTTGATGGACAGCCATATGCTGTATGGACAATGAAGAATTTGGGGTGATAGATACTGCAGTCTTAAAAAGATTTCTTCTTTCCAGAGTTATTCCAGTTTCACCAGTTTAATAAACCTGTAAACATACACCTGCATTATTGTACAGATGAGGGAAGAACTATGATTTGATTTGGCCGTAATATAGAGCAGCATCCTACACTTTTACTAGGTCCACAACTTCCTGAAATCAGATAAATTATATGAACATTAGTGGGTTTGGTGTTCAGCTATATGTTAAACTTGAAGTCTTAGCATTACTTTGAATGGAAAGTATTACATAAACTGTTTATGGAATCACAGAATCATAGAATCACCAAGGTTGGAAAAGACCTCCAAGATCATCTAGTCCAATCATCCACTTATACCCCACTAAACTATGTCCCTCAGTTCAACATCTAAACACTTACTGAACATCTCCAGGGACAGTGACACCACCATTCCCTTGGGCAGCTCATTCCAGGATGTGACCACTCTTTCACAGAGCTGTTTTTTCTAACATCGAACCTGAATCTCCCCTGGCACAACTTGAGAACATTTCCTCTAGTCCTATCGCTCATTACGCAGGAGAAAAAGCCAATGTCCACCTTGCTACAACCTCCCCTCAGGCAGTTGTAAAGAGCAATAAGATCTCCCCTGAACCTCTTCTTCTCAGACTGAACAATTCCAGTTCCCTCAACTGCATCTCATAAGACGTACTTTCCAAACCCCTCACCAGCTTCATCACCCTTCTCTGAACACAATCCAATGCCTCAATGCCTTTCTTGCAGTGGGGAGCCCAAAACTGAACCCAGTACTTGAGGTGTGGCCTCATCAGTACTGAGTACAGACGTATAATCACTTCTTTGCCCCTGCTGGCAATACTATTTTTGATACAAGCCAGGACGCTGTTGGTTGTCTTGGCCATCTGGGCACACTGCTGGCCTACGTTCATCCAAGCATCGACCAACACCACCAGGTCCATTTCCTCTACACAGTCTTCCAGCCACTGTCCCCCAAGCCTGTAGCATTGCTTAGGTTGTCGTGGCCAAAGTACAGGACCCGGCATTTGGTCTTGTTGAACTTCATCCCATTGGCCTCAGCCCAGCTATCCAGCCTGTCCAGGTCCCTCTGTAGAGCCTTGCTACCCCTAGGCAGATCCACACTTCCTGCCAACTTGGTGTCATCTGCAAGCTTACTGAGGGTGCACTCAATACCTTCTTTCAGGTCATCAATAAAGATACTGAACAAGACAAAACCTAGTACCAACCCCTGGGGAACTGATTTGCCAGCCAGCTGGATTAAACTCCATTTATCACTAATCTCTGGGCCCATCAACCTACCTGGTTCTTTACTCAGCAAGAATAAATTTACCCAAGAGAGGACTTAACAGCTTTGGAGCAGTGTCAGGCCTGCTTCAAAAGTAATGCCTCCTATTTTATTATATTGACCCACAATCTCAAAAGCTGATGCTGGTGGTATGAGAGTAGAGGTTGAACCTTCCCATCAATATTTTGCTACATATTGTTGCCATGTGACCGATGGCTGCAGAGGGGCAGTCTGACAAAATGGTGCCTGACACTGAAGTGTGTTTGCTCTTTGTATCTTTTGTAGTTTTAAAGTAAATATGAGACATTACTTTTGTAGCAACCTAGGTATCTAAGTAAATAAATAAGAAAATAAAGAAAGAATATTCTTGTTCTTTTGTTTTGAAATCATGCCACTTAGCATTAGCTCTTATTTCCACTCCAAAACAATTTTTCCGGGATGATTTTTTCAAATTATGAAGAAAATACTTAGTTTCATTGTTTTTTCAATGTTTTTTCAAATTTTTCAGATTTTCCAGTTGCACTTCATCTGCCATTGTAATACGCTCATTTATTCTCCCATTCAAATATCACCTGGATTATGAAGGAATGCTACTCTCACATTCAGATTTTTAGAAAGGCAGTCTTAGGGACATCTTTATTTTTATGGCTTTACAGAAAATGCAGTTTAAAATAAGAGACCCATCCAATAGCAATTATGTTCAAACCATTTTCTAGTTCTCTGTACATAATGACATGTAAGAAAAAAAGGTTTGTTTGTCTGCGTGTTTTTTTTTTAATTAAACATCTTTTTCTAAATCAATGAGATAGAATTAGAAATCATAAATGGAGACTGTTCTGAAAGAACTTTCACATATGGCTTCTTCCATCCCAAGAGAGGAAAGAGACAAGCAAGGACTATGGATTGATTATTAGTTAACAGGGGAAGACGATGGAGGAAGAGGGTAGAAAGAATTCATTGAATTAAGCATTTAGAGGGAGAACTGAGAGATAAGGCAAACATTTCATCAAGGACAAAGACATTAAGAAACAGCAGCACAAAGCACTCAAATTTTGGAAAGTTCTAGGGACTGTGGGTCACTTACTGGGTCAACACTGAACTGATTTGTAGATGAACCATCTCAGATGAGTTAATGTAACAACTCAGTAAGACACTTGGAGTATGGAGCATGCAGAGTTATTATAAATTTCTGCCATCTTCCTGCTTGCATCAAGGAGGCAGATGGAAACTATCAGGCACAATAAGCCTGCCAGGTTTAGTAGACTATATAGACTACAATCATCAGTGAAGGAGGTACAGCTGTAGAGTTGTAGAACATCTGCATTTAACGTACAAACATAATTAAACAGTGAAACACGTAAGAAATCTTGAAAGATTAGAAAACAAAAACATCACTGCTATCAAGGGAGCAGTGCACAGCTAGAGAATATAATTGAAAGTTATCCAGGACATTTTCATGGGAACTACAGAAGTGAGAAATGAGTTGCATTCAACTACCATTTCAACTATATTTTAGTAAATGTCTTGCAAGTAAATTGTTATTTTGAAACAGCTAAATTAATATAGAAGCATATTTAAACAAGAAACAGTGGTGCCATATAGCCAACAGAGATAACTGTGGTTAAAAGTTCCAAATCAGGAAGGTCACTGGGTTACGTATAGATTTCCAGAGAATAAATGTGATCTCATCCCCCAAGAGGTACAAGTATAAATATGATGAATTATTAGAGCAACTGTGGTAATCTGAGTTTATAATGGCATTTGAACCAAATGGTATTGGCAAATATCTCCAAGGAAAATCTTACTTACTGTGAAGGCTCTAAATTCAGAACAAATGTCATTCACTTACACAGGGAAAATAACAGCATTGATCGGCTGAAGTGCTCATCAACCCAGACAGAATATACCGCTGAAGACATACATGATATGATCTGGTAATGAATGATGGAGAGATCACAAAAATTCTTCAAGCAACAGAAGCAATAACCCTATAAAACCAAATCAAACTGGTATGACTGTAAACCCAGACACAAATGTCACCAGGATTTTAATGGACTAAAGATGAGGCTATGTCTGGATAAAACTTTTGATAGATAATGTTTATAGAAAATCAGTAACAGAGACAGAAAGAAAACAAAAGAGGAGAATGACAATATTCTTACATTTAGCCAGTTAATACAGTCTTCTGGTGCCACTGTTTAGAACCGGTAATGCTACTGATAATGCATATCAGAAGCAGACTAGAAGGAAAAAAAGATTGCTAGAGATCTAACAGACTTCACACAAGATCAAGGAAGCACTATAACCACAAACAATAATAAGAAAATGGGACATAACTATTTGATTATTAACAGTTTTCTATAGGGAAAAAACATATGAATACAGGAGAACCATGAGTTTCCCATAGTACACTCTGACAATATATCTGAGAAAGTTGAGAGAAGTCATTAAGACTTTCAACACAGAAAAAGTACAAGAGAAAAGTCAAGGAACCTTGTACTGTTGTGCACTTTCAATCAGTGAGGCACTGCGCCTCACTGTTCAAGTTAAATCAAAATTAAGATTAATGATGACAGACTACTGAGGTGGTGCCTCAGCTTCTTGCCACTTTCTTTTTCAGTGGATAATCATTAAAAGACAGTAACTATTGATAATTTTCAAAATACAAACTCATTGTATTGAAGTTGAACCTTTTTCTCTTTGTGATGGAGCATAATAAATTTAAAACCCTATAGGATAATAAATTTTAAACCCTACAGGAGAAGCCAGAACATTGTCCTCTATATTACAAGACAGATCATAACAAGTAAGTGATCTTATCCACTCTTACCAAGAACAATCACCAACCCTAAGCTCCATAGGAAAAACTGCTTACAATGAAAGTCATTAAGTGGCATTCAGATTACTTTGGCAGGCCTTTCACAATCAAAATCACAAGGAAAGTCTGTGTTGTCTCTACAAACCCTATCCCTATGACAAGCATGAACAAAAACCCTGGACAAGCAGTCACCCCATAAGGGAATCATATGAAAAGGAAAACTTTAAGTGGACTTTAATTTCCTTCAGCAAGCCTTTCACAACCACACCAACAAGGGGAATCTTTGCTTTTTCTCTCCAGTCCCTACATCTACCTCAAACTAAAATCTTCATCATTGCCCAGATTCAAAAAACACTTCACACCAGAGCACATACAGAAAGGGATCACAATGAAAGTCTTCTAGTGATCTTCAACTTCTTTTGGCAAGCCTTTCACAACCAGGATTACAATGGGCATCTATTTCCTCTCACTCTGAACTGTATGTCTACATCTACTCTGAACTCATACCAAAATAATGGTGAAACACTCACAACATGTGGATGTACACTTAAGAATTTATTCTCTAATGCAACTCTGCTAAGGCAAAATAGTTACATGAGGGATTAATTTGGCATTTACTCTTCAGATGGTTCTATGCTTGTAGCTATTACTGTTCTTTTGGCTCATGCCCAGATTAGCCATTAGTGTGTGGATTGTCACTACTATGCCAAGCTTTTTAGAACAAACAAAAACTAAAAGCCACTTTGCTAAGATGACAATAAACATTTAAATCCCAATATCTCCTTATAATTTTAGTAATAGTAAAAATACGGAGCGGAGCCAGCTTTCATGTACAAACATAGAAAATGGGCTAAAATCATTAAGGCATTAGCGATTTTACGTAATTAAAATTGGCATTTTATATTTGCTACAATAAAAATAGTAATTTCATGGAGTAATTACCATCAGTGATTGGTGTTATTGTATATGATTATTAAAACACTTATTTCTGCAGGAGAGAAATTAATTGAAAAATGGCACAAGAAAGCTAAGGAGATAGACTAGGATATTGCTAAATACTAAGGCAATATTTTACATCATGTGATACCAGAAAGAGGCCTTACCCTGTTTTTAATTTGATTTTGTGAGAAGTATCTGCCTTGCTATTGCTTTGATTAATTAGTAGGAAGAATATTACATATTTCTATATTATCTTTCATTTTGCTGTGATGCATCTCAAATCTGATGTTGTAAAGTTGTAAGTAGTTAATTTCATCCTTTATGTTTCAAAAGCCAGAAGAATTTCGAGTATGTGTAAAGAAGGAAAGGGGTAATGGGCAAATGATTTTACAAATGAATACTTGTATTTTTTTTTTTTAATAAAAACAGGCTTCACAGCATAAAAGACTTGCTTGATCAGTGATGCTCTGGTAGTCTTAGCCCTAGAGATGTCAGTATCTGCATGGGGAAAATTCCTATGACTTTACATGAGGAAGTAAGTTTATTTTCTAATGAGAGATTATGATTAACCCTCTCCACACTTTTTTCCCTTCTAAACCAAACATTATCTATACAGTGCCATAGTTTCACCCTTCATATTAAAGATAATTTTTGCCCCAGAAGTTATTTTAATACCCTGTTATCAAAACAATCACCCTCCAATTTCGATTTGCTAGACTGAAATGACAGAGCTCTTCTATTTTTCCCTTCTGGTGCAGGTTCTCCAAAGCAATCTCCCTTTATTATCTTTGTACCACACAGAGGTGACCAGGAACATTCGCAGTGTAAGAGACAAGTGTCCTCTGCAACACAGCTTGCATAATGGTAACAACTATTTTGACTCTAGAAATCGTTGTGTTCATGTGAGCCTGTTTTCGTCTCGCACAAGCACAACACAGTTGTGGCTCGGAAGTGTTCTATGATGGCTCACTCCACATGTGATTTTCATCTGTCCTCAATGGGAGAAATCTGAACTTTCTAGCAGAAATGGATACTTTTGAACCTTCTGTCCCTCCATCCCCCCAAAAATTAAAAAGATTGACAGTTTATTACTTAAAATACATTAAATTCATATTGTAAAATATTCTACATCTCAGCTTTCATTCCCTCTGTTCTTTTTTTTCTTCCTGTCTTTGAGCCAATGCTCACTCTAATAATCCTTACAGATGCTAAAGAACATCGCTCAGTTTTCAATTTTTTTTCTTTGCCTTGTCCCATCATACAATCCTGAAAGCTTTTCTTCTTTCTGTAGTGTCTTTTTATGCATATAGCTGAAGCTTCTTTTCCTATTTGTTTTCACTTCTTTCACACTTTCTAAGTCAGCCTGACTTTTATCAAGTCTTACATCTGTACATAGCCTAAGCTCCAGTACATAGCCTCCTGCTCAGCGCCTCTTTCAATTTGCAAAGGTATTTTCCTCTTGCTGCTTATTTTTGTCACACTGAATTTACAGCACTTCTATATCAGCATTTTCCAATGATTATTAATCCAGTTTATGATGCCTTATGTGTCTCTGATGGCTAGAAATGTGAAACAACTATGAACTAAATCTTGGAGTTTTTCAGGTGACCTCACTAAACACAGTTTTCATATTTGGCTGAGCTTTCCCTTTTGAAGAAACAGAGCAATAGAAAGAGAAGTGATGAAAAGTCCAGAGATGTCTTTCTTCTAACATTATGGTCACTATAGACAATTTATTTTTCAACAAACTATGAACTGGAGAGACTCCTCACCAAACTGAAAGTATTTCTTAATACTTGCGTTTATTTCTTGGCACTTATGCAAATACAGTAGCCATATTTTACAATATAATGTTCTGGAAAAAGAAAATGCACTTCCTCCAGTGTCACTTGCAACATCTTTCTTAAAAAAAGGGAAACTCTTGGATTCCTGTGCCAGTCTACTGAATGAAACCTATCCTCCCCTCTGCATTCTGTCAAAAACCCCTTAGAGACTCCATCTACAAGCAGTCACTTGTTTCAGCACTTATTTTTTCAGCTCACTTCTACTTAATTCCACTAATTAGGAAGCAAGCTGAGAAATACAGGAAGGAGAAATCATGAGCACTGCAGAATGCAGAGGTATTTACACATACTGCTTGTCATCTGGTAAAGCTTCAATCTTACCTGGTTAAGATATGTCAACAGTCAAAATTGCAAAGTCAGAGAGAAAAATTTCCTGTGACAATAGTACTTAGTGTCCTAACTAACCTTAAAATAGCTAGTTTCATTACCACTACTTATGAGACTGCAGAAGTATCAAACACCGAACAGATTAGATCTGTCTCAAAAATATTCCAGCTCTTCAAAATGTAGTACCTAGACTTGATTACATAAAATACTACCATTCTAGCATGGTTGTACCTCAAGCATCTCATGCAAGTGGGCCAAAGACCTCTGAGGAAATAAATGTGGTGTAGCACTTCTGAGATATGTCTGGATGGCTGCAGAAGCAGAAATATATTTCAGCCCTACTATCAATATTATTTACAGCTTAATAACTTTGTTTCCAGAAATAAAGCAAAGTTGTTATTTAATGCCTGAAATACTGCCATTTTCTCCAAATGCCAGTAATAATTCAAATTCATGACTTCTGTATTATTCATGTGGTCCAATTTAATATGAAGAGTTTTTCTGGTGTTCAGTGTTTATGAAAAGTGTCTCTTTAGGGTATACCTTTTTTATGTCAAACAGATGCTAGAAATAGGTACATGGTGCTCTGCTGCCGTGAACTGGGGCTTAAAAATAAGGACCATAATTTTTGAGCCTGAATAGGTGAAAACATAAGGATTTCTTTCTTGACAAGATGCTAGACCAATGGAGCATAATCTCATCTTTTTTTCCTCCCTACTTCTCTTGTTCCTGTACTTTCCCTCTTCACTCAACAGAAAAAAAAAAAGAAAAAAAAAAAAAAAGAAAAAAAAGCTTTGTAAATTACCTAATTTAATACCAAGCTCAGAGAAAACTCCAATTTATTTCATTATTTGCTACCATCCTTCAGGCTTCAAAGCTCAAAGATAAAAGTAAACATTTTAGTTACAGTAAGAAAGATCAGATACCATTATACCCACATTTTTCTGTATAGAAGTAGGAAGGAGAAGGAGTAGTTGCTTGGTTTTTTTGTTAGCACTGAACTCGAGAATTCACAAATTCATTGGAATAAATATTTTATAAAAAACACAGGACAGGAAGTGATGGTGCCATAAGCATCTTTCCAAAGTTCTCTGCTTTGCACTGTCATCATGGAAGAAGCATAATTACATTCATAGATACCACTTCATTGTACAAGCAGTACCTACTGTCATGTGACATTCACTTTACGACTTCAGTTTTTCTCTCCTTGATTTAATCAGCATCAACTAATCAGAGGTGTGTATAAGGACACTGAAAGCAATGCTTCAATTTTATGTGAAATGGTTTGGTTATAAATGAATATAATTAGGAAAAAGATTCTTCATCCATCCTTCAATGAATATCTTCATTTCATCAGGTAAATTATCTTCTCAAAATTTTCACTAATCTTAACTACAACGTTTATTACCCACACTAGAAATCTGGAATAGTTCTGCTGTCAAATTAAGTACAATATATGTATTTCACTTTTGCAGATGATAGCTACTAGTCTTTGACATGAATTCTTCCTGTGATGTATTTAAACATTAAGCCCAAAACCCCATATGAACTTATATTTCATGTGTGGAAGGTTAACAATAGTAATGTTTCTTTACATATACTATCATCCACTAACGTGAAGCAGTCATTAACTAGTTTTTATACAGTACAGTGTTAGAAATTCATAAGGAAGGACTTTTTTTCAATTATAACATTAATAATTTTTAAATTATTTGTAACATGAGTGACTGAAGAACTGCATGTTAAGTGCAGTTGTTCTGTAAAGTAAAACTTATTGCTATGCAAAATTTAAAAACAGAAGATTAACTAAAGACATAAATTTTCTCTCATTGACTTGACTGCCAGAACAAAATCACAGACTACTGAATATTGCTTTTTCCACTATTTCCTAAAAAAGCTTGATTACATTTCTACAGAATATTGAATGAGAAACTATTGAAAACACAAATAGAGAAACAGATTCTAAATTTGCATCTAGGATCAAAACCAGGATACTATTCTAACAGCCACCATTGACAGAGCTCCGCAGAATTCATATTGCATGTTTGGACTGAGCATTATTAAAAATATTCTCCACGTGACCTTCAGTAAACATTAATTTGACAGTCAAGTTTACATGTCACTGCTACTCATACCCCATTCACTCTCAAGTCAGGGATCAAGGCTGATCTTTAAGTAACTAGGATGGAGCTTTAAAAATAAATACAAATAATAATAATATTAAAAATTTGCATCAAAATACCTTTTTTCTGTGTAATTAAAGGCAAATGTTAGTTGCCATAATTTTAAAACTGTGGTGTTGATTAAAATTTCTTTCCTCTACTCAGCATACAGATCCTTACATAAAAACATGCCCACACATAGACAGGCATCCCAATAATTCTGTATCATAATATGAAAAAAATAGTACTGCATAATGCCAAAGGTGAAAATATTGTATGCATTAACATGGAAGCCTTCAGAAAATAAATTAAGAAGGTGTACTCAGTTGCAGGGACAAGATTTGTATTGACACTTTGGCCAATACAGTATAAGATATTTTTGACAATTTTCTGAATATTTTGGATAAACCTTTATTATCAGCCTCTCTACTTCTGATTTAGTCAGAAAACCTTTCTGCTCCCTCCCTCACCCTCAAATTATCAGTTAAAAACTACTTTTTAACTATTAACTACTAGATTGTTCTATTGTTAGATACCACACAAACCATCTGCATTTCCAGTTATTCAGAAACAGACGTCAGTTGATTGAGGTTGCAGTGGGGCTGACTAAATAAAAATGACCTCATTAGATAAAAGAAAAAAGAAAAAAGAAGGAAAAAATATTTCTTATAACCACTTTTCATAAATAATAGTGGTAAGAGAAACATAGTACTGTGTTTATAAAACTATTTATTGCAGACATTATATAACCTTCATATGCATTTACCATAGAATTCTTCTTAATCCTTCTTTTTTAATTCCAAATTCTTATGAAAAAGCACAAAAAACTAAACATAATCTACTGCAAAAAATCTTGCATCTACATCAAAACTTTGTTTAGTTGCTGTAAATATTTTCTTCATGAAAACTGAACAAAACTGCCAGAAAACTGAAAAATTAAACTGTATCATAACTGCTAATGTAAAAATTTCCTGTTCAATACTTAAGATTTTATTTTGCAGAAGAACAGATATATAACTAAATGCTTTGGATATGCATGCAATTTACCGTGGTTGAAACAAAACCTTCATTCATTCACCACACAACTGCAACAAGATAAATAGCAGTCTTCCCACAGGAAGTTATTCAGGTAATGTAACACAGAATGCTTTTCTTGATCAAAATGAAGTTAACATGGGAAGGGACAATGGTCATTCAGGTACCATAATGATAGATTGTCCAGGTAAGGAAAGCTCTCTTGCAAGTACATCATGCTAAATGTAGCTTGCACATAAAGTTTCTCACAGAGTAATGGAGTGAAGTGACAGGAGGGCAGTATCTGTTGCTGTCTGAAGGTGAGGAAGGAGATCACTCCACATGGACAGCCTGGCTCCAAAGAGAAGGACTGCATCTGGACTACACCCTCACACACAGGATCTGATTTTTAGGTGGTCCTGTGCGGCGTCAGGAGCTGGACTCAATAACCATTGGGATAAGTTATGATTCTATGACTGCAAGAGACTCATGTTGCTGCTGAACCAGCAAGTTGCATGTGATGCTCAGGCTCCCAGAACGGGAGGCACATAATGTTACTGCACAGATGACAAGTTTGTACTACTGTCCCGCTTTCTACAGACCCAAGAAAGAGATTGCTCCTTCATTGCAGCTTTGTCCTCCCCAGCATGCATTAGCTGAAGTCAGCACAATGCACAGGGTAAAATATGGAAATGCTGCATTAATGTTTCATGGTGTTTCATTCATCTATGGGGACTTTTGTTTCCTTTTTTTTTTTCTTTCTCTTAAGCCACAGCTGATATAAACTTAGATATTGAAAATATCAAAAGCCAAGGGAAGGAGAAAAAAAAACACATTTAATGGTCTCAAGACACCAGCTGTTGACTAAATAGCACTTAAGGCTCACTGAAGGCCCAAATTAAAGCAATGCCTTGTAAAGCTTCAATTTAAGTAAAAAACTCAAAATAAGAAAGCTTAACCATGTCCTGTTCCACATAGCAAATTGCTGATAAACCAACAGCTTTCAGAGAAAGGCCAGTCTCAGTCCTCTATATAAAAAGATTGCAAATCAGAATTAACAGGGCTCTGTTCAGTTGTTGATAATAAGCCTCACTAAAACCAGCCTAATATTGAACAGGAAAGCATAAGCATTTAAGTGAACTACAGGTGTAAGCTCTAACAACACACACAGAGGAAGATGAGACTCAGCACTGTACTTGGAATGCCTTCTTATCTGTTAAAAATGAAAATGAAATGAAAAGTAAAATAAAAACCAACCAACCAACCAAACAAAAACCAAACCAACCAACCAAACAAACAAAAAAAAGCCACCATCACCAAAACAGTTTGCTGCCTCTTGCTCAGGAGGTATTTCTGGCTACACAGTGGTGAGCCTTCCTTAAATTCTGTTGTGAGTTACAGCATCTCTCTAAAGAACAGCACTAGAAAGAATCCAAGAAAATTACAGCAAGAAAAGACCTACTTATTTCCTGAGTATCTCAGAAAGATAAACAAGAAAGAATGGAAATCAGCCATATCAAACTGAACCTTAGGCATAGTATTTGTTTTTCTTGTCAACTACATGCACCAGCTGAATATTCAGCTGAGATTATAAATCCTTTTGGTGAAACCAATGGAAAGAACTTCTAGTATAGCCAACATTCTCCAGTTCACAAATTGTAGATTTCACCTTCTCTTAAGTTGACTATAAAAAGAAAAAGCTATAACCAAAATAAATCACTCTATAAACCAAAGTCAGAGTCCCCCCAGCACTTTGTTCTGTGTAACAACATCAATTTATTTAAATACTATCAGTGGTGTGCAAGCCTGGGGCCAAAGCACTAAGCACTCCCCTCTTCACTGAATATTTTTACCTTTCTATATGCTTCTGTTACTTAGGATAAAGCACATAAGGAAATACCTTGTTCTGTCTGGTTTATTGTAATGATAATGAATACTGCTCAATTGCTTTTCTTGTAAAAATTAATGATCTACACATCACTAATCATTTACTATGATGTTAGGTATTTCACAGAAACTGTGAAAGCTGGGAATGCAACACTTTATAATAGTTTCTCCAAACAATTTGGACACCTGAGATACAATCACTATATAATTCACTTGCTTGCTGTGGAAAACAATTTCTATCACTGCCTCTACAAAACCTGTTTTCAGAGTGTGATTTTCAGTCAAAAATTGTGAATTGTTATATTAAAACAAAATTAAGTCTAGTTGTTATGGAACTACTAAGTCAAAGGATGTCAGCATCATCAAGAATGCCCTTCATTTAAACATGAACTAAGTGTTTTCAAAATGGAATATCCAATTTTCTAAAACTGATGCTTACATTTGAGATAACTCTGCATTTCAAAATGCTCAAGAAGTTGAATTAAAATCAAACAATTTTCAGAGTTGTTGAGCAGGGGAAAAATTTAACTCACAGATGTTTTAAACATCCTACTAGGGAAAGGTATTGGTTAGAACAGGAGATAATAGCGATTGGATAGGCATGACTGACTTACATTAGTACAATTGTAAGTACACTCTGTCTGAACATCAAGGGCCCTGGACGTAAGCCTGGAATCTAAGAATAACTGTGTACACTGCTCTCCTTATGGAGTTTGTACACAACATCAAGTAACTTATTTTTAATATTTACTATCCTGCTTTCATAGAGTTCTGAAGAGGTGAATTAATTATGCCTTCAACTGAAGAAAAAAAGTCATCTGCTGATACTTACTGGAACTACATCACGGTGATAAAAAATATTCCATCATTCACAACCTCATCTCAAAGAGAGCATTTTTTGAAGAGTCTCTTAACTTTAAAGAATTATTTCATATTTGTTTTATGCAACAATTTTTTCCCCTACTTTGACAGATATAATTTTGCCATAAGAATACATTCTGGAAAAAACCTAGGCAAAGAATGGCACCATTGCTAACACAGATTAAAAGAGTTTAAACTCTTCAGCTAAGTTCCAACACAATAATCAGAGTCTGATCAAGCTTTCAATTTTAATCAATTTTCAATTTCCAACAGGAAAGAAAGAAAGAAGGAGGTAATTTAAACTGCCGCTTGTAGGAATAAAACATAGTTTAAAGAAAGTACAATTCATTCTATTTAATTCATATAGAATGTAACATTTCCTTCACTATGATTCATCCTTCTTATGAACTTTATTTCGTTTTTCATATTCAAACACACAGCTTGTTGACAATGTATGAAAGCATCACCTCACTTCCAGATGAATACCCCAGCTGTGATGGGAACCACCCCAAATTTCAGAGTAGCATCCCAAACACTGCTAAAGCAGCCACTCTTTTACTGAGTTAAACTTTCGTTGTGAGGGATTTTTTTAAGTAATACCTTCCTGTTTACTATCTGTTATCCCTGTTCAGTGACCAAATAGTTTTTATCCAACAACCTTGTATGCATGAATGTCATTCAGTGATACTAATATGAGTTAGTACTCTGACTTCCAGCATTTTTCTCCATTTTGACCCCCCAGGGCAAAATACAAGAAGCATTTTCTGAATACGTAGCCCATACAATGAAATAATTTCAATTCTATGCACTTATATGGCCTTATATGCTCTCAGTCTATTTCTTTTGACTGTCACAGACAAAGTCAAAATGTGTAAATTTAATATAACTTTTTTATGAATACTTAAAACATAATCGCATCTTCTTTATGGGTCTTCTGCTAGCTTAGTCTCATTAAAATTCATTTTTATGAATGTGAAGTGCAGAGAAAATGCTGCTAACATGTCACAATAAACCAACTGCCTGAAACCCTGCAGAGGAAAAAAAAAAAAAAAAAAGAGGTAACATTTGCCTTGTACCTTGTAGTTTACGATATCTAGAAGCAGCTGTAAAATGGTCATAAAATAAAATTGGAATTTATATCAAAATCACTCTTAATACCTTGGGGCTTTTCTATCTCTGCATAGTTTACCCTGAGAGATTTAGTGGTGGAGTTTTATGTTAACAGGCTGAAAGTTATAGTGGATTTGTCAGTAATAGTACCTCTTTTTGGTGCGTCTGCCTATTTATCAGTCTATTTATTTTTAAATAGCAAGATAGTAACCCCCAGAAGGTGCAATATGAAAATGCTATTGGCAACAGCTGAACAGTTATAGGGCTGTTAACAATCCTTAATGAAAATACTGTTGACTGCAAACGTTTTTATTTTTTAACAGCATGTATTTTCTAAATGGGGGGACAGGAGAGAGAAGGGTGCTGCACACCACCCTTCCTAATCACATGCCCTAAAATTTCTCTTGGTGGATTAAAAACAAGAAAACAAAAAAATACCATGAGAAAAAAATCACAAGAAAATCTACATATAAACTGAACAAATAATGACATCTCCTAAATGGTGGTGTCTGAAGCAGTGCAGAATTCAGTTACCATAAATTCATTTGAAAAGTTTTGGACAGGTCCTCTAAGATAAGGAAAAAGGTTCGTATGTGTGTACACAAATATGCATGATAAGATATAAATACTATCTGAAAAGCGCAAGTAGTTTTACCAAAAAATAGAGGGCTTGCATGAAAAACAGTAAACACTCTGCAAATGCTAGCACATTACTATAGGCCTTATTTCATGAGTCATAAATGACCCTAATAATTTCCAGCTAGGGAATAAAAACAACCTTATCTGCTTCCACATATAAGTCTTGTTTGGCATGAAAATCATGAGCAGATTTTCACTTCCACACTCACATTTCATGGTTCTCAGTGAGGTCTTACAAGAAAAACTCCCACAGTTTTACTGCCTTGTAGCAGAATTTCAGGTCTAATTTCAATATTTATTGAGCTCACCTTTTTACTTTCTGTATTGCATATGTTTGTAAAATGGCATCATTACCAAGACCAAAAATAAAGGTCCCTGTTTCCAAATACTCAGCATCCCTATCCCGTATCTCTACTAGTAACTTTCAGTTCTGGGAATTCTCAGAAATAGGTGATTGCACAACCAGGACATTCTGAAATAGATTTGTTTTCCAAATAAGACATAAATTGCAAAACTGGAATATATTTCAATTACTTTGATTACTTCTTTGTATAGTGCTGCATAACATATTATTTCAGGCTTCTCCTCTAAAGGAAGACCCTTGGTTGTTTAGAGTATGATTACAGAGGGAATTGTCAAGTGTTTTTTTTTTTCTTCTGACTAGCACAGAATCTTATTTCAAAATCAGAAATGTAGAATTCTACAGGGCATAAAAACAGATGAGTTACCAAGTGTCAGCATGTTGCCTGCTGCTGCTCAGTCAACTGTTCTTTGACACAAAGAGCACAGGCCACTCCAGTTTGAACTATAATGGTACTAGGACCATTGCTGGCCATGCATTTATACAACAGGAACACTCTGCTGCTAAGTCACTGATTTGAGGACTATCTGCTGCTGAGCACATGATACTTCTCTCTCATCTCTTTAAATCTATATCTGTGGCCACATTAAGATACAGAAAACCATGATAGATTGTGAAAATTCACTGGGTGAAGCATTTCTACTTTGAAAATTGTATGTTATTAAAGAACTATAAATATTTTTTTTTTAAATATTTCTTTCTGAAAGAGAGAGAGAGAGAAAGTAACTGAAGAGGAAACCACACCAGTCTCTGGGCTAGATGAACCTTCATCACTCAGAAGAAATAGTTCTTAAAGTGGCCAAATACAGGTACTTGGAAAGGAAGTTTTTTCTGTTCCATGCACAGTGATGAAAAATGTTAGAATCTTCAGATTTGATAAAGCTGGAACAATATCTAGAGCAAAAGACATTTCTACTACAGAAAAGCTTCAGGAAGCCCAAAGATACAATAATTGGGCTAATGTAATTACTGCATCCAGGAGAAACATAATCAAGTATTTTAATATGCCTTGCCTGGGGTCCTGAAACATTCCATAAAGTAATGACAGAGCTACAGGCAGTTTAAGAAATAAACCTGCACAGCTTTCTTTTCAAGAGCTTAATTTCCACTGGGAGTGAAGTACCGGGTTTGAGTTATCCTAATCCTTTTGAGCCACGTCTTTGATGAAGCACAAAGCCAGACAGTACTTAAGGAACAACAGAAAAAATTGCAAACCTTTCCAAACCCATAGTTTCACCTAGAGAATGACACTTTAATAAATAGGTTTTGAAAGAGTTTAGAAAAATATAATTAAATTTTAATAGGAATTACATACCCCACCACAAAAAAAGCCTAATGATTTTATTTTGGCCACAGGGTGACCAAGGCCAACTTAAACCATAATTTGATGATTGCTAATAGCCTAGAATTTTAAACTATTTGATCAGTTTGGGACCAGCTTGCCATGCAATATATTTCTAGGAAAGTGTGAATGAAAGTATATATGGTACCAGTTGACTGTTACCACCCAAGTATGCTGTCAGCTGAAAGCAGGTTGGCAGCCTTAAAAACAAACAAACAAACAAAACCTTCAATAAGAAGTAGAAATATTGATAAATATTTCTACTCAGTATCTGTGCTAAACAACATGAGAGGTTTAAAAATCTCCAGCTTGCCTTATTATAAACATGGACTATATAAAATTTTCTTAGGATATAAGACAAAAACAGTAATATTTTACACTAAGAACTTTGTTTTGGAAGCAAGGAAATGATGTACAATGAAATCAGAATCACACTAAAGAGAAGTGTAATGCCCCAAGTCTCATTTTTTAAAGCTAAGCCAGTGAAGAAAAATGGTACTCCAATACCTAATGGTGAGGTGTTTCATTATCCACTAAAATCCTAACTGGTCTGATGCAGACAGTCCCTCAAAGACAAGCAGTACATCAGGAACTTGAGAAGATTCAAAGATGTGGAGAGGGCTTTCTAACAGCAAACGTGGAGGCTAAACATCAACTTTGAGATTTTGTAAGTAAATAGGTGTCTAAGTCTACTTCTACTACTAACAGGAAGGCATAATTCTGCTTAGGATTTACAGCTGTGATTCTCCTCCAGAAGTAAAAGGCCTTCCTTATTTCTTCCCTCCTCTAGGAGAGGAGAATCAAGGAACTGATTACATAGAGTCACACCTAATTCCTCAAGAAATCAATGGGATCATTCAAAGATCATGATGCTAGTAAATGTTAAAAAGTGTAGCAGATACTGTCCATAAATCTTGAAATCTTTTTTCAAATATGTTATAAAACAAGATCATCTGCAAGTAATTTAATTCAGTTATTTGAAAAAGCTCAGAAATGTTCTGCACAGCATTAGGTGTCTAAGGCCTATCACAAAAGCAATCAGATCACGCTGGAGACCAGGTGCGCATCAAGTAGATTGCTTTTATCTAAGTGATAAAAACCTTGTAGAGTGTGAACAATACTGGGCATAAAATGTAACATTTTTAATGAACAACATAAAAGATGAAAAGAATGAGCACAAGAAAAGGCAATTTAGACAGAAAATAGGGAAAAGGGGCCTCCCTAACATGATATTTTATAGCAACTGGATTTTGCAGTAAGCAGAATTTAGAGAGGGGAAAACAGTATTTTTCTCTTCTAATTAATCCAGTTGGGGTACCTTGCAAAACAGTCGGGAATGTTCCAACATCAGCTGGCAAAGCCTGAAAAATAAGCACTAACATATTTTAGACCTGTTTCAGATCTTGGATAAGTGGTTGAAACTCCATTAATTTCAATGAAGATGCAAGATTGGGCTTTTACTGTAATCTTCTACATCAACATGAAAGAAAGAGCATAAACCATTAAGCATATAACTGCCTTTATATTTTATTTCTTTTATGAGGCTCCTAGTAGGACATTAGCAGCAGATTATATCTTTTGTGAGGCATCTAACGGGACATTAACGATGGAAGGGTGGCCAATAAATAAAATGATTGTTATTACTGTTACTTATAGTTGTCCTGGCAGTATCAACCAATAAAGCTTTAATGTTTAGAAAGTTGGAAGTCACTTCAGGACTCCACAGTTCAAACCATCCTCTTCCAGAGTTAGCATTATTTTGTTGGGTTTACTGGAACACACCTAAAATTTCACTTCAGTGCCTAAATTTCTTTTTAACTACAGGTACTGAAGAGAAATAAGGAATATCTGCGTACTGAATCAACAGCCAGTGCAGGCACAGGATGACCCAGAATACTTACGTGCACAGAGAAAGTAAAGAGGGTGGAAAGGAAAAGGATAAGGAGCAACAAAGAGGTTTAGGTTGGATATGAAGAGGAAGTTTTTCACACAGAGGGTGGTGATGCACTGGAACAGGCTGCTCAAGAAGGTTGTGGATGCCCCATCTTTGGAGGCATTCAAGGCAATGTTGAATGTGGCTCTGGGCAGCCTGTTTTGGTGATTTCAACCCCGTGGCAGGGGGGTTGAAACTAGATGATTGTTATGATCGTTTTCAACCCATGACATTCTATGATTCTATGATTAGTCTGAATAATCAGAAGCACAACTTGATCTAGACTTGGAAAACATCTACATAAGTATTTCATGCCCTTCTTCTCAATGTCTTTTCATCTACATTCTGTTGGACACTCACATCCAGCATAATTCCTGCATGGTTATTCATTACGCCATTTCAGCATGTTACTCACAAGCAACCAGAAGCATTCTTCAGTTTATGATTTAAAAAACAAGAAACACATACTAACTAGAACTTGGAATAAAAAGTCTAGTTTTCTTCCAGAACGTCTCATACATCTCATATTCAAATGTTTAGTGTCTCTGGTACTGAAGCAAGAAAGTTTATGGTGTATATTAATACAAACACACTCCCTTTTTAGCATTAATTCTATCCAGAATCAGCCTACTTATCAGACCTGTAAGATTTCAAGCTTGTTTCCTATTTTCTCCTTGCCCCTAAATTTCATTTTCTTGCATACTTTAAGGAAGACAGAGTTCATGAGAACAACAATACTCTACTAGCAGTAATATCTAACTACTGCTTTTACAGAGACTGCACAGAAACAAAGGTGAACATATTTTTGCTGAAGACATATACAGCATCTGTCTTGCTTTTAAAATACTGAAAAGTAGATATAGATCCCTAGACACTTGTATCATATCTTAAGACCACTGCTACCTCATGTTTTTCTTCAGCTTCTTGCTATGGGAAGACAAATGTGTACGTTTCTGTTTTAGAATTTCTTGTTATTTAAGATAAACACATTTTAAAGGCCCAGAAGAGACTCCAAGAAAATACAGGAACAAATCACCACTTCTCCACATAACTCTTTAGAACACTGATATTTTGACACAAGTCAGTTATTAAAAGCTTAAAATGCACATTTGTGCTACAAGCTCACAATCCACAACCAAATTGTAATTAATACTAATATTATTCATAGTACTTATCTGTCTTTATCCCTTCCCTTTATTTATACTACTTATCTGTCTTCATCCCTTCCACACTCAGAGTAAATTCTCTAGTTAACAACTAAGTGAAATACTGCAGGTCTGACTAGTCACATGACGGAATAATTGTTTTAGTAGGTCTTACCAAAATATAACTTGATGAGTTTTAATTAAATATACTAGCCTATGACTCTGCTTATCCATGCTAGGGCAGGTATACCAGCCATGTCAACTCTCCAAGGAATCTCTTAGATCACTTTCCCCATTACAGAGTAACCTCTTCTATATCTTGAGTGAAAAACTTAAGCTTCTGTGCACAGTGATTCCTTAGCTGTCAGAAAAATACAGCAGGCTATCAAATAATGATAAAAATGCTGAGTACTGTTTAACAGCAGATGGAAGACAGAGAATGAGAGAAGCTTCAAGATCTATTGTTACCACCTAGGAGAGCGCACATTGCCTTTGGAGCAGGCAAGCATCCTTACAGATACCAGGTCCAATACTTTCCACCAAGTAGGAGGGCATTTTGTGTTTCCTGCTTATTTTAGCTAAAGGAGTGAGATTGGCAGCACACGGAATCATTGAGCAGTTTTATGAGAAGTCTGACGTACATAGGTCAAAAAGCCAACAACAGCAGAAGCAGCAGCTGCCTGATAACCTAGAGGTGATGTGACTCAGTCACAGGAAATCACAAAACAATTTAGAGCAGCTTGCTTGGCTTCTGAGTGTTTTTTCCCTTTCCCTCTCCCTCCTTGCTTCTATATTTTTAATGAGCTTGTTCTATGCAGCTGCTTATATGGATACTTTTTAGCATGAAAATCCATGGAATCAACAGTCCCAACTCTTGATTTAGAAAAGCAATGAATTCATAGTGGCTTTAATTTTTCATTCAGTACAGACAAGGACATATAACATTGTTACCAACTACCTTCTTGATTTCCTTCTACCTTAAGAACTAGTGCTTATATTGCCTCTTTCTGTAAAAGTCCTCCCAAGACGCCGCCAAAAAAAAGTTACTTATTTTTACTTTTCTAAACTGAGTGACTTCCAGTAGAGTTCAAATGGCTTCAGTAAACAAAATGGCAAGGTATGAGGAGAAGTGAAAAGAGTGGAGAAATGCATATAGAATCTGAATCCTTTATCTGTTGATGACCATGTCCTCTCTTCTAGTTTTCAGTGATACCAATGGAGCTGGTCTTGGTACAAGTGAAGTACAGTCTTAGCAGCAAATTTTCTCTTGGTAGAGCAATACAGTTTGCTTGAATACGCAACAGAGTAGAGCTGAAGAATAGATACTTTTTTGTGAATTTTGACTCAGACACATCACTCCAAGCCAGCAGTTCAGGAAGAAGTGATTATCTAAATAGATTGTTAGATAATGTGTTTCCATTGGTTAGTTAAGTAAGGGCAGGCAGCATCTGGAGAGCAGCATGTTTTCAAAACTTTTTGATCAGATACCGATCATCGCTTAGAAACAATCACAAGCCTCTGCTAAAATTAGAAAGCTAAACAGGACTAAACAGCTAAACAAGTGTCAAAAAAGATACAGTAAATCTCTGGAAAACATGAAGGAAAATGGGCAATAGTGAAGAACCAAGTTTTGAGACATATGTTAATCACCTTGATGCTTAGTTGTGCCTATAGCTATAGAGGAGCAGGAAGAGGATACAGGAGACAGGCACTAGAATCCCAGAACATATCAATTATTGATACATCTGGTCTTTCCAGTTCTCTTCTGGTGGTAAGGTCCTAATGTTGCATGCAGTAGTAACCCTGATTCTAAAACACAGTGCTGTCTGGGATGTTATAACAAGTCCAGAGGAACTAGTGGAGATACTGCTTCACAGACTTCTGTGAGACAGTGACCTTGGCAGACCTTTTAAGCACTGCAGTGCTAGGCCACAAAGCATCACACATGGATAACTTCCAGAGACTGATGTAGGGCAGACACATGTATGCTGCTTCTCAAGTTGTTTTTTTTGTTGTTGTTTTTTTTTTTTGTTTTTTTTTGTTTTTTTTTTGTTTTTTTTTTAAATTCAGATTCCACATTTGAAAAAAACTGGAGATCTATCATTGATGGCCTATGTTCTGGCTCCTTTAATTGCCTCAAACATATTTCAAAGATAAGCTCAAGAAATATCAAAGAACAGTAGTGTAAGGATGCTGGTGGCAGACTTCAGCTAACTAGCTACAATCTCCAAATATTAAAAAGCAGCTAAAATATATTACTGCTCAACATTAATCATGGAACTATAGACTCAGAAAAGCACAGTGCTGCTTTCTCATGCAGTGATGATCTTTTATTCTTGGTACTGTCTGGTATAAAGCTTCCCACTCTTTTTTTATGCTGTTTAGATAGCTATAATCCATTGCTATGTGCTGTTGCTACAGGAAGATTACTATGTATGCTGAAAGGCAGTAGATCTCTCTCTTACACTTGACTTCTGTTATAGTGGTAGGAGTGTTGTATACAAGCCAGGAAAAAACCAGAAGGGAACTGTTGTATTTAAAGAACCACATATACATAAGTCTGATCTCTTTGATGGCATGCAGTAGGGAGAAGACAAAGTTATGGTGAAGCTATCCTAAGAGTAGCCAGCAACAGAGACTCCTTTGGAAATGCCCGGAGGGAAGATCTGGCTAAGCATTGGGAGCGTAGAACTTAAATCCAAACTAGTAAAAGCCACAAGACCAATGGATGGAGTCTAGTAAAAAAGGCTGTCATGGGAGAAAAAAGCATTACCTGCTGGGGCGAAGTAGTAAAAACTTGATTTATACAACAGCAAAACAACAGTATTCCCAAGAAACTATATAACCCTACATTTCCACCGTATACTATCTCATTATAATATATGCTAGCTAAACACAGGTAACCACATATATCAAATACAGTCTTGCTAATACAGTATATCTAATATAATAATCATGACAGCAGCTGCAGTTCAGCAAGCATTACATCAAGCTTTCTGCATCAAAGCATGGCTTGAGAGACAGAACCACTTGTTTTCCTCATGGAGAAACAAACCAACACAAATTACTCATCCACAAGGCTGATGAATCAGATTTTTTACTTATATAGTTGATACCATTGTGTAATTTAACGGCATAGAAGATATCAGCTGCTGGTATCTTAACATAGCAGAAAAAAAAATTACTATTTTCTCAAATCTAAATCCAAATTACAAAGTTTGCAAATACCTCAGAATACAGATGTAAGAATCTCAGCTTGATTTAGAGTCACAGAGCTGCCATCATTTCATTAAAGTGATGCTGTACCAACTTCGAAAGAAAGCAATGATTTTAAGTTACAGCAATATGCAAATGGTAGCAGTGAAGTCGTTGCCAAGGACAGAATTCTCAGAAGCAGTACATAATACTCTGTCCAATTCCTTCTAAGCAACAATGAGCCATATTTGTTTTAAGAAGGTTCCAGACCCATCATCGCAGATATAACTGCTGTGTTCATGGATGTTAACCATGTGTTGTGGTTTTATGATTTTTGTTATCAGTATTCCACATCATAACATCATGTAGTGCATTGGGATTTAAAAAGTTAATGCTGCAGTTCCATGGATTGCTGATAGTTCTGGGTACCTAGGCCCAGAAGAGAAGAATGAACTACAGCTCCCAGAAGACTTCATTATTTTGTTTCTGTTTTCCATTTTTCCCTTTTCCATTCAGAGTGAAAGATAAAAGTACCTAGGAATCATAGGATGTCTCTCTTTCCGCTCATCTCGGCTGCGTGTGCTCCCTAGCTGTCTTGCATTAGAGTAAGGCTTTTGGTTTTGGATACTCTCTCTGTCATTTATTTGATTGATTAGCTTTGATTTCAATTATATTGTATTACATTGTGCTACCTTGCATTCTACTATCATATTAAATGAATTAGTTTTCTCCCTAAGCTCATTGCTGCTGTTTGTCTCCTCTGGGCCCATCTCCCAATCTTCCCTCTTTCCCAGGGCATGGGTCCATGGGAACCTCTGCCCCATCAGTTATAAAACTGGGCCAGAACCACGATACTGTGCTAAGAAATAACTATACTGCTTTCTTACAGTTCTTGGGAAGACGTGCAAGTCCACAACATGAGTTAACTAAAGATGACCTGAGCATCTTTTATCCTTGCATAGCCATTTTAAAAAGAATAACTAAATTGAACACATACTGATATCTGTCAGTTGTTCTCTTTGGCTGGAGAAAGAAGCTTTATGCAGCCTCATTAGTAAGAATTTTTTTCAAAAGTAAAACTGCAGACCATGCTGATATGTTAGACAAGACTTGGACAGTGGAATGAGACCTGCTACTTATGAAAGTATTGTTGAAGAGGTAAGTTTTATACATTCCTTAGTCAAGCTTTGCTGTAGTGCAATAATGCATGGACTTCATCCAAAACACTGGGCTTCTTCAGATGTTGATTAATTATTTCCAGTACAAAGAAATTTACTGTTTTGACAGCAAGTTAAAAAAAAAAAAAAAAAAATTAGAAAAGTAGAAAAAAGTGCAGAGATAACCTGAAAATAAGGAAATCTGTTACATCATTGGAATAATTAAAAACCCTCCAGCCATTTGCTACTTACTATTTATAATGACGTACAAGCCAGCCTATGCAGAAAGGAGCTTAATATATTAAACAGCATAAATTATTTGTAAGAAGGCATGAGAAGTTCACATATTGCAGAGATGTGCAAGTAAGCAAAGTACTAACTTGACATCTATAACTTAAGAGCCGTTTACATGGCAATTTCAGTCTTTACCAGCTGCCATCTTTATGGAACCAGCTCCGCACATCTGTCTTTAGATGGACTGCTAGGGAAAACAGGAGAAAAATCTGGATGCTGCAAATTAATTATTAGTCAAATAGTCACCTCTCATATATTAGCCTGAATTCTTGCAGAAAGAAACAGGGTATACCAGGCTTGAGAACACTATAACTTCTTCCATCAATGTTTTTGACCAGCTTTGCTTTCCGCTGTTTTTTATATCCTATTTGTAACCACATTTTTTGCTAGTCTTCAATATTTAGTGGAAATTAACTTCCCAAACAAAAATAACTTCTCTTAAATACTAGATTGATACTATATAGCAGAATGAACCATTTTATCTGATTAATCTGGCTTCTTCCTGATTATTAAAAATATTGGCCTTTTAAGACCTTAGTATCTATTCTATTTGTGTACAGAATGTACAGTTTGTGTGCATTCAAACTGAAAATTTTGTTTCTGAAGACCTCTGCACTAAAATAAATTTTATTTCCTGTGAATACTTTATCCAATTAAAAGTCACTCTTTCACACGTTCATGGAAGTCAAATGTTGAAAACATACAACAAAACAAATTCCTTGTACCACATAGGTGATATTTGATTTTTTTTCCCTCAACGTTAGCTCTTCTGTTCCGAACTCTTATGTCACTATTTAAATCTATGTTTTATAAAAAAAACAAGAATAAAATAAAAACAAAAACAACCAACAACAAAAAAAAGAGTCTTAAAAAGACCTTAAAGGGAAAATAATCTAGTCTATTCTTTGAAGCTACAGTTAATTAACCTCATAGAAATGCCAAGGTACAGAAAATCTTCTCTCCCTTTGTAGCAGCTATTTATATAAATGAACACTGTTGCGTCCTTCTCAAAATTAACTAGCCTTCTTATTTTCTACTTCATGCTTAGTTTGTACACCTTGATGGAGAGCACATACACAACGCTTCTGCTAGAATTTGTATGATACATCACTTGCTTTTCAGGTTACATGTGTATCTACAAATTCCAGAACATTGTTTTTTTCAGAGAAATATGGTACTGCTTATGCACATTCAGTAAGAGACTCGTTAAAAACCCCACCTCACTTTAAGTTGTTGCCTACTCTGGGTACAAAATTATTAAACCATTTTAATAAAGATGTGCTTATGAAGTGTTTAAGTTTTATTTAAAATCTTGGGACAAATATTTAAAAAAATTTAGCAGTGAGATAAAGGCCATAATGGCTTTTACTTATTAATTTTAAATGAAAAACTTATATAGGGGCAGTTTATTCTAATGGGAGATACAGACTAAAAGATCATGTCTCAAAAAAAACCAAAAACCAACCAACCAACCAAACAAAAAAAACAGAACAAGAAAATGAAGGCAAAATTGCACCAGAAAACAAACAAACAATCATGTCTTAAGGAAAAAAAAAAACAAAAAACAAAAACAAACAAAACCACACAAAATTACCTCTTTGGGATTCTACACCAGAGCTGAGGAGCAGGTAAACGCAGTTGAGACAAGATACTTTGCCTTTCCCCACTCTGCACATGCAGAAAAATACTTACAAGAAAATTTAGTTTGGCATTTGTACTCTTGTACAGAGCTATGACTGTTTCAGAAGTCTGATGTACTCCAGAGATGTGTTTTCTGTTTACCGAAATAGCAACTGAGAAAATGTGCCAAGACCTTGATAAAATGTGTGAGGGCTGCTCTGGAAGTTATGTTTCCTACTATATTTTGTTGGCCCGCAATATCAGAGGCAGATGCTGGTGGTATGGCAGTAGGGTTTGAACCTTTGCGCCAGTATTTCATCACGTTTTTTTGCTGTGTGACTAATGGCAGCAGAAAGTCAGTCTGACAGCATGACATCTAACATGAGCATATATATGAAGTGAAGGTTTGTCATTGAATTCCTTCACACAGAAAAAATGGTACCCATTGGCATTCATTGACACTTGCTGAATGTTTATGGAGACCAAACAGTGGATGTGAGCACAGTGAGGCAGTAGGTGGTGTGTTTTAGCAGTGGCAGTAGTGAGTCATCCTCATCAGTGCAGATTTTTATGAGAGTGACGTGAAGGCTCTTGTTCATCACTGGCAAAAATGCATAGCTAATGGTGGTACCAATGATGAAAAAGAGCATTTTGTAGCTGAGAATTTGCTCTATCAAGTAGTGCTATTGTACTTTTTGTTCTGACTTCCCCGTGAATAAATAGAAAGTATTAGTTTCTGAGAGATTTATGTAATGTCTTATATTAGCCAAGAACATCATCATAAAGTTGCCAATAAGCACATTATTTTCAAGAAACAAACAAACCAGCTGTTGTCAGAAATAGAAATCCATGAGGAGGAACAATTAGAAACACATTAGAATAGGAGAAACTATTAATAAGATAAACCATTCTGAATGGTGAATTTAATATGCAGAGGTTGTGCAATAGCAATATACCAAGGATCCATGTTTTCCAAAGCAATTACATCAAAGATCTCTCTAGATCTGGGCTGAAACTGTATAAGGCTATACTAAAAACTAAAACATACAGTTATAAAATGCTTATTTTCCAAAAAATTAATACACTCCTTCCAGTAGGTCTTTGAAATAAGTCTGTAATAATCTAATTAATATAGATTGCATTTATTCTGTATGCCAATAGGATCTGGGTACTTTGTACTAGAATGGACAAAGCTTTGCTTTCTGAAGTTCTTTTCTGTAAAAATGCACAGTTTAGTGTCACCAGTTTGTTGCTTCTGATGTAATATCCCCTGGTTTCAAGGCCACCATTTCTTCAGCTGGTGAATACAGTACAGATGTACATATTAAAGAATTTCCCCTCACTCTTCATCAGTGCCTTCTGTGATTTACTGCATTGGAAATAGATTCTTCATGAAAAAAACTTCATTCACAAAAAATATCTATCAAATCAGTTGAACTAATGAAAGTTTTTCAAGAAAGTTTAAGAAGTGCACTTTATCCATTACTCTGGGAAAACAAAGGCATTTCACCCACATACGTATGGAGACAGTATTCTCCTTGTACTTTAATGCATCTGAGCTAGGAATTAATAATTTGTCTCTTGAGAAGAGCAGTCTTACTAATCCACATGGCAATTGTTTCCCGACACATATTCAATACATTCTGAAATAGAGCAGTTCCTAAGCCAAAAGGAGAATTTTATGCTTTCCTTCAGGAATTTGATGGTGACTATGTATACTGAATCATGTCCAGCTTAGTACACAGCTAGAAATATAAGGAAAGCACTTACCATAGCAAGCTCATGCCTTGCTTTCTCTGACGACAAAGGAAAGCTGGATATTGTAAATGTAAAAAAATGTAAAAAGGTAAACACTGGTATTCACGGCTCATGAAGATCTTATACTAATGAGCAAGTGAGTTCAAAGACTTGGAATGTGACTTCTTTGATGAAGAGTAAGACTGATCACCTAGAATCTGCTTACAGATATTACAACGGTAGTCAACTGACAAGTAAACACTGTCCTTTAGTGCCAAATTCCTAGAAGAAAAATAGAAACTTTCCAATAGAGCCTAGAGAAAACATGTAATAGCATACATTATCTCAGTTGGATTCTGGATGATGCTTGGCGTGCTCACATTCACCACACAGTGCAATTGCATCATTTATCCAAGCTTCAAAGAGGAAACTAAGCCTGGTCTCTGTTTTCTGATTGTATCAATACATCCTTTGTTGTTGTTGTTAGTATGGATACAGATCTGTATTTTCAATGAAGAACAACTAAATTTAAATTTCCTTTGGGGAAAAAAAAAAAAAAAAAGTAACTAGCACATTAAAACTGTAGCTTATCTACAGCAAAACTGAATCTCTTGCAATAAAGCAGCAAGACTGAAGCTTGTGAAGTTACACTGTTGTCAGTCTGCTCCACTGGAGAACAACATCAACTCTGTAGTTCAAAATTGCTCTAATAAAAAAAATAATTATTGTTTTCAGTGGGAAGCTCTTCTCTTGTTGAATTTATAATGAATTTCAATTATTTTTTTCATGGATTTATGGAGTTTAATTCTTTATGGGTGAAACATTTCTATTGGAATTAAACTAGAAAATTATGCTGCTGATGAATTTTACTCATGCTCTGAACAATAAGAGAAATCGTAGGACTAAGTAAGCATCTGAGTGCTTGGCAGAAACTCACATCAATGCAGTTAGAAAAAGCCAGAAAGGTACACTGTAGGGAAGAAGAACAGAACTACTCCTTTGATATGCATTTCAGTGAAACATTTGAATGGTCCCATCATTGCTGAAGTCTCAGCTGCATTAGGACAAACCAAATAATAATTCATTTCCACTGCCATAAGTCTTTTTAACCTGTAGATTTCAAAACAGCATTAACAAAGATACATAGCATAAAGAGTAAAAGATACACGGTCTTTGCAATATCCCAGCTGTGTGCTTTCAGACCTGCAATCACACACTATTTCTTTAGTTAATGGAAACAACACACTTCAATTATTTACAGTTTGAAAGAATTCTCATATCCCATCCTAGAGAGAAAAAACAATCACTGGGTAAATACCCAGTAGGTTTTCAATAGGGTTGAAACATCCAAAGAGGTTCAGACGAAGAGTCACATTCCACCACGTTTCTTCAAATTTCAGTGGAAAGATGTATGGGCTCATTCATTTTCAACTCTGCTGTATCTAGTCAGATGTTCACTTGTAGGAAGAATGGTCCAGAACTTCTTTTTTTTTAAATGATGGCAAGTGGCAAGACAATTGATAAAAAAATTATTACTCAGATAAACAGTGTCTGGTGCTTTCTTTTCCATTAAAAAACAAAACAAAACAAAAAAACAAAAAACAAAAAACAACAACAAAAAAACTTGCAAATAATTATACAAAATTGTAGGGAAAAAAAAAAAAATAAGCAAGAATGTATACTTCTGATAATTCCATAATCCCTAAACTTCTCCTCAACAGTGCAAAGAACAGTATTCAAACACCAGAAACGCATCCCTCCTTTTTGTAACTGACTGTCCTCTAAAGAGAACATAACTTTTCATAACTTTTGTCCCTTAGGGATTACAGGAGAATTGATTTTTGATTCAAACTTTGTTAGAAAACCTATGCTGCCCTCATTTTTAAAAAATTCCTTGCTAGTTCTCATTACAGAAATAGGCACTAACTAACTTTTCGTACCATATTTAAAACAGTACCTACAGAATATAAAATGCTAAGACAAAATACTATGTCTTGTAGCAAATTTACTTAATTGTATGGCGTATTATATGGGTATAATGTTCATTTTTGTTCTTAATGTAACTGAATAAGCGTTAAGCTGTGTCACTATCGGCTTCAAAAATGACCTACGTTAGTATAAATTGACAGAAGATAAATATTTCCCCTTATCTAATCTAATCTTGTTATTCCATCTGTCTTCACAGTGCAATAGTGCAGTAATATATTTATATCATTTCAAAGAAGTCTCACATGCATCAGTACCATCCATCTTTTCCACATAATACAAGCAAGACATCATCTAAGGAGCAGAACGTTTTCTTTCCATGACATTCACCTCAAAAACAGCTTGTTTTCTGAAGGAATTAGCATTGCGTTAAAAACCATTCTCAGCTCAGATGCATATTGACTTCCCTCGTTTTTGAGAAGAATGAAGAAGAAAAAGAAAAAAAAAACAACATTGAGAAAGTCCTGTGAACACTGAGCCCAGGACCTAAGCCTGAGAAAGGTCAAGTCTGTTCTAAATGCAGAGCCAGTAATATTCCACCAGAGTTCAAAAATTCACATCCTTTCCTCTCCCACTCCCAATATAAATCTTGAATTATTTTGGTTAGATTTTCAGAACAAAGGTTAATTACACTTTTGGTCAAAAGTCAAAAGAAGTCAGCATCATCCAATTAAATAGTTATTCTTTTTGTTGTGTTCTCATTTTCCCCTAGTGTTTTTTTTTTTTTTTTAAAAAAAAAAAAAATCAAATATTTTAAAGACTTTTTTTTTCCCCCCTAGCATCAATGTTATCAATATTATACACAAAGGCCACAGTCCTCTGTATAATGTAACACTAGCAACTGGAAGAGAGGTGGGTGACACAAAAATGCACTGAATGTGATTTGAATACTTATGTCCATATGCCTGAAATTTAGTAAAATATAGAAGCTCATGATTTAGGGCAATAAAGATACTAATTACTATCAAAGTTAGCAGACATCCTTCTGTAATTGCTGATATTCTCTGAGATCATTTGCTAGATGCCTGCATTGCCAACATAACTATTTTGAGTTGCATCATACCATTCCAGTGTGAGAAATAACATCCTAGGGAAAATGGGAAGGACAAGATTTGTTGAAGAGATCAGGAAGTCCTAAGTAACAATACTGATCCCAGTTCTTACTTAGACCACAGTGACAAGGAAACACATTTTTTCCAGGAAGAGCTTTCTATAAAACTTCAAGGATGATAAGCTTAATCCATACCCCATAAAATACGGCTGCTTCTACTAGAACACTATGATTTTATAACAGAATGTATTACAAACTGTACAGACCATGCCAAGTACCCTTCCTCCCCTGAAGGAATGTAAACGAACCCCTGAACCCCTGCTAAGCATTAGAACTAATCACAGTAGTGATGAAACACTGCCACTGAAGTATGACATAGAATATAACAGAAAGCCTGAAAGCTTTGAAACTTTTCACCTAGGCTTCTCTAGAAGTCTGAAGAGGAAGCACTACTTCAACAGCATAGGTCCCAAATTTCCACTTGAATAACCCTGACGTAAGTACTTGCAAAACTTACCAAGACATTACATTTTGGTTCATATTTCCAAGTAGTTGCCAGCCCCCCTGTTTCAAATAAGATGAGCAACAATGAACAAAATAAATGCTATTCATTGATTTTATTGGTAGGGCTGTAAACGTCCACACAATGAAACAGGAATTTGAAGGCTGAAACAGCAAAAGACTTAACATCAGATATGTGGGATTTCTATAGTTCCCATGATACTCCTTACAGATCTGACAAAACTAAACATTTCCCTAAGCCCTTATATCTATTCTCATTTGAAGCACAGGCTGAACCCATGAAGTAATAAACATACCTCAGCCAAAAACAAAACTGAGTTTCTACTGCAGTTGGCTCTCCATCATTTAGTGGGGGAAGAACAATGAACAATGAGTACTCCTGCTACTGATGCAGTGGTATCATGGAAGGAGGTGGACTTTAAGTAGTTGCAGGCATGTTACAACACTAAATAATGGAAGCAAGAAAATTGCAGGGCAAAGATTAAGTGTACATTCCCTAGTCCAGGAATTATGAAGCTGGAGGCCAAGAAACTATATGAAAGTACAACTATGCTTGTACTGGTCCTCCATGGGTCTCTTGGCTACTATTTCCTGGCCTCCAAGCTAGATACAGAAACAGCCATGAAGAGTGGGATGGCTAAAAGAATAAGATAAACTTTTTTTCTTTTTTAAACCCACATAAAAAAAGATGGAGAACATAGTTGTAGTGAGTGCAGGCAAGAAATACGTCCTAAAAAATTATTCTGATGGAATAGGTCGTTTCTATGATACTTACACAGACACTAGTTGAAGACTGAATCTTTGTACATTAAGGTGTTATGATGAAGTAGGTCTTTTTGTTAAACACCCAATTCTGATCTCAGATTAACCAATCTAAATTAAAAGCAATTCCAGACTTGTTACATCAGTGCAAATGTAGCATGAAACCAGCAGCTGACCCTGACACCTCCAACTTTTCTAAATGGAAAGGATGAGGAAATATCAACTTGCTAGAAATAAACAATAAGTTTTATTATGTATTTTAATATCTAGCTTTGGGATTAGAACAACTGAAGTATTAAATATTAAAATGCTTGCTTTGCCTTCTTTGCATCAGGATCAACTCTCAGCCATGAATTGTAAAGTCTCATGTAGGCATTGTAATTAGCATGCTTCCTTCCTTTCTGGAACCATGCTGATTTTTTAAAGGGAAGTATAAGACATTTTTCCACTTACAATCGAATGTAAATTGTATAATTTATTAATTATTTCAGTAGCACTTGATATTTATTTTAATTAATCTTTAAGTTAGAAATGAACACTAGGGAGTAACAGCAGGACATCAGAAGCAGCAAAAGTTTTGTTGCTTTTATGGTTTTTTTTTGTTTGTTTGTTTTTTTTTTTTCAAGAACATTTTTTGGTGAAAGAATGGATACTGCTTTTTTTTAAAAAAAAATAAATCATGAGGTTTGAAGGAAATTAAATCATGTACATTGGATGTTTCCAAACAGAAGTGAAAAGTTTCTGTATGCAATATCTGTACGAGTAATTCAAGAAACAATATCCATCATCCCTACAGCCTTGTCTGCAGAGCTGTGCCAGGATCAGCAGTCTCCGTAGGGATAGGATCTAATCAGACTTTTACTTCCTTAAGTTGTAGACAGAGGCAAAACTTACGGGAATTCCTGGGGCACACATTCTGATCCAAGCATCTTCTTTCTCTTGTGTTCCCTGTAACCAAGGTAATCAGTTACATACCTACATCAGAGACTCTTTTTGGAGGTAGGCCTGAACTGACAAAGGTTAGGCTTGTTTGCACATCTGACTAAAATAATCTTCCTATCCTGACCTGAGGATGTTCATGCTGAGGACCATCATCTTTTCCATGCACTGGAGCTGCTAGCTGAATGATGAACAATGGCCATCTTGGTAAGTGGACCTAAAGCCTCCTCTTACCATTTCATTCCATACCATTACAACAAACCACAGCCCCAAGAACTTCTTGATGTAGACTACCTAGACTACAGAGTCTTTGATACTCTCTCCCACAGTATTCTCTTGAAGAAGCTGGCAGCCCATGGCTTGGACAGATACACTCTTTGCTGGGTAAAGAACTGGCTGGATGAAAGAACTGGCCAGAAAGTTGTGGTAAACAGTCACATCCAGGTGGTGACCAGTCATGAGTGGTGTTCCCCAGGGGTTGGTACTGGGGGCCTGTCCTGTTCAATATCTTTACTGATTACCTGGACGTCCTTGTCCAGGGCATTGAGCTCCCCTCTCTTCGCTTCTCTTTCCACTTCTTTATATCATATTTCTTTTTACTTGTTTGCATATGAAACCAAGCTGGGAGGAACTGTCAATCTGCTTGAGGAAATGAAGACCCTACAGAGGGATCTGAACAGTCTAGATAGCTGAGCTGGACCAATGGGATGAAATTCAATAAGATCAAGTGCTGGGTCCTGCACTTTGGCCACAACAACCCCAGGCAATGCTGCAGGCTTGCGGCAGAATGTCTGGAAGACTGTGCAGAGAAAATGGACCTGGGGATATTGGTCAACTGAACACAAGCCAGCAGTGTGCCCAGGTGACCAAGAAGGCCAATAGCATCCTGACTTGTATCAGAAATAGTGTTGCCAGCAGGAGAAAGGAAGTGATCATCCCCCTGCACTCAGCTCTGGTAAGGCCAAGCCTTGAGTGCTGTGTTCCCTTTTGGGCCTCTCACTACAAGAGCAACACTGAGGCCCTGGAGCATGTCCAGAGAAGGGAACAAAGCTGTGAGGAGCATGGAGCACAAGCCTTACAAGAAACAGCTAAAGGAGCTGGGATTCTTCAGTCTGGAGAAGAGGAGGCTCAGAAGTGATCTTATTGCCTTTCAAAACTGTCTGAAGGGAGGCTGTGGTGAGATGGGAATCGGCATCTTCTTCAATGCAACTAGCAACAGGACTAGAGGGAATAGCCTCAAGTTGTACCAGAGGAGATTCAAGTTGGATGTTGGGAAATACTTCTGGAGTGGTCAGGTGATGGAACGGGCTGCTCAGGGAGGTAGTGCAATCACTGTCCCTAAAGGTGTTCAGGAAATATTCAGATGTTGAACTGAGGAATATGGATGATTAGATTGGATGATTTTACAGGTTTTTTTCCAACCTTGGTGATTCTATGATTCGGTCTTGAAATCTTTATGGTGAACTACAGACAGTATGCTTACCATTTTATCCACAACACAACTTTAAAAGGCAATGGAAATGTACTTTTCAAATGAAAACAAAAAATCTGGGTGTTATCTTTCCTGGACCAGATGGACTTCAGCAAGTTGGTATTCTACAGACCGTTTTTCTGCAACTACAAAATGGGAATTTGGCCCTCGGACCCTCAAAATTGAGTACAGTATTTCAAAATTTTAACTACATTTTCACCAACCTGTATGAATTATTCTGTACTAAAATGATCAGAGATTTTACATAAACAGTGCTTCATTTGTCCATATTTGGCCTCTACAGGTACCAACAGCACATCAAGATTAAGTTCATGTTTCTGGAAAAACACAGGCTCTCTTTTCTTAGACAAACTGGAATGACATAAAAATAGCAAACAGACTTGTCTAAAAATAGTTTTGTTTGCAGTGAAGTTTTAAGATGACAATAAATCTGTTTAAGTATTTTGGCTACCCGTGACCCCAAATAAATCACTTAATGTTATGTTTCACTTCCCCCCCCATCAATCAAGTTGCAACTGGGATGCAAAGGAAGTAAGAAGAAAAGTAGCTTTGTCAGGACTTCTACTTAAGGAGTAGTCAAGAGAACACTGGGCCTGTAACACAGGATTACCACACTGTACAGGATTACCTCTGCATTTTCTCAGGATACAGTATCTTTGCATTGCACAGTGACTTGCAGGAGGAGCACGTTGTTCCCCAGCTCTCACTCCTTACTGCAGTTAAAAATCCTCATCTTATTCCAGCTGACTCACAATTAACATAATTTGTAATGTTCACACCGAATAGAACCCCACACTTCATAGCTTTCACAACATAAGTGAAGTTAAGGTATCTCATGCTACTGTATAGCTTAAATAGGTAAGAAAATCACTTTTTCTCTAAACACAGACAAGCTCAAATAGATGATTCTCTAAAAATCTTTTCAAAAGTCACTGGCAATACCTTGACTCAGAGATTTGAGAATCAGCTCCTGGCTGAGCCCTGTATCTCACTACATATCACATAGCTGACCTTTCAAATACTCCTTATTCAAGGTCTAAGCACTTCCTCCAGGCCTTTCAACTTTGCATCTTAGGGGAGAAAGGCTCAAAAAGTTTAAGTATATTTACACTCCATATAAGATACAACTCACAAACAGGAACTTCACACAGCAATTGGGCAGCTAGTAGATGATCTACTGTTTCCTGATACTGTAATGCTATAATGTGATAGGAGGTACAGCAATAGTAGTGGGGTGGCACAATCCTAGGCTGCAGCAAACGAGAATGAGATCAAATGCAGCATTCAGGAATGCAGAAACAAAGGAAGAAAAACTGCTTACCTTTGGAAGAATTCTAGTACGTAGGGGCCTCCAGTAAGATACCCTTACCACCACTGACAACCTTAAATGAGGTCTGGGAATGGATGGATCCTGGCTCCACCCCTTCTAGTCACACAGGTACATTGCATGCACCTGAGCTCCCTTGGGTTGGCCCTGCCTTCGTACTAGGTGCTCAATCACTGGTTCAGGCCATGATTTATCATTTCTGCTACAGGTCCTCACCCCAATAGTAGCATTTGACTTTTATGCAGGAACTTCTTCAGCATTTTACAGATTCAAATACCAAGTATCCCCAGCACTCACACGGATCTGTTTCTCAAAAAGGAACGTGTTCTCTCCACAAAAGTGATACATCATCTAAAGTTAACACAAAGGTCTTCATATCCCAGTCCCATGTCTAGATTTCTTTGCAAAACCTTTTTTTTTTTTTTTTTTTTGTGTGTGTGTGTGTGTGTGTGTGTGTGTGTCAGTGAATAGAGAATTGGAAACAGAGAGAGAAGCTGTTCTTCATATACAAGCACTAGCGGTGCTGTTTTCAAAGTCATTATCCAGATACAAAGTTGTAGAACACAAATACCAATAATATAACTTTCCTTCTCATAATTGTTTCCTGAATCTCTCTGGTCACCCTGAGTTCATGTCATCATTTCTTGTTTTAATGTGCCTTGCTGCTTTGCACATTTCAGTGAATCTTCATGTGCAATGCCAAATGCAGACAATATAATGGGAATTAAAGCCCTTTGAAAGCCTATTTCCCAAATTCAATTAACAGTATTAAGAATCTGGTAGCTAACAATAAACTCAAAACATACCATAGGATTACTTAAGAGTTTACCAACAAATAAAGCCTTTCTCAAATGCCTTCTCTTTCACTTTTTCCTCCTTTTGAAGTGATTTTGATAATTTCGTTTTGAAATCCATCTTATTTCATATAAATTAGCATTTAATTTGATGTTGAAGGACATACCATGGATATCTATTATCTCAACCTGGTACAATCTACCTTATTACATAGCACTCAAACTATACCTAGCTGTGACAGCAGACATTAGCACTGCAGACCTTGCCAAAGGCAGCCAGCTGGGAACAAGCATGAATGTCCACATATCTCAGCATCAACACCTCTTATTTGGGCTGGTCCTGCCAACGCCACACAGAACTTGACCTGGATTTTCCACTGGCATTTTCTTGAAGTAATGAGAACAGTGTCACAACTTTCACTGCACAGGGCACAGAACATATCCTCTCCCCATTAGAACATGAGGTATTTGAGAACCCAGGGCTTTCAAAGTTAGTGTAGCAGAATTATATAAAACAGAGGAGATGTACAACAACCCAAATCAGAAAACTGGGAGAGCACTCACAGTAATCTCTGCAAGCGTAGAGATTTAGAGAAGCAAGTTTTAATTAACTGATCTAGGTACAAGCTGAACTGTATCTAACACAACTCTGATCTAAGCTACAAGAAAGCTCTGTTCTTTCCTATAGTATGCCTATAGTCATGCATATACACATAGATTATTATTTCTTAGGGTAGGCAAGTCAGTTTTCCCTCTCCTTTGTGGTGGTCTGGCTTCATAAAAACATTCCTGGTTTTTTTATTGCCTATGCAGGAGTAAAAGGTGAGTTATACAGGTAATACACTGCTAGAGAATGCCTTTACAAGGAACTTCTTGGGATCAGATGCCACCCATATATCCACGTTTAGTATATAAGAAAGTAGGAATCTCCTCTTAAGTTCAACACAGTAAAGAATTAAGCTTTTTGCTTGGAAAGAATCCATAGAACTCTCTTCAGTGTTAACACACTAAAAGAAGCAATAAGCTTTGATGTAATTATTACCAGTAGGTGGTATGCGTTAACTACTATTTTCAAACCAGCAGGTTATTCAGCAGCTTTAGAAACAATAAAAACCTCAAGACATGAGACCTCCCCCCCATAACCCCCCCCCCCCAAAAAAAAAAAAAAAAAGCAAAAGAAAATCACTATCAAATCTTAAGCATTCATGCTGGGAATAATTAGCAACATACCTCAACATTATTGAATGTCAATGGAGTCAAGAACATTCTCCGTGGAAGAACAATACAGAGGAAGTGGCCAAGTTGCATTTAAAAAGGGGGTATGGGTAATTTTATTAATTGCAGAAAAAAAATGCCAGATGTAAATAGGATAGGCTCACAGTTTGCAGCATTTCCTCAAAAACATGACCTGCACAGATTAAAAGACAAAAATGAAGTCCTCTAAAGCTTTTAGGAGAGAGTAGGGTGTTTGCCAACATTTAAAAAAATGAATAACAAGGCATTGTTACTCTGAAGTGGAACTTGGTTGAATAATTATTTGGAGTACCATTATCCAGAAGCATCTACTAAGACTGAGGTAGATATCTAGGATAAATATTAGCATAAACACAGAATGCGCACAACAAATACATATAGGCAAATAAACAAGGTAGCCTACTCAGTTTGTGTTCAGCTTACTGTTATCCCATTAGTAACTTGGGCTGCTGATCCCCCTACTTGTAATGCCAACAAACTCAAATTTTGTTAAGTATTCTCTATTAAACACAATCACTTATCACTAAAGTTGTCATGACAGTCTTTCATTGTTCTCACTCCCCCTTAACAATATACTGCTGGTTTTATTTATTGAAAATGGCAGAATATTTATTTTTTTCAAATGAGACTGAAAAAAAAAAAAAAAAAAAGAAGAAAATTCAGTACAAGTACGTAAACTCCCGTCTGTAGCAACTTAAAATCCTTCAAGAGTGTCTCAGGCCAGCTAGGAGCTTCTGAAGAGTCGTGAATTGTAAATTAGGCCTCTTCACATCTATGCTCCTGCAGTTATAATTTATCTGACAAATGTAAACTCCATGAGAAAAAAATAGAATTCCTAACAATACACGAATTCCTATGTGAAGATGGGAATATTTTTAATGAAGTAGAAAAGGCTAAAGGTTCAGTACATTTTTTCTTCTATGCTTGGAAAGAAGCAGGATGACATGTTAGTATCACAACAGAATGATTAAGCACTTTCCAGTCCATTAGTAACTAAGGAGGATGCTAAACATCTACAAGAAATAAACATTCTTAAAATTAGTATACTCGTATAACTCACAGACAATATTTGAAATATACTTAGCAGATGGATTTCTCTGTAGACTACCAACATCCAATCCTAATACAAGTAATGCATCCAATTAGAATACAAAGCTAAAAGTCTACATATGTTCCAGAAGAATAGCCTTGATCCAACACTAAATAAAGCCTGTCATGCTTTCCTGAATTTTAGTCCTGAAAAAAATGATGGGAGGAAGTCGACAAACAAATAATAGGTAACAGCTATGTTCTTGTCAAACAAGAACACACTGACCTAAAAATAACCCAAATCTGATTTAATTGTGGTTTATACAACCAGATTTAAATCGAATGTTATTTACTTTCATATCACATTTGATTCAGTGCCCCATGATACTCCAGTTGAGCAACCATTACTTTTAAAAAAAAAAACATTCTTTCTAAAAAAAGCATAAATATAAAAAACTATATTCAAAATCTGTTTTCTACAAGACATTTAAAGGCTATTGTATTAGAATAATTTCAATAATTTAAATTACTCAGAAGAACCATGAACTACAGGCAGTACCTTTTAGTTAAAGTTAAATATCTTCAGATAATCTAGAAGAGCATCATCCTGCTACAACATACTATATAGACAGTTCACAGGTGGAAGTTACTGTGCATTAAAGCAATTTTTCTCAAAGGCTTTGTTTACATGTGCAGGCAGTGTGGCCACTAGGAAAGGCTCTGGAGGGTGTAGGGGACCCCATTCCACCCTTCACAGGTTTGTAGAAGAAGGACTGTCTCAGAGCAGCCACAGCCTGCTTTCATGGCCCAAGCACCTCTCCGCAGCTGGAGCATATTAGCCACACTTCTGGAATGCATCTTCTGGTCCTGTCTCATTGGAAAGGAATCCGCTCATAGGCTGCAGGACCTGCTCTGATGCTAGTCACAGCACAAAGCACTGGAGAAACAGGAAGGGGAGGGGGATCAAACAAACAAAACAAACTTGCTTCAAAATGCACTCCTGATGTTCATTGACATGCTAACAAAGATGCATTGAAAGCCCTCAGAAGAATCATTCACTGGAAGCTGAACTCAGTTTCAAACTGAAGGCCTAACTATTAGTAAACTGTTAAGGAGATTTACTTAATTGAAAGAGCTACTTATATAAGATCATGTCCATTTCTGTCTGTGTCAAAACCAATGCTGAAAGGCTTTATGGAAGAAATAAATAGCTTTGATTGACCAAATCAAAAGTTAGCAGAAGTCGTGGAACATAACAGCACAAACAGTAATGTCAAAATGAAGGGACTGCAGCATGACTTAGAAATTACACGTAGATCGAAGTATACAAACCATAGGACCCTTTCTAGTTTTAAATGACATGAAGTTGTTAAAGCTCTCATATAATCGGTACTAAACAGCTACAAATCCAATTGATTTTGATAGCTGCAGAAACCACTCATAAGAGAATAAGAGCAAAGATGAAAACTACCATGAACTTTGGCCAAGTTGTGCTTCATAGAGCATTGTAGTAAGAAAATATTTCCTACTGAGTTATGAAGTATTAGATACAAAAAGCATCATACTATATGAGCCGTTGGCATTTTTTTAAATTTTTTTGCTTCTGTAATATTATAGCTAAAAGTTAAGCAAACTAACACCTCTTGGACATTTTCTATCACTATACATTTGAAAGCTTAAATAATGCATTTCATTAAATAAAAGCAAAAGAAATAAAAATGTTGCATCATAAAGTATCTCTACCAGACATGACTTCGTATATTCACACACATACCTGTTTTTTTCAAATTCTATTATATGATCAGTATGTGAATTTGGACGATAATCAAGATTCAAAATAGCAGTGAACTAAAAACTGAGTGAACTCTCTTTAGTGTACAGTAGGAAGAAATCACAGAATCACAGAATCACCCCGGGTTGGAAGGGACCTCAAGGATCATGTAGTTCCAACCCCCCTGCCTAGCAGGGCCACCAAACATACACATTTAGATCAGGTTGCCCAGGACCCCGTCCAACCTGGCCTTGAACACGTCCAAGGATGGGGCATCCACAACCTCCCTGGGCAGCCTGTTCCAGGGCCTAACCACTCTCCTTGTAAAGAACTTCCCCCTAACGTCCAACCTAAATCTTCCCTCCTTCAACTTAAAGTGCTGTTACGAAGTATGCATTACAAATAAATGAATACCATTTATCAGCATTCCTGCCCAACAATCACAAATCAAGTAAATAAGTATTATGAGGAAGAAAGAAATGACATCAATAGAAAAGCAAAACAATACCAGCTTCTTAGACTTCTCTCACCGAAAAAAAACAAACCAAACCAAAATCTTAAGAGTAATGATCCGTGCTCCTAACTATGATGCTTCATTTTAATTGGCGAAATGCCTCTGGTTATACACACATAATTTTGGCAGGAAATTCACGAGCCTGTAATGTTCTCACTGTACCCATGTAGAAACACATCTTGCCAAATGTAATTGGTTTAACAGCAGTTTATAAGAAAAGACATTCCAAACTGCTAAAGGAAGGAATTTTTTTCAGGACAACTCAAGGCATGTTTTCTAATCACGTAAAACAACTTTTTGTGATCATGTAAAACAACTTGTCCACTCCTAGAACAGCATGCAAAACATATATAACTTTTGCACAACACACCTCAAGATTAAAGTTGTTACTTATATACAACCATACATTGATTTTCTTTGACAAAGTGAAAGAACACAAATCAACATGCTTAAGCACAAAAACATTCTGTTATGGAACAGAATACAACTGCCTTTGGAAAATTAGTTCTTGTGAAAGATTTGGGGAACTCTTGCCAGAGAAAGTAAACAGTTCTGAAATCCATAGATGAAAAGAATCACTTTTTTGGAGGGGCGGGGAGGAATAACTCTTCCATTGGGAGGTAATTTGAGGAATAAAAAAACTTACTTAGACAAAGTCACAGTAAAATTCTGACAAGTTTTTGTAGCATCTGAGGAATTCAATTAATGTGTGCTCACATTTCAGAAGAATCTTTAACACTTGCCCACCCTTAAAAATACATATTGTTACAGACAGCAAACCACAGAGTTTTAATCAGCCCAGTATGTGTGCTGTAAAGAATGGTAGAAATTGGCACATGCCTTAAAAATGTGCAGTTGCCATATAGCCTCCATTATAAACAAGCAAACACACACACATTTCAGCCACTAGAATGACTATTTTTCTTTGCAACTTCCAAAAAAATAAAGACCCAGAAGAACAACCTCCACACATTGCAAGACACACGAGTGAAAATTATTTCACTTTTTGAATTATAAAACTTATCCCTGTGTTAAAAATATGATGTTCTGCTGTGGAATTTAAGCAGTATGAAACTTTAAGCGAAGCTTCTTGCGTTTGTAATGGAAGGAAAGAGCTTAACATTAGCTGTGAGCAAGCATTTTAAGAACAGTGTATATTAATCAAGAGAGCAGTTTAAGATCAGATGATGTACGTGTTGCCTGAGAAGCCATATCAGGACACTGTGGTCAGAGAATGGTACAGATAAGATAAACCTGCAGCTGCAGTGTCCCCTTCTGAGATTTTTATAACATTAACAATTTTTCAATAATAATATTAAAGTCAGTTAGTTCTTCCATTCAAACTTCTGCATGACTCAGTTAATCTTTGAGAGTAAGCAAGGTTTTTTATGATATAGGAGGAACCACTTCTTCAGGTGTGGTTTCTGAAGCTGTAAACTGATCTGAAATTCATGACTTTTATCAGAATATTTAAACAATTTTGGAAAATATAGTTCACAATAAAGACATTTTAGAGCCTGTAGTGCCAAATTAAACCAAACTGGAAACATTAAGTTTCTATCATGGCAGAAATGAAGGATTAAAGTCTAGGTAAAACTACAGAAAGACATAAAGATGGCTCCTGCCACCCCAGTGTATCTTTCTCCTTACCTCTGCAAGTCACATCTGCTTACTACCCTAAGAAATAAATTTTAAATCTGTCAGCTTTCTCCCTCAAGAGCTAGGACAGACATAGAAAGGCGGGATGGACTCAGCCATGTCACAGTGACATGTCAGCTGAGTTTTAAATGCAGAAGAATCTTCTACAGATTGAAGCAGAAGTAACAGTTTGAAATTTTAAGACTGAGGCTGACTTTGCAATTCTGGAAATCAATAAAAAACTTTGGACTTGTAAACTGATCAGATTCAGTCTGGAAGTCACTGAGAAAAAAATAAATGCAATGCTCCCAGCATGTCAAGCTGACAGGTCACTGATTTTTTGACCACAATTCTACTTTAAAGCTAACCTTTCAGCAGCTGCTCAGTTTCAGTCATCAATCCTACTACTGTTGAAAAGTAATAGCAAAATAACATGTTGACTTTAACAGAAAGAGGATAAGGCTCTGGATAGCACTTGTCTTGTAAGTTATGGTCTTACGACAAACAAAAATAATCACAAAAAACTTCACACGAATTAGACAGACATAAAATATCTCTGACCTGCAGTTTTGGGGCAATCAAAATCCTTGGTGGGAAGAGGGAGGTGGAAAACACTGCTGAGGCCAGTCTGGATCAGAAGTACATTCCCAGCACTGCTGTGCCCAAGCCTGTTCCAAGACAGAGAGATGAGTTCCCCTTTCATATCCTTCCTCCACAATACTCACAAAACCTGCCCTCCAAAAGGAGAACTAGAAATCTTGTGAATTCTGGATCATTAACACCATAATGCAAGGGCTGTAGGGAGCTGGCTGTTTCCATATGAAACAAAAATGTGATTTATCATTATTTCCTTTAAGAAAATATTGAGATGTGTAAAACTGGGGACTTAATTGGGATACTTTGTGAGAACTAAGAAATTTAAAGAAGTTAAGTGTATGGAACACTCAGTGGCTACTCCTGTCTAGCAGGTAATGGTACATTACCTATTTCTAAATTTAAGCAGTTTCCTAGATGTTCTGTGACCCTTTCCATTTTAAATCTTTTTTTTTTTTTTTTTTTTTTTTTCTAGTTGTGATGCATAGCAAGCAAGAAATTACAAGAGTTTGGGGACTGAATCTTGTTTTTCTTTCTGACTTATCATTTCTAGCAACATCTCTGTTGGCTTGTCTGGAATCTTAAAGAAAAATAAATAATCAATTGCAAACACGTTAGATGTGTACTATCTATGCTCTGGAGCTACTCATGATCAGACTCCAAGTCAGATGACAGAGTCACAGAACTCTCTTCGTATCAAACTCAGATTACTCTACTCTGCTCCCCAGTTACTCTGAGAATGTCTTCTTGACCCCTCTAAATGGAGTAGCAATTTCATAATGTAATTCATCATGAGGCAACGTTGCTAAAACTATTGCATTGCCCACTGGAAAATGGAAATTCTGATACCAGAAGCCTTAAACATGGAAACAATACAAAAAGGTAATCGATTCTTATGCAATTTCTAAATTCAAAATTCGTAGAATCACACAATGGGAGGGACTTTTAACGCCCACCCAGTACTATCCCCTGCCATGGGCAGGGGTGTCACTCAGCAGCTCAGTCTGCCCAGGTCCCCATCCAACCTAGCCTTCCAGGGATGGGGCATCCACAGCTACTCTGGGCTGTATCAACACCCTGTTAGTAAATAATTTCTTCCTAACTTAAATATTTCTTCTTTTAGTTTAAAGCCATTCCCCCTTGTTTAAGGCTATTGAAGGAGGTGATTGTCCCCTTCTACTCTGCGCTTGTGAGGCCCCATCTGTAATACTATGTTCAGACCTGGGTCCCCCAGCAAAAAAAATATATGGATCTGTTATAGTGGGTCCAGAGGAGCGCCATGAATATGCTCAGTGGGCTGGAGCACATCTCCTGTAAAGATAGGCTGAGGGAGCTGGGCTTGTTCAGCCTGGAGAAGACCTCGTGAGACCTTCCAGTAGTTAGAGTTTCTAAAAAAGTCGGAGATTGGCTTTCGCTGCAGCATTTTACCGTAAAACATTTGTTCCCAGCACAGCATGCTAAAATGGATGCCTTTCACCAGTTTGGATTATCTGCTCTAGAAAATCTAGCCAGTAACAGTCTCTGGCTTGTTTGGTTCCTGCCTTGTAGCACAACTTTTTCAAACTGTTTTGCTCTATGAGGAGCAAAGAGAGGCTTCTCACGACATATACTGAGCTGTCACCACTGTATCAATAGTTTTGAGCAGTCACAGTTTTATGTACCCTAATTAAACCTCCACCATCCGGACTGAGCTAATTAAAAAGACAACAAATGAAGTATGAAACAAACTGGCTGTAACTGTGTGTTTACATGATGCAGATACCTGCTGATGAATGTGTTTCTGTTACTCTTTTTCCCTCCTGCTTCTTTCAGCTACAAAGCCAACAGCTGTGGGCACTTGGAGCATCGACAGCAATTCAAGATTCAGATGTTAAATCCTGATGTATTTTTTCTTCACAGACGTAAGCTCCATTAATGTCTCTGCAATATGCTCTGTGGTGGTATATACCTGGGGCTGCTTTCTATTCCTGCGTTGTACAATCCTACTGCTACTTTTGATTATTTCTTTTCTACTACTATCATTCTTACTATATGCATAAGAATAAACTCATTTATAAGTTTCTCATGGGAGTCTATGTAAAAGAACTCCTCATGGAAAAATAAGGTCCAGTGAGTGGTTTGGTAATAAATTACACATTGCCTTCAAGGAAGAAAAGAAAAAAAAAACATTTTTCTGGGAACATGCTGCGTTTTCCACTTTTCACTTCTAAGACAAAAAGATGCAAGACCTTCTTTTCTGTACAAAAACAAACAAACGAGCAAACAGAAAAAAACAACCCACCAAAAAAGCAGTATTTTTGATCACATTACAGCTCAGTGAGTAATTTTAATGAAAATGGCTCCTTTTCAGTTCTTAGCAACAAGATAAACTTTTAGTGTTACACAACCAAGTCAATTTTGAGTCAGACAACCTCCTTCTAAATTTCAGACCAAGAAAAATACTCCATGGCTTTTGTTTTAATTCCAATGGAAGCGATCGCTTCTAAGTTAGTAACTCTAGCCTTGAAATACTTGCATTCTACAGCACTAATCAAAACAAACCCATATTGAGAACTCAAAATTAACGCTGGCCATGCTAAACTGTAACAATTTCCATGGCCCAAACTGAGAAAAATTCAAAAGGTACATTATGGGTAGTAATAGTAATTTGGATCATAAAAAACTTCAGAATGATTTTATCTATGTTCAGCATATTACAAGAATAATTACATGTAGTCATAGCAGAACTATGTCTGAATCCTTATCACAGACTATAAGCACCTTACTCTAACAAAATCACACTTAGTAAAATTATGCATTTAGTAAGTACACTGCATTTAATCAGAAAAATAGACCATAACAAATTAAACATAATTTTAGGCTTTAGACTCACAAGGTTTACTAAAAAAAAAAAATCCTTAAAGGTTTTAATTGCAGATTTTCCAGTGACAGTTCTACTGAGAGACACCAGAGTGTTCAATCCAGAATAACATACTACAAAACACTAAGAAATCATTATTCTTTACTTGCAGATTCTCTGGGACTATTTTAAAGGTTCACAAGTCTATTAGAATATGCAAGCAAAATCAAATAGCTATATTATGACTTGCCTATTCTGGCTGATAGATTCTAGTGCTCACCACATTTTCATATAAATTAATCTTGCAATTACAGAACCTTGAAGAACTTTCAAGGCATATTAAAAATGGCTTTCATGGCTCCATCATAACTGCAATGAGAATGAACTTGAAAAGTTGAATGATCTTCAAGTAAGTTTACATCAAATAAAAAAATATTTTATCAAAACTGGATATTTACTAATGCAAATATTAGTTTCTCCCTGGACAGCCTTGCAGCTTTAGAATCTGTGGTACCATCTTATGACATGAAATTAGTTAAATTAGCCATCCTGTTTGCCAGTTCATTATAAATTTCTCTACCGTTTAGATTTCAAAATCAGGGAGATGTTTTATTACACATTGCAGAGATAGCATTACATTGCTAAAGTAGATTTCTGAAAACACATTTAAATTTAATCATTTCAAGTGAACTAGTGTACTGTAATCAACAGAGAACTTTGCATTTGTCACTCTTGTCTGTTAAAACAGTTATTTTTAAAATAAATCCTTTAGAATTATAGAGTAGTTGAAGTTGGATGGAGTCTCTGAAGTGTCCAGTCTGAATCTCCTCTCAAAGCAGCAACAGCTACTGTAGTTTGCTCGGGAATGTGTCCATCTGGGTTTTTAGTTTCTCTAAGGGTGGAGCCTCTACAGCATCTCTAGGCAATCTGTGCCTGCATTTAGTAAGCCTCAAATTAAAAGGACTTTTTCTTACATTTAAATTGAATTTTATCTATTTCAGTATGTGCATCACACTGAGAAGAGTGCAGTGTTGAGTCGATTGAGTAAATTGATCTGAGATAAAAAGAAATGCAATACAATTTTTAAAAATTTATTTTTATGAAAAAAAAAATCAGCAAGCTGATCTGTTCAGCCACAGGTTCACAAGATTTAATGCTAGGGAAGTGGCAAGAATCTCCAGGAAGGAACACAGGAAGAGCAGAGCTTATTCTTTTGGTGGAAAATCATCTTTTAGCTTAAGATGGATGTGGAATCTCCTCTTGAGTGTTTTTCTGAATCCAAACCACAGCAACCTACACAGCTGCAAACAGCTGCATAATTTCCTGAAAAGGTTAGATTCTGACATCTTTAGAACACTGTATCTGGGAACTGAATATTTCCCACGGCACAAAAATTTATGAACAAATTTTGACTTTTTATTTTCTAATTTATTTTACTAATACCTGTTGGATGCAGCACAACTTCAACCTGAGAATAATAATCATAGCATTAGCCTGGAAGAAACTAGGAGATTAAGAATTGCTCATTTATGTGTAAACCTAAGAAATCCCCCATATAAAAGATACTAGTGAGGTGTCATATAACTAGCAGCTGAACATTACAACAGATAAAACACAAGCAGACATTGAACACACAAAACCTTAAAAACCTCCTTCTCACCTTCCATGACGTCTCAAATTGTGGATTTACAGAGATATAAGACTCATTGGGGGAAAAAAAAACTATCTTCTGCTCCATATTTTCTGTTTGGGCATAAAAACATTGTAGAACACACCTACAAATGATAAACGAAGGAGATGTGATTTTGAGAGGTAAAATAATTGCAGATGACAAAGAATATGCTCAGCTGGAGTCTTCCTTCATCTCTAAAATGATGGAAGAAACATCAAGCCTCTTTTTTTTTTATAGAGCCAGCATTAAACTTGACATTAAGCTTAAAGGGCCCTGGAGTGAGGGTACGACTTTATAGCTCTACACCAACATCTTATGTAGCATCCAGAAAGACCTTACTATCATTTAGTATCAACGTCTCTCACACGGTCACTTGAGATAAGAACATATGAATTCGTGCTTTACTGCAGAGCAACTAAAATGACTGTAAACTTGAACACTAGTTTATCTCAGCGTGTCTCATTTGGGAAATCCCAGTAGGATAATTCTCACCAAGTGGGCAGAATGAACACCAGAAACCACTAACAGAAATGATTTAAGATGTGCCTTCTCCCAAGCTTTAAATGTGACTGGCTCACCAATCAAGTTCATTTTAAGCCTGTTTTTTCTACTTTAGCGTCAGTGGAAACTTTGCATCTGATATGCTGGTATTGTCTGTTTCCAGGGTTCTGTTCCTTTCACACATTTCAGGGAAAAATATATCAGTTACAGTTTCTGCCATTTTTTGGATATAAGATTTTTGCTCCTAGACAGTGGGAAAACTAATAGAAAACACAAGTTCAATTGCTTTCTCTAATTTGTTACATCCTCTTTGCCACATCACAAGACAACATTTTTTTTTTCCCCCAAGAAATTAAAAAATAAAATTAAAAAGAAAAATGGGAATTAAGTACTGGCTTTTTCTCTACCTTTGTTTGTTTTCTGATTGTGATCAAGCTTTGATTGCCGCAAGGACGTGAGTATATGACATCCTTTTCTTGAATGGCAGAAAATTGTTATATATGTGTTCTAAATCCCAAATATTTGTAGAACAACAACAACAAAATGGTGGTGTTGCTACATTTGTTGTTTCTGTTGCTGTTGTTTTAAAGGGAGCATATGAACTGGCAGAAAAACAGAAATCGTGAAGGTACACGCTGCTCATCTGGTATGCTATTCTAGGCAGGGCACTGGTTAGATTTTTACTGTTAGAATTGCCCTTTGAAAATTAACAGTGATCACCCTAAGTGTTTTTTAATAACCTTTTTGACAAACTCATTAGGAGGGGCAAGACAGACTTTCTGTAAATTAGACAGTGAATGAGAATTTGAATGAAATATTTGCAAGGTTGAATATGTATCCACATGCAAATAACAAACCTTAAATGCTTCCTTTTTTGCTTTAGTCTGCAAGCACAACCAATGGCAACTGTTTTAGGTTCTCATTCCAATCATTAAGAGCTAGAAATGGTTTTAAAAGTGCAGACATTTTTTGATCAAAACACTTCTCAAATCAGAGGTGAAAATCGAGGTGAGAAAAAAAAATAATGCACTCAGTCTTGTGGCAAAGATACATGAGTGGGGGTGTAAGAGTTCCATAGAATAAGTGGTTTTTTTTGTTGTGTTTTTTTAATAGTCCATCTTGTATACTTATATAAGTACAATAATGGCAGTGAATAAAAACTGCTTACACCCCCAAAGAGAACTGTAATCACCTGGAATGTAAGAGACAGATTTTAAAATCCTTCTGTCTGATTCTGGATATGAATTTGAGCATATTTTTATGAAATGTTAAACAAATACTCCTCAATTAAAAGGTTATTTAGTTAATCTTGGATTATATTCTGTCTTATTTTTAGAACTCTTGCAAAGGATATTTGGAAGTACAGACTTTTCTTCCAGTACCCAAAGTGGGAGAAAAGCTTAAACTCTGAGTTACTTGACCAAGTACAGTTGTCTGGCCAATTCCATTACCTTCATTGGAAAAATATTTTATTTTTACTTCAAAGATTGTAATTTCCTCTGTATATAATCTTCAATTTTTAAATGTGAATTAAAGAAATTAAAGTCTAGCAAATACCACAGTTAAATATGTATTTTGTGATTTTTTTTTTTCTTAACAATTACCTGCAAAACTTGAGATAATATTCCCTTAGGAACTAAAAAATAATAAAAAATATATATATAATCTTTATATTGGGATTTAGGGTATAAATACCCTCATTCCAGCATTCTTGCAACTCAGATTCTAACATGAAAATAAAGTTAAACATTTAAATACACAGAAAACATTTCTATTTTCTAGAAGAAGTCTTATATAAGCACAGCAGAATTCAGACAAAATTGGAAGTTAAAAGACATATATAAAGATGATATATGCCATTCAAAATCCCTCGCCTCTTGTCATTAACAGCATAATTACTCAATAATTAAAGATAAAATTTTTAAAGCTCCCACAGGACAGTCCAAGCCATATGAAGAGACTATTTTTGTGCTTTAATATTTGCAGTAGTGAAACATAGAGGTCTTTATCATGTACTAGTCCCTTAAAAGTTATACATTCAAAAGATAAGCTCCATCCCAACTTTGCATAAAACAGATGTTAAAGGAATAGATGTTTTATGTGGTTAATTACTTAGAGTAAGAAACGAAAATCAACTCAACAGTTTACCATGCAATAATGTCATCTTGGGACTTCCTCAAGCCAAAGTACACTATTTACCCAAGAATCACTCAACTCGCTTTTTAAGGATTCTGAACATACTTTTCATGCTATTAAGAAGATGTTTATTTATATGGATAATGGACAATTGGTCCTACAAACTTGTAAGTCCAGATGCCTCTGATTTCATTCCCATGCTGACCACGAGTTATACTCACCAGGCTTTGTGTTGTCCCAGCTTTCTCTGGGACTATCACTCCTAGGGACGGTGTTTAGCCACCTGTTAAGCCACTGCTGTGGCTGAGTGTAAGTTAAAGGCCTCTGTAAAGAACTAACCCTGTTCTACCAACCTTATAAGCTAGAGTAGTAACAAAATCCTTCATGACACCATGAGGGATGTGCATTTACAGATCCTGTTGGAAGTCTGAGATGCTGTGGAGTTTTTCACATCCAATATGACTTGAGTACTAACAGTACTTTATCATGGATCATAAATTTGGATCAGAAATTTGTAATTTCTGCTAAAAACAAACCCACACTTTTTCACATCAGCATCATAACACTGAACATAAGAATTTGCCCCCAAAATCAGTTCACCATTTTGCATTACACCATGCAAAGAGAACCCTAAGTGGGATAGTACTGTAACTATCTTCTTTTTGTAATAAATATCTTTGAATATCTCACTAAGGAATGTATCTATGTTCACAGATGATAAAAACATCACATTTAGCTGAAAAGCCTGTTCTACTTTTGTTAGTTTTAACGTGGCTTTAAGTCTCTAATTGGACAGTTCAGTGTGCCATAGCAGCTGTCAGTGTAGCTGATAGAAAATTTACAATGCACTTCCTAAAGATTTGGTGAAAAATAGGCTTTAAGAGACAGATCTTGCCTGGAAAATATTACTCCTTAAGCCAAAAAGAGACTAATTCTGCAGGGATGGAAACCTCAGCAAGCATTACAAATCCTGTGCCATATGGTGCAAACAGCTGGCACCTGCTTCACCCAGTGGTTTCCAACTGTGCTTTTTGGATCAAAACATTATGGCTGTCTACAGAGTGCAGATAGTCTTGTACTCCCAATTCCACCTTATTTTCAGCAATTAAACTGCATGAAAAAAAAAGCTAAAAAGTAAAGTAAGCGTTTTTCTGATGCTCATTTTCTCCACAAGCATTTTTGACTCACAGAGGTCTGACACCGAGCCATACAAATCCTCCTCTACAGAACTGGGAATGGAATGAGAAGCGACCTCATCAGGCCAGCAATCTGCAGCTTTGTGAAAACTTCCAGTGTAACTAAAAATCAATCCTCCACTCACTCTCATTGCAGAGTTTGCTTACTTGGTTAACGATTTATTTCTATTACATGTATTCTTCACAGCAGAGCTTTCAGTGTGCAGAGATCACTGACTCATTTGTGACCACCAGATCTGAAAACAACCCGTAAGCTTCTGTTTACTAGGAGGATGAACTAGCTCTTTTTGTTTCACCTCTACACCTTTAAGGCCAGGGTAACAAAAACACAATCAATCCAGTACAGAGGAGGTGACAGCACACACTTCGTACTGGAAGGAACAAAAACTCGAGGGTTGTACAAGTTGCAGGGAAGGCCAGTCACACATAGACCCCACAAAACAAGGAAAGAAAGTGACTTATTTTTAAGCTGCACTGGTTTCATCTAAAACAGCTCTAGTGAGGAAGATGAGAGGGCAGCATGCACAGATAGAGAAAGCAAGCACCTTTCTGAGAGGCATTTTAGACAGGTGTCACTACTGCATCTGCCATAATGTTCAGCTACAAAGACCTAGGCAAATAATTCTGAAAGATGTGTTTACACTGTATCATTTCTTCTAAAAGATGATACCTTCCTTCAAAACATTATTATTCAGTGTTTCGATAAGCTGATCAAGAAATGTGTTAATTTCATTCTGAAATGTCAAAAATGACATTGTTTAGACAGGCATTGGTCTGTTCACTCATGGATGAGTAACCACTGCATTTCAGTTTCATGTGAGTGCTCACATAAAAGGAATTAAAGATGTGCCCTCCATGCGCAGAGCAATTCCGGAATACCTTGTTGTATATACATGTAAACAACAGGCACAATAGCAATAAAAGAAAGCTAATAGAAAAAGCTCATAAGAAACTCATTTGGAGTGGATATTCAAGAATTCCTTCCACCATGTTTTCTCAATTTCACTTAGTTCTAAGAAGTGACGGAGAAAGTCTCAGAAAATAAATGTCCTAGTTTAATATTCAGTTAAATTTAATTTACGTGATGCTTTAAGAAATATGCAAAGCAAATCCTCATTCCTCTCAAGATTTTTTATTTATTTCTAACAGAAATAAAAGTTCTAAGCAGCAAAGTCTCCAACACAGGCAGCACTCTGGCTTCGGTTATCACAGCTGTTACCTACATGTGTGAAAGTGTTAATGCAGTTAAGAACAAGTAATGGGGGGAAAAAAAAAAAAAAAAAAAAAAAGGAAAGCTGAATTCCTTTTTTATATCCTTTGCCCAGGGTATAACTTGAGTTTGGACAATTTGCATCCTGACTGAAACATTCAGTACTGCAGCAATTGAGTTTGAACAAGCTGCTGCTTTCTTAATAGAGGTGGTTGAGCTTACTGCACTTTGAAGCCTCTCATTTTCTCATTTCACTTGCCCGCGCTTGACTGCAGCAGTGTCTGAAATAGGCTTGAGTCTTCCTTCAGCTATTGGGAAATCTCCATTCCACTCCAATTCTGACATTAAATTTACTGAGGTGAAAAATAATGTTATGATTTCCCAAATCACATTCACAGCCCACCTGCATAAAGAGCTGTCCTGACTTGCCATGACACAGAGGCAAGAATGAGCAACAGAATCATAATAAGCCAACATTGCTATGACAAAGAAAGGAGTAAAAACATCAAGAAAATGACAACCAGAAGAAGGTACTGTCAGTCCACTTCTTCAATCTGTTCTCCTGTAGAATGGACCACTTACAGGGGTTAAAAGTGCATTAATCAGCATTTCATTAACATAGGGACTATTTGTACATTCTCCAGCAGAAACTGAAGCCCATTTGCCAACTGTGAGAAAGCCACATTCACACATCACACCACGGCCCAAAAGGAACAGCAGAACCATTCCTTTAAAATCACCTGTGAAAGACACAGCATTGTGCCCAAGGGCAAGCACTCAGACTTTCCTACTGCAGAATTGTCGATGTGTATAAAGTGATAAAATATTCAGTTGTGTTGTTATACTATTAGTAACTTTAGCCTAATGATGCCAGTATCCATTTCAAACGCTAATGTTACAATAGCCATAGAAGGTCAGACTACAGTTCTTTTTAGACATCTGACTTGTCAGTGAACAGTAGTAGGAAACTGTAAAAAAAACAAAAACAAAACAAAACAAAAACCCACAAACAAACAAACCCAAAACAAACCCACACAAACCAAGAAAAAAATCCACCCACAGAAATAGGTAGGGACATCCCCTGCATCCCCTGAACACACTTCCAGCTGTTAACATCTTGTAAGTCAGGGACTTAGGAGCCCAGTTATGTCTGTTATCTGTACACATCTTATTCTTAAATATATTTACCTCTACTAAGCATTCTCTTGAACTGTAGAAAAAGTATTCTCAAATTCCTTCTCCGACTCATTTTTTAAAGCCATGGACACAATTGGTTCTCATAATAGCCGCTAGCAAGTATGCTGAAGAAGGATTTATTGAAGCATTTATACAGAGCCAATGTTGGAACAGAACAGAATAAAAAGACTAAACAAACATATTCAATTTACATAAACAGAATAAAATAAATGGGAACAGAGTAGTTACATAACTTGTGTACTAGAGTAGTCTCCTGTTTACTAGTGGGATAACAAAAGTTATTCTCAAGTGCACATTCAAACAGCCTTTAGAGAGCACTTGTGGAGCAGAATAAAGTTTTTGTTTCCAATACTGCAAAAGTGGGTTTGGCTCTTTGGTACTCTCTGTACTTCTGTCACATTTCCCTACAGCAGAGGAGTGCTGTAAGCCTTACCTAAGCTCCATTCAACAGAAAACTTTAAGTTCTTTACCAGACTGATTTAAGGAGTAAAAGTCCTCATACACACAAAAAGCACATTTGCCTACAACTAAAGGTTTAGTGAGTGACAAGAGCTTGGAAACCTTTTGAGGCTGAACAGTAGAGAAGTGAAAAACAGCTATTCTCAGCAAGTTGCCTCAGAAGCATTTAAGGGGGCATGGGCAGGAAGGGGGGAATCCTTCCATTTTCTTCACATTCCTGGCACGGAAGGATGGCGACCTGGAAACAAAACAAACACCCCCAGATGCAGAGCTGGAGAACTTCTTTTTCCTCTGTATTTCGTTTGTTTAGTTTTATTTTTCTTCCTCCTCCCTCCCCCACACACACCACCTCCACCCCCGACAAAGCATTGAGGCCGGGAAGCGGACATCGTGGGCCACAACAGGAGGAGCTGCCAGGAGAAAAGTTTGCACAGGCTGTGGGGATAGAGGAGACGCCGGGGGCGGACCGCCCGTCGGAGAACCGGCGAATCTCAGCCCCTCCTCCCGCCCCCAGTCCCCGGGAGCCGTAAGTAGCGGCAGCGCCGAGCGCTGTTACTGGAGGGCTGCGGCCCGGCGGAGCGTCGGGAGCGGAATGAGCGAGGTGAAACTGGCCGTGCTGGGCGGCAGCGGGGCCGGCAAGTCGGGTAAGGGGGAGGAGTGGAGTAGAGGGGCGGGCTCGGTACCCCCAGCCCCGTTTCTCCTCGGGCTGCGGGGCACCGCTCCGCTCACCTGCTGCTTCCTTCCTTCCTTCTCGCAGCTCTGGCGGTGCGGTTCCTGACCCGGCGCTTCATCGGAGAGTACGCGTCCAACGCCGGTGAGCAGCTCCGGGAAAGGGAAGCGGGCGGCCGTCGGGGCGCGGCGCCAGCGGGGCGGTGGAACGGTTCTTGACGTAGCGAAGGGGGAAAAAAAAAAAATGTAGTTGCACACAACTTTTTGGAAACACTGAAGTTTTAGCTTGTTTATCAGTGAGGGCTGGCGGCCAGACATCGACTCTGCAGGCCAGGGAAGGCGAACCGGGTATCTGCGCAGGGATCGTCTCCAACTTCAGTCTGGTGACAAGCTCGTCGTGAGGCGGCTGTGAAGGGCTTGTGAGGGAGAGATAACCGAGCTGTGTGCGAACTCGTGTAGATTATAGTAAGCTCCATCAGAGAGGAGATAGAGAGGAAAGACGTAGATTTAAAAAAAAAAAAAAAAAAAAAAAAAAAAAAATCACAACATTCTTCTATTAGTATCTCCTTACCCGCTCTAGAGGTGAAACACTGTTTATCAGGCACTGCTGGTTAATCAAAGTGTGATGCAAAGTCCCCTGCTTCTGCAGGATTGCACTGCTTTGATAGCTTAGTGACAAGTCTTGCCATGCTGAGGATAGAAGTTCTCATTCATATCAGAATAAACACACTTAAGACACTCCTAAGATCTCGGAAGATTGCAAAACAGGATTTCGTGGTTTAGGTAGAAGCAGTAAAAGTATTGAACTGATACACAAGCACCCCTGGAATTGTGCTATTCCAGTTGTGTGGCACAAGAAGGCCCAGAGTTTAACAAGTCAAGTGGATTGCAGTCTATCTTGTTTTCTCTGCTAGAGGATTTTTTTCTTTCCAAAAACTTGTTTTAAACAAAAACCAGAATAAACAAAAAAGTTAAAGTAATACTAAGAAGCTGAATTTCAGTTATACATCTAAAATAACTTAGTCTGAAAGTAAGGTTACAGTTGTACAGAAGCGTTCTACTACTGTAGTTACTTATGCCAAGACTTGAAAAGCTGTTAATGTCCCAAATATTCATTTAAGCCTAAGCTTTTACTTGCAGATGTGTAGTGCTGTCCATGCATGTTCTACATCACCTAGAACTCTGAACAAATTCCTTTGTCCTGGGCCTCTGATAGTACATGTATTTTCTGAGACTTGCAAACACCTAAAACATTTTGTATTTGTGAACAGATGTTGGAAGAAAAGCTTCCCCTCAATTTCTAGAGGGGCAAAAGGGAGCTAAAAACAAAGAAAAGGGATGATAGAATACATAGCACTGCAGAACTGAATAGTGGGATTTAAGTAGTGATAATGAAAGTTTAGTTATGGAAATCACCAAGGAGCTTAGTTTTGATTCCTAAGATGTTTGGGGATCATAGTTCATTATCAGTTGAGCTCTTAAGAGTGAAAGAAGAATACTTGATGTGAATATAATGCTGAACCAAAGATATTTGGTTCCAGACATCATAGCCTTTAACCATACCCTCCTTATATGCATTTTTGAAGGGTATTTTCAGTAGTGCCAACACTGGTTCTTGTTCCTGTACCTCAGTAGCGTGAAGGATTTACACTGTAGAAAACTTGTTGACGACCAGCTCTATGAACACAAGCTGGTTGTATTCTCTTAGAACAAACTACTGTCTAAAACAGTGATGAATATCTTGCTGCAGTAAGGTTCTCAGAGCTGCTGTGCTGCCAGAGAATCTTTAATCAGAGAGCTGACACTACAGAAATGTTTTAGGATTTAGGCTAAGGACATTATCCTGTAAATATTGATCCGATACTACATATACTACTGAAGTTCCAAATGTCAGTAATCTAGTTCACCGCTTTTATAATCCTGAACCTCAAAAATAAGTAATTGTAACGAGATGGCAAGTGTAGCAATGGCAGTATAGTAGTCCTGGGCTGCAGCAGCTGGGGACACAGAAACAAAGTAAGAAAATCTGCTCACCTTGAGAAGGCCTCAGATACACAGGGATTTCCAGCAAGATACCCTTGCCTCCACTGCCAACCCTTAAATGAGGTCTGGGAAGGAATGGATCCTGGCTCTACCCCTTCCAGTCACTCATGTGGATTGCATCCACCTGAGCATCATGGGTTGGCCTTGCCTTCCTACTGGGTTCAAGCCATGACTTAGCATTTCCACTACAGTAATCATCAAGACTTAGCTGTTTCTGAGGACTGTGTTATGTATTTGTCTTTGAGAAGAAATCTAGGGTCTAAAAGTATTAATCACACCATTGCTTTCCTGGGAATGCCACAGTGAAATGGTGTTGGTTGGTCAATGGGACTGGACAGATCAGGTGGTGCAAAATGAAGTGGGATTGTTTCCAGCTAAAAAAAATGAACAACAACAACAAAAAACTGTAAACAAACAAAAAAAAAAGCCTCTTCAGTATTATCTTCCCTTTATCACATTTTATTCACCACCATTCCCAGTCACTCTAGTGTTGCTTCTTATTGAATGCCACATATATATATATATTTTTTTTAGAATGCATCTACACTAAACACTTTTGTCTGGATGGGAAGCAGATACACTTGGAAATTTATGACCCTTGTTCACAGGTAAGAATTTTAGGGGACAAAAAAACCCTACTCCTCATTCTACCTGTGTGAGGTTAAAAAGGGTTGTAATCATTCTTTCTGTGCTAGGAATTTATTCTTGCACTTTTTCTTTTGCAAGACACAAACTTCATATTTGTTGTGGTTCAGGAAATGTGCACTTTCCCATTTCATGGAAGAAACACTCAAGTCCTTTATTTTTTTCTGTAAATACTTCTGCATTTTGGAATGCTTAATATTAATTAATCTTTCCCACTTCCATATTGTATATTTAAATACAGCAAACAATTATAGGAGTATAAAACAAAATTCTTAAATTTCCTACACAGGTGGATTTTGTTATTTTTTTATTTTTTAATAAGACAAACTGTATATTAAATGGTTGTGGAAATTATCAAAGCAGGTAAGTGCAAATGAGACTTACATTCACAGAACAGACAAGGAGAGCCATAATACAAGCATCTATATGTTGGCAGATAAACTTTGATCACAGTAAACCACCCTCAAATGAAGACTCTTTTTTGTATTAATTTCTTTCCTTCTGTTTCTGATATGCATAAGCCTTGGTAACATATAATGCAAATGGATCTAGGTAGGTCTGTCTCTGCTAGTTTACAAGGATCCCTCTTGGACAGTGATCCTGCCTCTCACTGACCAGAATAATGAATGCTAAAGCCAAAGCACTGGAAGTTTGGCTCAAACTTGAAATCAGTGACTTAAGAAATGTTAACACAGTGAGCACATAAAATAACTTACAAACAAATCTACATCTTTTCTTCTTAAAGACAAGCAACAGCAAAGCAGATCCTGAAATAGGCACTGTGCCTTGTTAATATATTCAATGGAGCCCTCCCTTGTCATTGCAATCCCTCTTCAAAGCTACTTTTCTGTAGTCATTTCCACATATCTCGGTCGTCTTTCCTAAGCCCATTTCTAACTTCTGTTTACTGTCATATTAAATCCTGTGGCATGTGAGCATACTTGAAACAGTGACAGTAGTAGCTTGCTCTGTTAAACTAGACTAGACTACTTGAGGGTGGAGTGTTTGGTTGCTTCCCCTTGGGCTCCCTTTTTGCTTTCAGGGAGACTGGAGATCGACTGTGTTGAGGACAACTCCTCTTGCTGGTCCTCTTCTAGCTGCCAGTTCTTCCTTAGTAACAAGGCCTAATGCTCACTGTTCGCTGCCTTGAGTCTTTCTTTGTTCATTTCCTGTAGAGAGAGACCTGTAGAGGACTAAATAGGTGGTGGGCAGGAGAGGAGGTGGTGGTAATGCCTTTTTATCAGTATGAATTGTTGATGTTAGAAAGAGACAGATGGCATATAGAATTCCTATGGGGAAGAAAAACAGGTCCTGAGAGGAGGCCAAGCTGGGAAAGGAAAATTCACATTTGCTTCCGCTTCCTGAAATCTTGCTGTTCTCTGAGGCTTCTGTCTGGTAGCTAAACCCCTGCTCTGCAACATTTTCTGTCTCTTCATCTGGCAAACAGCCATCATACACAAGTCACCTTTCCTGCCCCTTAACCTGATGCTCTGCCAACATTCACTTACCATCCATCATATAGAGTAAGTTGCATTTATGATGCTGCTTTGGTGTTGAACTAATCAAGGCAACCAGGGTAGGACATTGATGAAGGTTATACACTGCAAAGAGCACAGCTTTAATTCAGCTTAAGCAGTCCTCAAGTTACTGTCCAGTGTGTTTTCCATAAAGCACATGGTCAAGTCTAGGCTGGCCTATTCTACCCATCTTGGGTCATGTGGTCCTTGTTGATGGGATAGTTTGCAGCTGTTGCTTTCTAGAAATTTTGACAGTGACACTTCCTTGGGGTAAAGAGACCCAAATACTAACTCTCAGTATCACTTTGTGTGAGTTCTGTCACTTGTGGAATTTAAGTCAATGGCAGCTAGAAAGGAAAATTTTCAAGCCCCGTGGAAATCTATCCTGTGAGTAGGTACTGCTTCAGACTTGAATAATACAAAGAAAAAATGAGAAATGGCTTGGAACAAAGGACTTTTAATAAATTAGTTAAGTTCATTGTGGTCAGGCAGCTAGAAGCATACAAAACAGTGCCATAATCACAGACACAAATGGCCTGCATTTAATTCTCCTGTAACTTCAGAATATTCAACATATGTCTGCTGGAAATACAGTCTGTACAGATAATGCAATTTCACTGTTTAAACAAAGCAAAGGTATTTCATAATGAATTCTTTAGTGGTCCAAAATGCAATCTGTAGTGATGGTTATTAATGGGTTTTTGGAGCAAGACTCACCTGAATTCAATGCAAGCATCCATATCATCTGTTCATATCTTTTGCAGTGAAAGATACAGTATTCTTGCATTCACAAAGACAAAGAAAATACTCAAGAGTGACAACAGTAATGATATTTTTGCATGTGAATTTGAACTTCTTTCACCCACAGCAGGGGAAGCTTTCCCTCACAGATGAGCTCCACTGGGCTGATGGATTCATCATTGTTTATGACATCAGTGACAGAGCATCATTTGCATTTGCAAAAGCATTGCTATACAGGATCCAAGAGTCTCACATAGGAGCTTGTAAAAAGTAAGTGGCATTGTTTTAGTTTTTTTCAGCAAAGCATACAAAAAAAAACCTGAGAACATTTCTGTAAGCTCTAGGAATCCAAATAATGATTAAAATCCAGCAGTGTCCTCCCAGCACAATACCAGCAGTACGATACATCAAGGTAAACTGTTAAAAATTACAACCTGTTTCACTCTGTCCACAGCTAAGAGAACAGTGGTCTTCATTCTCTTTTCTTACAGCAGTATGTTTTAAATAATTGCCATAAATTTGTCTCCTGTGACTTAGATGACTAAAAACCTGACATATACATCAAGTAATTTTACTCCCTCACTGCTGTTCCCATCAATGTTGGGGATGCACCTATAAGGAATTCAAAGAATCTAACATCATGAATTTCCCATAAGCTGCGTTTAGCTGTGACTCCAACATCATTTGTGCATAAGTGATCATATGCTAAGAAAGTACTTAGAAGGAAAGTTGAAAGTCTGAGTAGGTGTGTTGGTGGGTATTTCTGTATTGGTTCACTGAGGTGCTTACTAAAATGAATAGAATGAAATCCTTTTATTACCAGAAATGAAATAAAAAATAACTCTTTTTCTGTTGTCTTGCTTCTGAGCTTCCTTAAACAGAATTTCTATGAAAGAAGTAGTTTTAACAAAAAATTGGAATTAGGATTTCCATGTCTTTTTTTGAGTTATGTTATGTGCATCTCTTTGACTTTGTTGTGTTACCTAGAAATTGAGAAAGTATTCACCTTGCTTATTCATGAACTGCAGGAGCTGACAATATCCTCATCAGCGTAGAGTATGAAAACTGCAGTGAATGCAAAGTACATGCAATTATTGAGTAAAGATCTAAAATAAAAAATTCCTGATAGATATCATAAGAATACGTTGCATGGAAATTCCCTTTCATGTTTGGCTATGGTCAATAGAAAGCTGTAACTCTACTTGGTAAAGTTAGGAGGCTGGCTTTTTTGGTGTATGTTTTTAGGTGTTTTTTTGTTGTTGTTGTTTTACAATGCCTCTTACTCTTATTATACATATATAGCACAGAATACTACTCAGTATTTTAACTTATCTTTTCTCCAATTAACACTTTTTTTGATTTTAGAATGGTTGAGTCAACAGTGTTTTTGGTTGGTAACAAACAGGATTTATGCCATATGAGAGAAGTCGGCTGGGATGAAGGTCAAAAGCTAGCAATGGATAACAAGTGCCAATTCTGTGAACTGTCTGCTGCAGAACATTATCAGGAAGTTGTGGCAATGTTCACAAAAGTTCTGAGGAGTATCACCTCAAACCTCAAGGCAAAGGAAAAGAGAAGACCAAGTGGATCAAAATCAATGGCCAAGTTAATCAACAATGTGTTTGGAAAGAGAAGGAAATCTGTGTAAAAGATGGTTAGTCCTGAAGTAGGAACAAGCTGAAATAGTGGAGCACAAGCAGGTTTGGGATTCAGTCAACTTCCTCTGCGGGTCAATGTCTGGAGGAGTAAGATGGTATAAAAACCAAAGGTGGGAGATAATATGGTCGAGGAGCAGGACCTCGGCCTAGGAGATATGACCTCTATCTTCAGTTCTACAGCAGATTTATTGTGCTAGGGCTATGTCACTTAATCTCTAAGCTTCTTTCAACCATTATCTCCTAAGTTCTTCACAGAAGGAGAGTTTTGTTACATATTTATTCAGCACCAACATGGTCATGGGTGGAGCTTTTAGGTGCAGCTGAGAATAAACTGTTATTTACAATAAACTCAGTCTTGCTGACCAAACTCTTTCTTGAGAGCTTGAGATATAGTTCTTTTGTGCAAGAACTCCTTCACTAAAGAAAAGTAAAATACTCTTACTGAATGCAAGGATGAACAGTTCAGAACCTCTAATGGTTTAAAGGTGTTTGACACCTGCTGATATTAATAAGAATTTAATGCTTAGACACCAAATCTATCATCATATCTATCATCAAAGCTGCCTTGTGGAGACATCAGAAATAGAGAAGCATATAAACAGAGCGGTATTGTCTCCAGTTCCAGTATCTTTTTGGTTTTGAATGATAAAAGAAAGTAGAGAGCACTGAGGAGGTTAGGAACTGAAAAGTGGTAGTGGGTGAACATTGGATGGCTTCAGTGAGATCTTTGTTCAGTGAAATTGTTTAAAGCTAGGATCAGTGTAACATCTTAAGCTGATGACTTTCCCAGAACAGTTTTCCTGAGTTGTAACACAGTTTCTTTAAAAGACAGATTTGTCAGTTCAAGTATTTGATGTCTTCCTGCTGGTAGGAGCCATGCTCCTAAATTGCGCAGTGCTTTTTCTAAGGACCATTGTTTTTACAACTGAGTCATTGTGATGGTATTGAAATCCTGCTTGAGAGAGTACTAAGGAATATGTTAGCTATGCTTTGAAATGTGGATATTAAACATCAGATGGGTCTAAATAAGCTGTCAGTTAACATTCAGAGCTCTTGCTGTAGACTTACCTAAATAAGGGCTTACCCCGTGTGTTTGAAATTGCTTTGCTCATACAGAAATTGGAAAGGGAAGTGGTTTGAAAGCGTACTACTGCCTCCTGCCCATTCCAGAGGACAGCTGGGATTCAGTCTTAGTGACATGCTACCCTGAAGCTTGCCTCTGCTTGGGAATGTTATCTGCATTTTAAACTATTAACATTATAGGTAAGGACAAAATACTGATTTTAAAATGTCCACCTCCATAAGATGGCATATAGAAAGCCATACAATCTTAATATTAATGTAAATAAAACTGAAGCATATTTTAGTAATTATTGAACAGAGAGCCCTTGCTTTTTTTAAGGAAAAAAAATGTATTTCCTATTTACTTATTTTATTTTAAAAGTACAGATATTGGAATATAGTTCTCAGCCACAGCACTGCTTTATTTTTATTCAGAGGCTTCTCTATCAGATCAGGAATAGTGTATTTAATATTGCATTGTCATTATCTATGAAATTGAACTTGAAGTCTACTCATGTACACCTCTCAGCTTTTCAGCACGCAGAATTCCAGAACAACTGCTAGGCTGTTCATATGCCAGGGCAGCTGTATCTTGCTAGCTCTAGCATTGTCTGATTCTGAACCTCTTACTGTATTTACTATTGTGGTATTAAATAAACGGAATATAAGATGGATGTATTTATGCTTTTCTTTTCTTTTCCCTTACATTGTTATAAAGCTATAGCATCTTTTTATTTTTCTTTTAATCATTACTTTTTTAGTACTGTGAAGTGAAGTATTGTATAGATCTGGAATTTGAATTATAGAGGTGAATTTGGAAATCAGACATTTGCACGGAAGAGCTTCTGGATACAGTTCCTGCACACAGTGAAGAAGACTTCGTGTACCTTTATAAAGTGAACAGCAGAGAACAGTAGATAGCTTTTTTTTTTTTTTTTTTTTTTTTTTTTTTTTTTTTTTTAAATCTTTATCCTTTTAGAAATACCGAAGACAGCCACAGAGAAAATAATTGGTTTTGATTTGCTGGTATTAATTGGAATATGATCTTACAGATAGCAATTTGCAGCATGCCTTGCTGGTTTTCTTCCCTTGTTATCCAGATGGGATAAATACTGGAATGCAGAGTAGCTGTCTCCTGGCCCACAGGCCAGGTTGTACTCAACTGAAAACAACCTGAAATGGCTACAAGGTACGCTTAGGATTAAGAGTACCAAAACCTGCTATAGACATAATTTGATGTTCTTAAGATTTGGATTTGAGTTGTCTTTAATATCTGGTAAGTGATGGCAGAATTTGGGAACGAAATTGATTTCAAAGCAGTAAAGCACACACATTCTTCTGTAAGTGTATTAAAAGACTGTTTTACATGTTGCTAAGTGTTTTTGTAGTTAATGTGTTAGTGTCTCAATCATATTTGAAATGGCAAACAACAATCCTGCTTGCAAAGGAAGTGCACGATATATTTTGATGTTTGGTGCTCACTCTTTTTAGTGGTATCACCTGCAGCATATTGAACTCATTGAAGAGTGGAAATGGAGCTACTGGAGTAGCCATGGATTGCTTCTTTCTTGCCAAAAGATTTTCAAAGTACAGGAGTTAAAGCTTATTTTTGCCGTACTTGGAAGTTGTTCTTGTTCAAATGAATTTTCAAAGTTTTAGTAGAACTTTGCCTGAGAAAGGAACTCAGAATTGACGTTCTCTCTCACTGTCTTCAACTTTTTTCTTTCTTTTTTAAACTTCAGAAGCAGTGACATAAAGCAAAGATTCTACTCAAATATAAAGGTAATAGCCCCTGGCTCCCAAATGCTGTCTCTCAGAAAGCTTTCAGGTGCTTTTTGAAACTCTCTCTCACTACAGTTTTGGAAAAAACAATCAAGACAAACACAACCTCAGTTTCTTTTCCTGCTGTCATGTCTACATTAAGCACTTTCTTTCTGTAAATCTTGCTATAGTCACATTCACAACAGGGCAGAGGGCAAAATGTCACAAAACCTTCAGGCTTGATGTTGATGGAAAAAAGAGTAAAGTAATTGGGTACAAAAGAGCAACCAAACACATACTGTTTCCTTCTGAAAAATACATTTAAATCAGGAATAGCCATAAAAGAGGTAGATCAGAAGTTTTGCAACTGTGCTATATTTTGAAAACAACAGCAGCTACTACAGGCTTCCTAGCCCAGTGCAAGCAGCTGACATCTGAAGCAATTATGAATGGTAAACATTGAAGCATAAAACCCTTGTGAGTCATGTGGGGACAACCTCATTTCTTTCCTTTCTCTGTCTGGCTGCCCTGTTTGGAGGATGATGCAGCAGAAGATTGCAGTGTTCTGTCAGGTGGCAGAGAGATGGATAGCTGCTGTGCTGTCAGCCTGAGCAGGTAATCGGCTCTTACTGACAGATTCCGATCACTTGGTGTTTTTAGAGGATGCATTGCGAAGAATTATGAAGAAGGTATTATGAACACCTCTCAAAGCAAAACTAAAATGCAGTAAGTAGCCAAGAATACCATTATTTTCAATCACTGTGCCTGCTGGAGCAAATGCATTAGGTTAATGAAGTTTTCATACAGGGCTTCTTTGCTCATGGACACAGAGGAACAAACTCCACCTCTGATTAATGTGCTTGAAAGGAAACCTTGCCTATCTACTCTGAAGTAAGAAATTGAAAAAGAGACTGCCAGCTTAGGATAGTCTAGAGCAATACTGATTTATTCTCTAGGATTTAGCTTTCTCTCTATGAAAAAAAAAACGAAGCTCCTTCCTTCTTAAACCAGTTCACAGGAAAACTAGGCTCTTTTATGAAAAACTGGCCTTAGCCTTTACCTGACCGTGCAAAATAAAAACAAGGAGCTGATAAATTTTGACATGCTCTTCAGACGGTTTGAAAAGCACATTATTTCATTTTGTTTATATGCCTAAACGTGGATCTGGGAATCTATTCAAATTCTATAATTTCTGTTGTTTTAAGATTTGGATGTTATTTCTCTATAAAGACACAGTGTTGTGAATGGCTATATTCTGTATCCACCTGGATATTATAGGACAGGCCGGCTATTCTGGATAGGAAGTAATTTTAAGTAGGCATTACTCTCTCTCAGACAAAGACTGTAAGTTTCTGTCTTTTAATTGCTTTATAAAGTAAACTGTGTCCCTCTGATTACATAATACCCATGTTTAGCCTTGTATTTTTTGACAAGACTGCTGTACCACTTACAGCTAAAATAATTTTTTAAGTCTGGCTAGGAGTTCAGTTATGCATTTAATCCCTGATGGACTCTGTAAAGTGTCCAGAGCTTATTCAGTGAAGGACACTAATAGTACAGAGAAATATGTACTACAAAGAGGACAAGTGGAGAATGGAATTACTATCATGGGATTTGTATCAAACAATCGAAGCAGGTCTGTCCTTTCCTCCACTCCAATGTTCATATTCAACAGCAAGATGGTATCGTATCTATGTGTTTTCTACTTGATACAAATACATCAGAAGGAGACATTAAAACATTTGACCTTAAAATTAAAAGTACTGTCTTATCTAATGAAGATAACTTCTTTAGTAGGCACAGTTTTTACATGGACTTCACACTTTTTTTTTTTTTTTTGCTAACCTTTCTCCCATAAGAAACTTCTACTATAAAGATGCTATGAGCTTCTGAAAGTTTTAAACCTTTAGCTGTGTCTTTCGAAAGGAACGCGCTGCTTCGTGAGAAAAACGACAGCTTTACTGCTTCCCAGAGCTCCCTCTCGTGGCGTTTTGCACACACTTCATCCTCCGTGAGCAATAAAACAGTTTATCCCGTGGTTGAAAAATCAATGCTATAAACGCAAGATCACAAAATACAGGCAAAAACCCACTTTCCTTCCAATACCATAAAATTTTGCTTTTATGCTGAGCTTAACAATAAGAAGTTTCATATGTTTCTTTTGACTTTATATATACTAATAAAACTGAATGAGTTTATAAGGCATTTCTTAAGATTGACAGATCTGAACTCAGCTGTTTCTCTGAAACAAAGTCTGCAATGCTGGTAGGTTTCCTGTTAGCACACTGCCATGCTTATTAATGTCCTTGAGAAGGCTTGAGAGTTTCCATAATTTCCTCAACTACTTCTATTGGCCTGATAAGTGGCCTGACCTCCACCTTGTCATTCCATTGCTTCTTAAAGGTGTTTATCCCCCGAACAAGATGTGGCAGGGAGCTAAGGCACAGTTAAGCAGCAGTGTTTCTTCTCTTATCTGCAAGCTATAGTACAGATACACAGTGTTTAAATGAGTAAGATCACCTAACTGGAAAGACTTCAGGAGTGGATTCATCTAGCCAAATACTGAAGTCTACTTCTAGACTGAACTGAATTGATACTTCACATCTCACTTATATGCCTTTCTATGCAAGAATTTGCCTTTTCAAGGTGATGCCTAAAACAGCGTACATGAATCACACTCCAAAAAGGCATTAAACTCTGCGGCAACTATAAAAATAATTAAGATTGGAGATCTCTGAAGTTAGATGAGATGAATCATGCTTCAAATATGGCCTCTTGAGGCTCTTTGCTAGCTGTTTTGCTCTTCTTCTTCATCACTACAGAGCCCATCTGTCCTACTTTACAAAGTCAATTGAGTCCCTATGGTTAGACAATTAACATGTAGCTGGAGACAACCAGCGGGTCATTTAATGTCAGATTTATTTCAGATGATTGATCAGGATGCTAGATTAGATTTGATCCCCGTTGAACTTCCCCATTGAATGAAACACCCTGAAATACAACTATCAGTGTTGAATTGATAGATGGACTGGAAATCAGCAGAGGGTAAGCTGAGTATTTCCACAGATTGCTTCCAAGCTAGCCCAACTAACTAGCATATCTTGATGCTTCACTGCAGTCTGCAGCATAGACATATTTTAAATGTTTGCCTATGTAACTTTAAAAGCCCAAGGTGGAGCAGAAAGTTAAGTGAGATCTCCAGAGTATCGATCTATTAAATCAATTAATAGGTTTCTGAGTTGGAAAATATGTTTCAACAATTAGTGCAAGAGCAAATACACTGGCTCACTTTGTTACTTACTCTGATAGAAATTATAGGCCGTATGTAAAGAGCCAAACTGTTTACTTGCAAATGGACAGCATAAGATCTCTCTATTGTTCATGCTCTGATTTGAAGAGAAATGTCCTCCTGTTTGCAATTGGAGGATTTTGCACCAAATGGCTCTGATCTTAAAATTTTATTTCATTAAGTTAGTGGTCGAACTAAGCAGCAAAAATTTTCAGTAAGCTATTTCCTCTTGATTACTGATGTGTGGTCACGGTCACACCAGTTTCCCATCACATCTCCAGCTGCCACAGCTCTACATCGTCCTTCAAATAACAGCGTGAGTCCAGAGAAATGCATGTACTGATGGACCAGCAGATGCTGCTGTAGGGAGTATGCAGCATCTGAATAGCAAACGTCTTTCTCTTATAGAGAGCAGACCTAATTCTCTGTTTTATATTCTTAGACTGCTTTACCTGAAAGTTAGAGGACCATAAAGCAGATACCAACTTTACTTCCTCTTTCAAATTTCAAACCCCATATTTACTAACAGGTTCAGGAGTTGATATAGAGAGAATTAACCAACAGAGCATTTCAGAGAAAGTTCAGTGGTTATATAGGCTGGAATCTAGGCTGAAGTATTGTCTTAAACTTTTTTGTTGCCTTATACAGTTGGTAAAGTCATTTTACAGTTGGTAAAATGTAACAGAAATTGCCTTATGGTTTTATAGTTTCTTCCACATAAGCTATTACCAGGGCAGCCACCTTTTACTTTGCAACAAGATGGCTTCATGCAAAAATCCTAATTTAAACACAATCTCCATTTTCAATAATGGATTATAGAAATGTATTTTGCTGGCATATATCTGGGCTTCATTCTTCAAATCCTCTGCATGAAAATGTCCTCTGAGCAAATTTTCCTGGTTTCTAAGGTTGAGTCAAATAGGTAAAGCTACTTGTGTATAAGGGTTCTTGTGATTACTGGGCTAAGCTAAATGGATGCACAATTATATGATTAAATACAGCAACATTTTTTACTAACTACATATAATTTTGGCTGTCACTCACAATCAATTGCATTAGATGATTCAATAAGTGATTGAGGCAGTCTGGGATCTGTCCTATACAGACCTTAGGGAATACTGTAAATTCTGAACTAAATTGCATAACTCTTCTTATGCACAAATGGAGAATTGCTTACAAAAGAACTAATCTATACTCATCTTTTACAGTGTTTGAAATCTTCTTCTGTTTGCTTGCTTTTTTTACCACCAGTGTAGATTTACCAACAAATACTATTCTTCATGTATTTTTTTTTCTAAATGCAAAGGCTTCATCTAGTTATCAGTTTAGCCTATATTAAAGAAAGGCCAATGTACACAAGATTGTCTGTCCCGAGTGGTCTGATCTGGCTTCACAGAATTATTTAAACTAGATTTTTTACCATCTAGCCTTTAAAGAGTGCCTCCAACAAGCCTTCTTGGTACTGATGCTGTAATTTTCCCAGAGGTCACACCAGTTGTGCTCAGCTTAGTAAGTTACTCTTTGGACTTCCTCATTTCCTTCTCAGTGATCCCCATTGAACTTATTCTGTGATGAATTTAGTAGTTCGGGTTATATACACTTTGATTACTACGACACAAAACAGGTATAATAGAGCATATTATCATGTTCTGATCTCTTTTTAACACAGTACTCTGGTAAGTATCTGGGTTTGTAAGGGGCATGGGAGAAATCTTTCCCTCTCTCTTCTTTTCTGGTTGCACATACAAATGCACATGTGATAAAACTCCAATTCTTCTTCTTCTTCTTCTTTAAATCTGCACTGACATTCAAATACAGGTATGCCTGAATTGAGGATAAAATATGCTAATATACACAACACTTTATATATGTATATATAGCCCTTTTCAGGTACACAGGACAAATAGATAACACAGAGCACGTATCAGAAATGTTGTATTTCCACTTTGACCACAGAGTACATATGCCTACATGCAGAATGGGAGGGAGATGTTGGCATAAGAGAAGTTCTGAAGATTGTTCAGGACTCCACAGCAAACAACATACTCCCCTACTGTTAACCAGTAGTTTTTACCAAAGCATCACAGACCTAATTCATATGAGCTGTACTAAGAATCATGTGAGAACTGATCTAAGTTAAATGTAAATGAGTTGGTTAGAAATCAGAAACAGTACAGCCTCATCTCATCTTTATTCTTCACAGCAGATATCCAGCCAAAGGACCAGGAAGGCACAATGACAAATAATGTACCCGTATATGTATATGTATATGTATATGTATAGGTATAGGTATAGGTATAGGTATAGGTATAGGTATAGGTAATGTACCTGTATAATTGTTTCTGCTCCACTTTTCTGAAGTTGCCATTTCTCCAGATCCACAGAGCTACCTTGTGCCTGTAGCAGCAACATGCATAGAGACAACAGCCCAGATCCTATTTCCCAGATATCTCCCTTCCTTCACCCAGCAGAGCAGAAGAGAGGCAAGCCTTTGTATTTAATTTGATTATACTCAGGGTCAAATCCTACTTGTTGTTTTTCTGGAACAAATCCAGAATGACTCCAGATTTACAATGGTATAAGTGAGAACTAAATTATGCCCTGAAAATTTATTTAAAAATTTTTCAGACACCTAAACAGATGGATAAATCAAGCACAGATTCTCAGGTCAACCTCTACCAGAAGGAATCTCTCATCTGACTTACGGTGAGAATAAGATGCTGTGATAGCAGCTAACAATAGAAAAGAAGATACAGTAAGGGAGGGGAATATTTTTCCTTACCAAAGTCACTTGATTTAATACATGGCATGCACAATTAATGATGGATTTGAGTGATACCTGTATGTTTTATAGGTTTATAAATTGGCTGTAGTAAAATCTTATACATCCTATATCACTAGGTATTGTTTCAGCCTATTACAGGAGATATCTATCTAGAGTTGACTGAATTGTATTAATCTGATCCTAGTTTAATGATGCCTTAACATTTTTATGGAAGAATTTAATGTTTGCAATATCCATGTTCCTTATTTGAAAGTGTGACTTATAGGTTTTCATCTTCCTTAAATTATGAAATCCTTCAGCTAATAAAGGAAAATGATTATGGTTTGCAAAAAAGGCAGAGTCATTTAACAATCCATATAACTGTCTATTGTAGGTCTTTGCATAATAATTGTAATTTAGCTATTAGGAGTTCTAAAGGCAGTTATCAGTCATATGCTGCAATTCTGAGGAATAAGGAAAAGCTCAAATTATTTAAGGGGTTTGTAGTTTCCCAGGGGAAAAAAAAAATAAAGCAGAAATTGATAATACTTTTGGCAATGAAAAAAAATGCCCTACTGAAATAACCAGTTGTTGATGGCAATTCTTCTAACTACCCAATACTAAAATGATCTTATTTCCTCCATATTTCACTCTGACAAAATGATCATCATTTTATACACACTTCTGTGAGCATAGAAAGCCAAGTTAGGAGAAGAATTTGTAATCTCGATACTGAACATTTTCCTTTTTTACTTCAGGCATACGAAGAAAGGTGATCAAAGAGAAATCAGATGGACTGTAGTCCTGGAGAACAGATCCCTTTCAATATGAAATTATGTAGGTTGCTTGGAAAGTAATGTTCCCTTTTTATTTCCATTGAAACTACAACAGATACAAAGAACACAGTGATGCTATTTGGTAGAGCAAATTCTCAGCTATAAAACAATGTTTTTCAACTTAGTCCCCATCATTAGCTATGCATTTTCACCAGCAATGAAAAAGAGTTTTGTGCTGTGCTCGTAAATATCTGCATCGGCAGAAGTGATCCAATGCTGGTGTTACCATCACTGAAATGCACCATCCACTGCCTCATCTCACTGTGCTAACATCCTCTCCTTGGTCTCCACAAACGTGTAACAAATAATTTGAATTGGAACAGACATTTAAAGATCATCTATTCCAACTCCCCTACAATGAGCAGGGATACATGCAACTAGATTCACTGCTCAGAGCCTTGTCCAGACTGACCTTGAATGTCTTCAAGGACAAGACATCTATCACTTCTGGGAAACCTGTTCCAGTGCCTCACAACCCTTACTGTAAAAATCTCCTTCCTTATATCCAATCAAAATTTCCCTTTTTCTAGTCTGAAACCATTTCTTGTCACAGCAGACCCTGCTGAAGAGTCTGTCCCCTTCTTACATCTCTCCTTTAGATACTGAAAGGCCGTTATCAGGTCTCCCTGGAGCCTTCTCTTCTCCAGGCTGAAGAGCCCCAACTCTCAGCCTGTCTTTGTAGGAGAGGTGTTCCATCCCTTGGATCATTTTTGTGGTCCTCCTCTGGATGCTCTCGAATTCACATCTCTCCTGTACAGAGGACTTCACACCCGTATGTAGTGCTCCAGGGGAGGTCTCACTAGTGAAGAGTAGAAGGGCAGGATCACCTCCCTTGACCTGCTGGCTATGGTTCTTTTGATGCAGCCCAGGATATCGTTGGCTTTCTGGACTGCAAGGGCACATTGCTGGCTTCCCATATCCATATGTCCAGCTTCCCATCTACCAGTACCCTTAGGTACTTTTTGACAGGGCTGTTCTATCTTTTCATTACACGATTTATACTGATAGGGAGTGTTGCCACTACCCAGGTGCAAAACCTTGCACTTGATTTATTAAACCTCATGAGGTTCTCCTGGGCCCACTGCTTTAGCCTCTTGATGGCATCCCATCCCTTGTGTGTGTTGACCACGCCCCACATCTCAGTGTCATCAATAAATTCTCTGAGAATGCTCTCAATCCCATTGTCAGTGTCACTGATGAAGACTGTAAAGAGCATCAGTCCCAGTATTGACCCCTGAGGGATACTGACTTCTGTCTGGATACTGAGCCATTGACCACCATTCTGTGGGTATGATCTCAAAACCAGTTTCTCATCTGTCCAACACTAGTCAAAAATATATTTTCCTAATTTGGAGAGAAGGATGTCTCTCATGATGACATGGGGGAACATGTCAAAGGTCTTACTGAAGTCCATATAGATGACATCAGTGGCTCTTCCTTCATCCACTTGATGCAGTTACACCATCATAAAAAGCAATAAGGTTAGTCAGGCAGAACCTGAGCTTGGTGAAGCCATGCTGGTTGTCCCATACCACCTTCTTCTCTTCTATGTGCCTTAGCATAGCTTCCAGGATAATCTGTTCCATGATCTTTCCCAGCACAGAAGTGAGACTGACAGGTCAGTAGTTCTCAGGGTGATCCTTTTTACCTGGCTTATAAATGGATGTGATGTTGCCTTTTTTCCAGTCACCAGGGATTTCACCTGACTGTCAAGAGTTTTCAAATATCATGGCAACTATGCCAGCCAGTTCTATCAAGACTCTGGGATGCATCTCATCCATACACTTATGGGCATTCAAGTGCCTCACACGGTTGTGAACCTGATCTTTTCTTACAGCAGGAGGGACATTATTTCCCCCATCCCCTCCTACCAAACCAAACATTTGAGGACTGTGTAATGAGCAGTTATCAGAGAAGACCTAGACAAAAAAGCTAAGTACCTCAGCCTTCTCCTTATCCATTGTTACCAGTTTGCCTCTGTCACTCACTAGGGGAGGTATGCCCTCCTGGACTTGTCTTTTCTGGTTGAGCCACTTGTAGATGCATTTTTTGTTCTTCTTGGCATCCCTGATCAAGTTTAGTTCAAGTTGGGTCTTGGCTTTCCTGATCCCATCCCTACACAGCCTAGAAGCTTCCTTATATTCTTCCCATGGAACTTGTCCCTGTATTTTCTTGCTCTTCAGTTTCACCATGTAGTTGCTGAGATGCTCTGCATCATATTTGAAAAATCATGGCTGTCTGGTGAAGTCCCTGGTGGCTGGAAAAAGGGAAACGTTACTCCTATTTTTAAGAAAGGGAGAAAGGAAGACCCGGGGAACTGCAGGCCAGTGAGTCTCACCTCTGTGCCTGGGAAGATCATGGAGCAGATCCTCCTAGAAGATATGTTAAACACATACGAGATAAAGAAGTGATTTGAGACAGCCAGCATGCCTACACCAAGGGCAGATCGTGCCTGACCTATCTGGTGGCCTTCTATGATGGAGTGACAGTGTCGGTGGACAGGGGAAGGCTGGAGAGACGTGGATTTGAAGGATGGACCGTTCAATGGCTTAGGAATTGGCTGGCTGGACGCAGCCAAAGGGTTGTGATCAATGGTTCTGTGTCAGGGTGGAGGTTGGTCATAAGCGGTGTCCCTCAGGGGTTGGTTTTGGGTCTGGTGCTCTTTAACATCTTCATCAGTGACACAGAAGATGGCAACCTCAGCAAGCTTGTGGATGACACCAAGCTGAGTGATGCAGTCAATACACTGGAAGGAAGGGAAGCCATCCAGAGGGACCTGGATAGGCTGGAGAAGTGGGCCCATGAAAACCTAAAGAAGTTCAGTAAGGCCAAGGCTGCACTTGGGTTGGGGCAATCCCAGGTATTTGTCCAAACTGGAGAGACTGAGGAGAAGGACTTGTGGGTCTTGGTGGATGAGAAGCTGGACATGAGTCAGCAGTGTGTGCTTGCAGCCCGGAAGGCCAAGTGTGTTCTGGGCTGCATTAAAAAAGGAGTGGTCAGCAAGGAGAAGGAGATGATCATCCCCCTCTACTCGGCTCCTGTGAGGCCCCATTTGGAGTACTGCATCCAGGCCTGGGGCCCCCAGTACAGGAAGTATGTGGAGCTCTTAAAGCGGGTCCAGAGGAGGGTCACTAAGATGATCAGATGGCTGGGGCATCTCTCCTATGAAGAAAGGTTAAGGGAACTGGGCTTGTTTAGCTTGGAGAAGAGAAGACTCTGGGGAGACTTCATTCTGGCTTTACAGTAGTTGAAGGCAGCATATAAACAGGAGGGGGTACAGCTGTTTACAAGGGTGGGTAGTGATAGGACAAGGGGGAATGGTTTTAAACTAAGAAAGGGGAGGTTCAGGTTAGATATTAGGAGGAAGTTCTTCACACAGAGGGTGGTGATGCACTGGAACAGGTTGCCCAAGGAGGCTGTGGATGCCCCATCCCTGCAGGCATTCAAGACCAGGCTGGATGTGGCTCTGGGCAGCCTGGTCTGGTGGTTGGTGACCCTGCACATAGCAGGGGGGTTGAAAATCGATGATCACTGTGGTCGTTTTCAACCCAAGCCATTCTGTGATTCTATATGATTCTATTATAAAGCAGATCCTGGTTCAGGCATGCTGGTCTCTTGCGTTCCTTTCCTGACTTTCTACATCTGCGGATGGAGAGCTCTTGTGCCCTAAGGAATGCTTCCTTAAAGATCTGCCAACTCTGCTCTGCTCCCTTGTTCTTCTCAGGGGATTTTGTTGAAGAGCTGGAATTTGTCTTTCCTAAAATTAAGCTTCCTGATTTCATTCTTTGACTGTCAAGAGTGTGAACTCAACCATAGCATGATCACTGTAGCCTGGTCACCCCTCAATCCTGATGTCAACAATCAATTCACTCATGTTGGTGAGCAACAGGTCTACAGCATTGCTCCTCCCCAGGTGCAGCTATCTATTACCTGGGTCAGGAAGTTATCCTTGATACAATCCAGGAGCCTCTAGGATTGCCTACAGCTTGCAGTGCTAATTTTTCAGCAGATGTCTAGGTGGTTGAAGTCCCACAGCAGAGAGAGCCTGTGATCACGACGCGATGTGCAGCTGAAGGAAGAAGGCCTCATCAACAGGCTCCACTTGATCAAGTCACCTGTAGCAGACCCCAGTCACAAGACTCCCTTTGTTGCCTCAATCTCTAACTCTCACCCATAGGCTTTCAACTTATTCATGGCCATTCTTTAGGGACAGCTCTCTTCTATTTCTTCCTTAATGTAGAGGACAATGTCTCCTTCCCTCCTTCCTTGCCTGTCCCTTCTGAACAGCTTATTACAACTGTCAGTAGCCACATTCCAGTCTTAGGAATCATCTCACCAGGTTTCGGTGACAGTAACTAAATTGCGGTTTTTCAGTAGCGTGGTGGGTTCTAAGTAATTTAGGGTAAACAGCATTATTTTTAACTTATTTACAGAAAAATAAGTGGTTAGAGCTACTGAATGCACATCCCAACTTAAAATCGTATAGCTCGTATGATTTCGGCTAATGTAATACACCATTGGAAGCTGATCTTTTTGTTAGCTAAGCCATAAAAATTCCATTTAAATTCTGAATGCTAAGAAACTGGACTATTAATATAATTATTGCAAATGTCACTGATTACAGATTATAAAGCTTAATAGACTATCATCATTAAAACTTGTGCACTCCATAACTACATTGTGTATCAACTTGCGCTTGATTCTGCAAATCATTTCAACACTCTTTTCCAATCTTGTGAAAACATTTTTCTAAAGAAAAAAACAGAAGCTTTATAGGCAATTGAGAAGACAGTCAAGGGAAATGGCCTTTGTTTAAGTTTTGTTTCTAGCTAGAAACAAAATAAAGGAAAAATCGGTATTTTTTTTTTCTCATTGTAAATACCTTTGTTATGCCTTAACTTGTATATTTTCCTTTATCAGCCAATCTTTACAAAGCAAAGCATACTGTATTTTATAAATAACATCTTAATCAGTCTGAGCTTAAGTGATGGGCTTTTAAGCTTGGATATACTTGGATATACTGAGAACTTAGGACAGATCTGGCATTTTTCATAGAATCTTAAAATGTCATGGATTAGAATATCATCTAGTTCTAACTCCCTGATGAGGGAGATCAGGCTGCCCAGGTTCTCATCCAACCTGTTATTTTCAGGGACGGGGCATGCACATCTTCTCTCGACAAGCTGTGCCACTGCATCAACTCCTGCTGGGAAAAGAATTTCTTACTAATATTTAATCTAAATCTTTCCTCTTTTATGTAGAATCATTCCCCCTTGTCCTATCGTAATCAGATAATTTAAGAAGTTGGTCTCCATTCTGGTTATAAGCTCCCTTTAAATATCAGAATGCAGCAATGAGGTCTCCCTAGAGCCTCTTTTTCTCCAGACTGAACAAGCCCAACTCTCTCATCCTGTCTGTAGGAGAGGTGCTCCAACCCTTTCATGACCTTTGTGGCCCTCCTCTGGTCCCTCCTTAACAGCTGTGCATCTTTCTTGTGCTGCGGTCCACAGATCTGGATGCAGTACTTCAAATGAGGTCTCACAAGGGCAGAGTACAGGAGGACAGTCACTTCCCTCACCCTGCTGGCCACCCCTCTTTGGATACAGCCCAGATTACAGCTGGCCCTCTGGGTTGCAAGTGCAAACTGCTGGCTCACATCAAGCTTTTTATCCAGCAGGACGTCCCAAGTCCTTCTCTGAGGGGCTGCTCTCAATTAGTCCTACTCCCAGACTGTACACATACCTAGATTAGCCCAGACCCAAATGCAGCACCTTGCCCATTATGCTCCCACTGGCCTACTTTCACTTCAAATCAAAGCAAGGGAATGTGTAAATAGTCTGAGTGTCACAGCTAGGTAGGCGAAGGTTAATCAAAATACAACATGATGATGTTAAATGATGAACTCAGTGTTTATCCTAACTTCAAACAGAGAACTGATATTGAAGAACAAGGCATGGCTATGAGAAGAATTCATTCTTCTTTCTGATAATTCCACTGAAGAAATTGGCAAGAGCTCTACCGATGGGCAGAGAAAGAGATACATTAAATATATATAAAATATATGAGCTGCTAGAGTGCTGTTTAAGGTTCTGGAAATCAGGAAACATGGACTACATACGGAAATACATGCTTCAGAATTCCCAAGTCAATGAAGCCTAGCACCCCATTTTTAAAGAGACTAAGGTCTAAAGACTTTCAGAAAAAAAGGAGGATTATCTGCTGTGAAAACATATTACAGGAAATCCCTTTCAGCTAGCTATATGCTTTAGTTTCTTTGTTTGTAAAATTTGTGTGCTTCTTCAAACATCTCTTTAAACCAGGCTTGGAAATGTTCAGTTTGAATCATTTCTTATGTATATGAAAACATGCTGTATTATTTCTCACAAAATTGGCAAGTTATTAATACAAAATAAATGAGGCTTAAAATTATGCTATAAAGCTAGAAACTCCTAAAACCAATGTGACATTTTAACATGAAGCAGAGCATTTACAATGAGCGAAGCATCTTAAAATCAGCCCACAGAGTCTTTAGGTAAATAGCTGAGTTTTTCAATTTAGAATATTAGTACACCTCGCAAATCATACCTGCTAATGTTAACATATTATCCTAGCGCAGGAGACATACTATAATAAATGAGATGGTAAATATTTTCTAAGGAGAGGTCAATATTTGCTTTGCTTGGTGCTGTTTAATTCTTCAAATGCATTAATGCTTAAATGACCAGAAATCAGAGGTGATTTGGGTGGAGCCTTGGTACGGAGCACCTTGCAGAAGGAAGGTGCCCAATCTGTCTCATACAACATAAATATGAATTAGGAATTCCAAATACACAAGTTATTTGTAAATTTTAGTATTAGCCTCTTGAAGGAAGATACAAAAAATGTTGTGGAGAATATTTCAGATCTCTTGATAGTTCACTTACAGTTATATTTTTTTCAGCTCTTTTGGTGGATCATGTCCACAATAGTTTACTTCAACATTAATAATGAATTCCATATGCTGATTACATATAATTGTGAGAACATTTATAGCTTTTGGCAGGTTTATTTGGTTGTGTTTTTCTTCAGAGAGAGGTTATATTTAAAGTTCACACCAGTAGAATATTACATTTAATGGAAAGAGCCACGTAGAATCTGCTTTTTAGTTTGTTTTGTGGGGTTAGGGATGGTATTTTCACCTGTACAGCTTTTAAGATACTATCATCACTTAGCTAATGACAAAAGACAGGTTTTCTCAAGTACATATTCCTATCCACACTGAAAACTAAATTACCTCAAATTCTCAGTATATTCATATATACGGGTTTGAGCCCATGTCTATTTAATTACTTGCTTCAAATTATTATACTTCCCCTCTGTCCCAAATCCAGCTGCTAGTTATAAAATGACATAAACCATTATTAGCTATAAGTCGTTAGTAACTGGTGATACAGCTTCTATAAGTTGTTTTTTTGGGTGGGGAGAGGTGGGTTGGGAAGAGAGTGGAAGCAGCAAGAGAAAGTTGACATACAGCTTGCTACACCTTTTGGAAGACTTGATCTGCCAAGCTACCAAACATTTATACTCTGAAAATCTGTCTCAGACTGCTTAACCATAACGTTCAGCAACTTCAGCAAAATATAGCTCAATGTCACATACAAAATTTAAATCCAAAACTTTTCATGATTCTCAAAGTTCACTCGCCGACTATCCATGCAGTGTCACTCTCTCCTGAGTTATTCTATTTGCCAGCTAAGTAATGTCATGTAATGTGGCAGGATATTTTTCTGACTGATTAAGTGTAGCGCAGATGAGTCTTACAGGAAGAAACATGAGAAGGTTCCTGTGGGCTGGTAGCTTTGTGCCAGCTTTGTCACTTCTATTTGCCAGCATGTAACAACTTAGACTTCCCAAGAGAACTTGGAAAACTCTAATACTTAATTCAACAGCTCAACACTATAATCTCATCAGAGATGTAAACAAATTAAACTGAAGCACAGACAGTATGACCTTGGATAAGTTTCTTCAGCAACTTGTGCCACTTTTTACTCTCAACCTTGGCTGCCATGTCCATTATTTTTAGGCTGCTCAAGACAAGACCCTTAAGTGCTATGCATTTGGAGCCTTCTGCAGTAAAGGGCAGAGTGAGAAGTAATAACTGGAGTAAGGATCTCATACAAAAAGCTTTAAAAACTCCTTTTATCTACATTTGCAGAATGCCATTAACAATCCAGTAGCAAATATTTAATAGAACTTAAACACACTAATGTAAAGGAACTGAAATTCCAAATGTAAACTGGAAAGAGGAATGAAGCTGTTTGAACTGAATAGAGCTAAGACAAAACAATTGAAATAGGTGCTTTTGTGAAATTCTTCATTGAGACTCAGTGCCTATAGAAATGTCTGCAGAATTATGTACATATGTACTTTGGCCTGCAACTACGATAACTTTATGTTTTTTACAACAGCTTCAATTCAGTCCAAAAAGATTTTCTCTCTGCTAAGTGATTCAAACTCTTAAAACTAACTTTAAAATATATATATACATCTCATTGACCATCTTCAATAATTTTCAAACATATTAAAGTTATTGTCTGCTGTCAGCACCAATCCCATACACACTACATCTGATCAATATTTTCCTTCTGCCTCCAGTTATAAATAATTTGATACCCACAAACTTTTATTCCCCTTAACTGTTTCTGGGAAAGAGGTCCTACAGTTAGGATATTTCTCTCCCTTTTTTTGACAGGCCTATACATGAAGACAAGAACCTTGTTGGGATGCTGAATAGCCTGTCTCTGTGTGGTGTTGCTCTAAACATATGGCTCTAAAATTCAGAACAGATATATCACTAGTGAAGTCCAGATAATTGATTCATAACTCAGCTACATCAGGCAGGTTTTTTGATGGTATCTTTATAAATAGGCTGGTGCTTTAAAAGTGCCTGATAGTATCTCTCATATTGACATGAAAGGCATTTGGAGGTTGGAATATGCTAGTTACATGGCTTGTATTTTCGGTGCCACTCATGAGGTCTGTTAGCCTCTCAGAACATTAGCATAAATATTTTAGTAATTATCTTTTGTAGTTGAATTCTTTCTTGCATATATTCTCTCAGTATTTTTAGTATTTTACTGAATTGTGTAAAATAATTTTAAGTTCTAAATTCTGTATTGTAAAGAAAAAACATGGTTATTATTCAAATGAACATAGAATCATAGAATCATACAATCGCAAGCATTTTGTGACTAAAAAGTGACAAAACATAATTCAACTCAACAACAGCCTTTTAGATATATTCTTATGATCTTGTACCTTCCCTTCAGTTCTTGTTTTTAAGTTTCACCCTAAAAAAGCCAGCACAGTTTGTATTACCCAATAGAAAATATCACAAGGTGCTCCGCAAATGGTATTTTAATGGACCTATAAAATATCTACTTAGCAATATTTGCACCAAATAGTATAGACAAAAGAAACAACACACAAAACTACTTAAGGTGGTTCATTCAAAGAACACAAAAGTGCTGGGAACCCCTACAACACCTTGCTTAAAAACTTAAAAAGTAAAAGCAAGATAAATAGGTGACAGAATTGCCTTAATTTACAGGTCTTCTAGAAGTTATGTGCACAATGCCTGTAGGCTGCTTTGAAAAGTCTTATCTATACTTTCACTTTGAAAGAGATGTCAGTGGTAAAACAGATAGCATTTTTTTCCTCTTTCTTAAAGATAAGCACTTTATATTGACCACATGTATACATACTCACTTTCTCTGTTGTGTATATATATATATATACACACATATATATATATACACATATATATATCTGTCTACCTATATTTCAGCTTTCCTTACAGAAATAAAAGCACTGTAACAGAAAAAAGAAACAAATTTAAGAGAAAGGAATCTAATAAAAATGAGCTATATCCACATCTCGTGGGTTGATTAACTGAAAAAATGCAAAAGTTTTTGTTTTTTTTTTTAAAAAAAGGTTTTATTTCCTTGATGCCCTGGCTGCCCCCATTATGTACATCATGCTGGTGGCATTTTCAATTATTCTGAGAAATAAGTAAAATGAAACAGTATCTGGTACACTGAGACATCTTACTGAACACTTTTCATGCGTGGTACACTCACTGGTACTTCAACTTGTATGACTGCGGTGGATCCTGAACATACAGCTAAAAGATTTGCCAGTCCAGAGCGCTGCCCCTGCTCTCACACCAAACTGTGTGCTGGAAGAGCCTTGCAGATGTCCATGTGCCCCAGCAGAACAATGCTCTAGACATTTACAGGAGCAAAGTGTGATAAAAATAACAGGATCAGAGTGCCTTGTAGCATCTGAAACTCTGCCCAAGTTTAGTGTTTTGTGGTGGTGATGTGAAAACTAGACAGTGCTTCAAGTGGAAGCAGGCTGGACATGTTTCCTTTGTTATAATACACAGCTCTACAGGAAGTACATTCTCACTGCTCTCGTGATAAACCACTGAGGTATTTCACTGATCAAACTCAGTGTTAGGCTTGCACAATAAATAGCCAGTGACATCACCACGGATTGCTTATAGGCAGTCTTAGCTGCCACATCCGTAGCTGCAAACAAACCTCCTCTCAGCATGGACACACCTTGCACAAACTCACTCTGGGCTGAGCTGTTCCTCATGGCAGCCATGTTGTCCTGTTCAGCCAACACTTCCATGCAACATGGTCGCCACCTTTCCCATAGCCATTACCTAGAGGTCTTGTTTTCCTACAAAACTATGGATACAGTTTTCCAACAGCTTGCTATGGAAGCAACCACAGACCTCCTCCAAGCGAGATGAATCTCTCTCTCTTCCATCAGAGTGCAAGATGGGGGAGGTTCTGCACATGTTCCTATGCTGGGGCAGCTTACAGGGCCCACTTGTGTTCCCTCCAGTGTGCAAGCAGCTGACTAAAACTACTGTGAATATTGTTTTTCAATCCTTGTCCCAGCATGCACTTTTTCAAAACAGACTCTCAAACAAACAGTGACGAAAAAAGGAAAGGACATTTTAACAAGGGGTAAAACAACTTCTTTTTGCTGCTGCTCATGAGTTCACACGGCAATATTAAAACTCTTAAGGTGGCTTAAAAGTGGCCTTTGACCCTTTCCCCTCAACAGCATCTTTTAAAAGCATGCAGTGCTGAATTTGAGTGAAATCTCATATCCTGGGTATTATAATAAGGATAAAGGCTTTCTTTGCTACAGATAGAATGAAAATGTTTGTTTTAAAAGAACAAACATGTCTACAGGTAGTGATTCTCAAAACTCCAGTTAATAGTTCACCTCTTTAAACTGTCCCTTTTCCTAATTTAGAGTTGCAAGAAGTATGTTTTAGCAGGATAATAGTTAATTTTTCATTGTAGTCATAAATGGAGCCTATGAAGCCTGTTTAAACACTATTAACACTATCAAATCTACACAGGCTTAAAAAGCTGTCCTCATATTCCTGTTTTTGGTGCACACACTGATGTCGAATCACAGAAACATGTAAATACACAGACATAAATACCTTCCCAAACAACCTCTTACTTGCTATCCTAACAAGCATTTATAGTATGCACGGAAAAATATACAACTTAAATTCAAGATTATCAGTGTACTTACGGAAGTCTTCCATCAGAAAGTTGTGAAATACATCAATTCTGATGTGAACAGCAAAGATTTTAAGGACACCAATTTACGTATCTACACAAGTTTGGGATGGGTAAGTGAAAACTGTGGCTGTTAGTGCTGCAGAGGGTCCCAGATGACTCTCACCTCATGCTTGCCCCCAAAAGTGATGGCTGTGGATCATTTTTTCTTGTATTTATCCAACCTGAACCTTTCCCAGGTCAGAAAATCTTCAGAGCCAAAATCTCCATGTAAAATAAAACCACAACTGTCATGCTGTGTGCTGAAAGGGATGGAGAGAAACACCAAACCCCTCTGCTGAACCATGAGCTGGGTACCTTTGTTTGCAGTCTGAAATGCTTTCTCACTTCCTTGAAAAACACTTGCAGGGGGATAGTAAGTCTTCCTATGATAAGGTGTGGGATGGCATACCTAGATTAGAAGTACAGGGTTCCAGCAGGGCTTTGAAGGACGCTCTGCCTTGAGAAGTGCTGGTGACACTGCAGTACATGCAGAATCCTATGATGATGAGGCAATGGCTGCTTGGACAGTAGGAGAAGGCAATGGAGAAAACCAAAGGACTTCAACCTCTTCCACAAGGATGGGCTGAAAGAGCTGAGGCTGTTCAGCCTAGAGAAGAGAAGAGTCTGAAATGACCTGATTGCAGCCTTTCAATATCTAAAGAGGAGCTACAGGAAAGGAGGGGACAGACTCTAAGGGGGTCTGTAGTGACAGGGCAGGTGGAAAATTCTTCAAGTTTAAAGAGGTAGATTTAGATTAGATACAAGGAAAAAGTCTTTTACAATGAGGTTGGTGAGACACTGCAAAGGTTGCCCAGAGATGTGGTTGATTTCCTGTCCATGGAGGCCTTCATGGCAAGCCTGGATCAGGCTCTGGGCAACTTGATCTAGCTGTGGTTTCCCTGTTCATTGCAGGGAAGTTGGACTAGATGACCTTTAAAGGTCCCTTCCAACTCTAAGAATTCGATGATTCTATGATTATATGTAGAGCATAAACCAGGCAGGAGCACCGAGCCCTCACATTCAGCTTCCCCAGTAGGAAAGGAGTTATAGCATCACTGTGAATTTAAATGAAATTTCCATTTTCATAGAAATAATCAAAAGAAGTACGTCAGAAAAAGAAATTTTATTTACACAGATCAGAATAGGATGAGAAGCTATCTAAATAGGAATAGGCAGCTGAAAAAATAAGGCTTGAGGGAAAGACCATAAGATTGTAAACATTTAGGCCTTCTCCACGTAGTGAATTTACTTCTTTTGCTCTACTGAGACCACAAACCATATTTTAGCCATCTAATTTTAAAAAGGTGACAAACCATTTCAGTGCAGGAAGTATACAAATTTGTCACAAAGACTAAAATGAAAATGAAACACTTGTTCACTCGTACACTTTCACTTTTCAAAGTGTAAGCTGCTTTTAAGGTGATACACTCAGTTGATTGTCTTGCAGAGATGACCCTTGTGACACATCTGTTAATGGAAATCATGGAAACCAAATGAAAAACTTAAATCCAAAGTGGGCAGTTCTTGCACACAGCACTTACTACAGATCTTACTGGATGAGTATGACAGAGACAGTATGGGAAGGCAGATTAAAACCAGTATAGGGACTGCTGCAAAACAACCCAGCTGTTCTGAAATTATTTTTTATTCTCATGTTTTTAAGTGGACTGCTAGAATACATGTCCTAAGGTGGCAATATAACACCTTTTCACACACAGCACCTTCTCTCAGCAGCAGTGCAACTTACCACTTCCCAAAAATTTGGGTCCTTCAACTAACATCAACTCAGCTGACCCTCATCCAAATTACCATACTCAGTTCTCTGATAGGGAAGAATAGCAGGGGTGATAGACTTCCATGCCATAGCAGGATCTTTGCACATAGCAATAAGCATTCTTTTTGCTTTAAATAGCTCTGTATTAAAGAGGTTAATCGTGATCTCCTCAGTTATTCTGCAGTGCAATTCTTTTCTCCTTCCAACCTCCCATTACTTCTTTGTTTGGCCTTTCAGATCCTGAGATCCTGAGATGTCTCACCTCCATAAAAAAGAAGAAATCTTTTGCTTTCTTTCAATGTTGTCACTATCAGAATGGTGGTATTCACTATCTTTTGGATCTTTTTGTTAGTGGCCTATTCAGTGAGGGCCCCCAGGGATACACTCTGTTATCTTTGTGGTCTACAGTATCTTTTCTGAACTTATGAAACTTGAATTACTGGAGCTCTTGCATGAAACATCTTATTACAGTATCCAGAGGACTGGAAGCCCTTCAAGACATTAGGAATTATCTTTGTTTTTATGGTATTCCTGTGGTAAGTATTTTAAAGTTCACTTAGCCTACCTTCCTACCCATCTAACAGGGAATTCTTCTGCTGTCTACCCCACCCTGAAAAATAAAAGCATCAGATACAAGTGGAATCTGATTTCAACTTTGTTTCTGTCCCACTCCTTCCTGCCCCTACTTTCCTCTGTCCCCCCCAAACTCTGGAGAAGGTTTCAAAGCTGGAAAAATGTCTAATGAAAATATCTGGCACAAAACAGATCACTGGTGACTTGATCCAAGCTCAACTGATTGTATCCCCTGAGCTATGGGATGCCATTGCCAGAGCTGTGATTTACCAGGCACATGTTTTTTCTCCTCTGTAACTTACAGTACTTCTAGGACTACATTACAATACCTGAGTGCCTTGCAATCTATTATGCATTTAATGCTAATGACATCTCTGTGAGGGATATAGTTGCCATAATTCTCATTTCATAGATGGGTAACTGGGACACATTACAGACTAGAAGCCCATCTAAGAATTACATCGGTAGATAAGAGTCCAGGTGGAGACGGCTACAACAGAATAAGGATATCCACAGAGATGCTTATATCAGCCCATATTTATTAGAAAATTCCCCTGTGCCATCACTACCCTCTGTAACATCCATAGTGTTACAAGGGAAGCAATAGAGAAGAACCTCCTATGCTCTGGCTTAGCACTTGTTCAATTCCTGAGACAAATCTCCTCTTGTATATTACAATATCAATGAAAAGAGTCTCACAGGACCTCTTCTGAGAACAAGAGAAGCTATCATGAACAGTTAGCAGCTTCCATGATTCAGTACTGCTGTGGCAGCAGGGATGAAGCTCTTACAACTATAGACACTCATGACAAAGATAATCAGGAAGAAACAATCCCATCAGCCCACAGTGGTTAATGTGAAGAGAAATGCTGTGTGCTTATAGTAGGTGACTACTTGTTAAAAGGCACCGAGGTCCCTCTCCGTTGGCCTGACAGGGAGCCTCAAGAGGTCTATTGCTTCCTGGGAGCCAAGATCTGGGGCACTGCAAAGAGAGTGCTGAAGCTTGTCAAGAGCACAGACTGTTATCCACTATTGCTCCTTGATGTGGACATGAATGATGTTAGAAGCCAGAAGAAGGGCAGAATCAAAGACTATAAAGCCCTAGGAACACCAGTGAAGAAGGCTTGGGGGCAGTGGGTCCAAAATGGCAATGCTTATGCCACTGAAACCAACTGAGGAATAAGTCAGGCCAACCAGAATAGTGATAAATGTTCTAGATGTTGTCTACCTTGGCTTTAGTAAGTCTTTTGACACTGTCTTCCCAAAACATCTTCCTAGGTTAGCTTAGAAAGTGCAGGATAGATGAGCAGGATAGTGAGGTAGGCTGAGATCTTGCTGACTGGCAGAGCTTAGAAGGTTGTGATCAGTGGTGCAGAGTCTAATTGGAGGCCTAGCCATGATCCTCAGGGATGTGTAATAGGCCTGGTCTTGTTCTGGATGAAGGAGTAGAATATACTATCAGCAAGTCTGATGATATGAAGCTGAGAGGAGTGGCTCACATACCAGAAGGCTGAGCTGCCGTTCAGTAAGACCTGGATTGGCTGGAGAATATTTGAGAGGAACTTTATGAGGTTCAAGAAGGGCAAGTGCGGTGTCCTACACCTGGATAGGAATAACTGCATGCATCAGTACACATTAGGGGCAGACCTGGAAGGAGCTGGAAAGGAGCTCTACAGAGAAGGACTTGAATATCCTGGGGTACAGCAAGTGATTCTCTCCCTCTTCTCTGCTCTGATGACGTCACATGTGGAGTAGTGTGTTCAGTTCCAGGCTCCTCAGTTCAAAAAAGAGGGACAAATTCTATAGATAGTCCAGTGGAAGGCCAGAAGGTTGATTAGGACCCTGGAGCATCTCTTGTATGAGGAAACACTGAGATACCTGGGACTGTTCAGCCTGGAGAAAAGAAGACTGAGAGAGGATCTTATCAATGCTTATAAATATTTAATGAACAGAAGCTGGGGTAGGGATGGGGGCAGGTTCTTTTCAGTGGTGCCCAGTGACAGGACAAGGGGCAATGAGCACTAACTGAAATACAGGAAGTTCCATAAATCGTGAGAAAAAACTTCTTTACTTTGTGGGTTACAGAGCACTGGAACAAGCTGACCTGTAGAGTTAATAAAATCCTTCCAGGACACTTGCTTTTGTAACCTATTCTAGGGAAACTGTTTTTGCAGGGATGTTTAGATTAGGTAGTCTCCAGAGGTCCCTTCCAACCCCTACGATTCTGTGATTCCGCCATCCCTGTTCTGCTAAGTACTCATCTCAGGTGGCAGCACATGCGGCTCTCCTGTGAAAATGAGGGCTTGAGCTGCTGCACTCCAAGAATTATTGTTGTTATTCTGCATGATTGAAAGAATCTGGACTCTTGCAGTCCTTCATCTCAGAAGTCTTAATGCAGTAGAAAAGGAGTGCCTCCAAAGGAGTCATGATTTTAGAGTCTTTCTTTTTTTCCCTATTGGAATAACACATGTAATAGAGACAATTTTACTTAGTAATAAAAGGCAATTTTCAAAAATGCATAGTTTACAAAGTCTTATCACATCTCACAGAGTGATGGCCCTAGCTTGTTCAGATTTCTACTCCCTGCAGTGGTCCTGTTTCTCATACAACTCCTGCTCTTTTGAAGGATTGTCCCTTTAGTCCCATTAGGGTTTACTGTTCATCTCTGCTGGCAGGATTTCTTCTACTGTGGTCCAACTGAGATTTATAAATTGGCCAGAGATAGGGAAAATCTTCAAAGCTCATAATGCTGGCATTATCTCTTCATAATCCTCCCAGTATGAATATTCCATTTGCTGTTTTCCAGTCAGATGGTACCAGTTTTGGCTCAAATGGTTTATTAAAACATTTTCTGCTGGACCAATTCTATTATGTAACAATTCTAGTACAATTTTTGGATGAAGATTATTTAGTTGTGCTAACGTGGTGCTATCTTATTGATTTTCAAATCAGATTAATACATTTCTATTTCAGGTCCTTGTTCCCAGTAATTATTTTGCTTCCATATTTTGTAACTATGTTCTCCTGGAAAATTGGTAGAAATTCATTAAGATTTTGAAATCTACCCATTTGAAATCTTGGGTTTTCTGAAAGATGCATGTTTCTACACATATTCTCTGCTTCTGCAGAATTATAGCAGCATAATTTGAAAGTATGTATCTCTGTAAGTACACCATCACAAAGTTCACATAAACTATCACAACTCCAAATTCATCTGATTGTTTTCTTTAGAGAATATAAGGAAAAAAAAATAAAATAAAGCAAACTATTTCCATCTGAAACAGAAATCTCACAATGAACCGAAATTCATCTTGGGGTTCCTGTAAGAAAGCTTACTAAGTCTGTTGATGCAATCCTTTCAAATATTTTGTAGAAAACAGTGATATAATAGATTCCCACTTTCCAAAGACTTCATGTTTTTACTGCAGAAAAAATATATACAGATATATATAAAAAAACCTTATTGATATTACCTGAAAAACTCAATTCATCAACTCATTTTATATACTTGATTAATATAGAAACAAAGATTTGTATTCAGAAATATGCTCAAGCCTGAGAAAAATAATTTAAATAGTAATATGCTAATAAATATTACTGGTATAGCATAGTTCAAAGAAAATATCTCTAATAATATAGCCAATAATAAAAAGAAAGGAAGAAAATTGAAAGGGGAGGAGAAAAGGAAGCATATGCAAAACCTAGATCAAATGCATCCTTTATTCCATGTTGTAACTTATCTATATTTTTAGGTACAGTGATAGGGCCATTAGGCAAATAGCCCTAGAGGGAAATAATAGAAGTCCAGTATTTTCTGCCTTTACGTAAGCATGCCTGTGGTATTTCCAAACCTTGCTGTTAGGTAAAGATGTGGGCTACAATATTCAGTATTTATAAAATTATACATTCAGCCTGTGTTCAAGAGCATTCATATTTGCAGGGAACTGAGTTTCTTACGTAGAATTTCAGATGTAGCTCCATGTTATCGCAGATTAATCTGGAACAAACTAAAACTTCAGCAAGCTTGGATGCAGCACCTAAACCATTTAAGACGCAGAGGTGGGGGTAAAGAACAGCAGTAATTCAAAATTAAGGAAACAGTGCCATGGCAGGGGTAGTTCCTGTTTTCTTACCACTTATTTTCAGCCTGACAAGGCTATTACTAATACAATTTTATTAGCTCAGTGGTTTTAATAGACACGAAGATCCAAAAGAAAGCAGCATTTCTGTGTTTCATCTTATTTTACATAAATGTCGTGTCAAAACTACTCTTCAGGTGAAAGCTTAAAAACAAATAATATTTTTTGCTAGACTAAAGAAAAGTTTGATAAATTTCTGGGCACTCAGCTCTTCTTTAGGATTGTAGAAAAACTGGCCCATTTTTTCTTTGCCAAAAAAAAAAAAAAGGTTCACTTAAACACCTGTATACAAACTGGCTGTAATGCAATTTACACTTTCTTTATTAGAATTGTTTTCTAGAACAATGGTAAACTTGGCCACCCTGTGTGCTCTGACTGTTGAGTCTTCAGAGGCAGCTAACCTTACCTTGCTGAGAAGAAAAAGTGTTTCTGTTGTACTGATCTGTATGCATGCCCTCATGCAAAGCAGAAATGACAACCCAAGTGCCTTGGTAAATGGTTGCACATGAAAGCAAAGATGCTTTGTTCTATCAAGAAAAACAAATGGCAGTTTCACCTGGTTTGGCATCCCAACCATCAAGTGAGAGAAGGGATTTAGAGTAAAAATAGTGACAGTTCAGCTATTATATTAAAAACCACAAGATCTAGTAAATGGAGTTTCTAATAAAAATTCTTCCTAACTGGTTAATTGCAGTTGCTAAATGATTTCTTTTTATAGTAAAAGCTTTATAATTAACAAGGCAGACATTGATTTCTAGTCATTATCAATTTCTCTATGATTATTATTGCTTCTATAATAATCTTCACTGTATTAACATAGATTAAGAAGCTCTTTAAAATAGAGCAGCTTCATTAGCTCTTACTATCACAGGAGGGTCTGCAGAACTCAGCACTTCAGTTAACCACCATGCAAAGCTGAAAATAAATGCTGCAATTCCTAGAGGCTGATGTGCACAAAGAAGTGTAGAAACCTCAGTGCTCAACTCTGAGCACTTAACTCCCAGTCAATAAATCTAAAATCATTAACTTGGACAGCCACATTAACAACATTTCTGTGTTCATCTTTATTACCACATTAATGAACCACCTTTTATCCTCTGCACATAATATATTTGAGAAACTTTATAAATCCAAATGCAAAACTGGAATAATTTCAGCTGGATGAAAGAAAGCATGGTATAACAGTTTCTGAAAATGCAGAAATTGAATGAAGCGCAGTAGCATGGGAGAGGGGATGAACAACACATCCTGCATAAACCTCCTGGCTTTCAGGCCTTAGATACTCTGACTGAAGTAGGAATGAGAATGGCATCTGAGACATGCACTTTTGCTCTTTTGAAATGTGCCAGGGAATCATTACGGACTAAGCAACTATTTCTCATCCAAAAGAATCGGATGAGTTCCACTTTTTCTTTTCCACAGAGATATTCTAAGTCTGATAAGATCTATGGCTGCCCTTTGGACACACACAGACCACTCATTTCTGCTTAGAAATAATAAAATTCAATAAAAGTTTTAGTGCACTTTGAATTTGTTCATTCTTTTTTAAGTTATACTGATTATTTTGCATTGCGGTTTCCATGTATAATTTCTATGGCTGTAAAGAAGTCACATAGAAGGTTGGGAATGGGACAATATTTTTCTGAATTATGGATCTTTCAGATATAGTTCACAGACTGTTTCTTTCCTGTAATAAAATATCATCTAATTGTATTTTTGGTGACTGTTCTTCTCAGACTTTCCAATTGTTCTAACTGAACTTTCCTTCATGAATTAAAAAAACAAACAAACAAAAAAAAACCAACAAAAGCCAGGGCTCAAGAAAAAAAGGGTTTTGAAGACGTGATGTTTTATATAACAGTTGTAACAAATAAAAGAAAAAAGCTCATGCAACTCTTTGATGTCTCAACACAAACTTAAAACACACAGATCCACACTTCCCAACTGCTGCACATTTGCCAAAGTAGGAAGATTTGTTTTGGCCTACAACAAAGACTGGGAATAGCCGGACAATCTAAAGCATTTAAATACTAAAACAGCATTGAGTGCTCAGCCTTGTTCTTTCCTTCTACTGCATCTAATTTTTTGATTGCAGATGAGAGAATGCAAGAAGAAACTGCACAGATTCTAAGAATATCATAATAGTGTATCAAAAAAAGTGAAATATTGCAAACAATGCTCATAGTTGCAATATTTCCTTTTACCTTCCCTTCCCTTTTCAACATTTGAAAAAGGCACCTTCTCTAGTTATGTACAATAAAATTTTCTGCTCGTAAGAGAGTCAATCCTTTTGAGATTTTCAATCAAACATCATAGGCTTATTTTGTCAATCCTGGCCTAAGCAATGCTCAGCCTTCTCACAGTTACTAAAAGGCAGAATTCTACCTATGTTACTTTAGAAGTGCTAACTTATCAAGTGCTACGTGACAACTTTTTGCAGATTGCTGCTGATTTCCTCAATTTGATTAAGATCTGTTAGACTGATCCAATATCTTTTAAAATTATCAAAACTCTCTTTTCATCCCTCAAGAAATAGATAGGAATACCTTATTCCTTTCACGCTTCTGCATCACAGTGGAAAAAAAATATGAAATATACAGAATGTACAAAGTGAAGGAAAATCAGATTTTTGGGATTCTTTTTCAAGAAACTACCAGATGTGTGCTTAACTTTAAAGTAAACCTAAGCTACTCACAAATATAATAATAAACAATGAAAAAAATAATCATTATTCCACAAATATATATATATATATATCTTGACTACCATTTTCAGATGCTGTACAGTAGCTTCAGGGGTGAAATCCACCTGAGCACATTTAAATTGTACCTACAGCATGCAATGGAAGAGCACAGCAACAAGTTCCTTTGCTTTGCTATGAGTTAAGTTTAAGTTATCTGAACACGCTGTCATGCTGACCTGGGTACATGCAAGACAAGACATGGTATCAACTACATGGAAAACGGCTGTGGCCATATCCAGACACACATCTGCTACCATGTTACAAGAGAAACAATGAACATCAGACAGTGTTTTGGCTCAAGGAAGGCGCAACAAATTTACCTTCTCTCCTTCCAAACCAACCTATGATAGTACTTTCAGGATTTGAACTAATATATTTGTGTAGTAATGCATTTTTTTATATGGACAGACCAGCTTGTTCAGAGCTAGGCTGGGATTTCTAATATATGTATTGTGTGATGTAAGCACACCCTGAGATCATTTATCACTCTGCCTACCTTAAAAAAAACTTCTTAAATAAGCCTTACATCCATATCACAAGACACAGAGATTAATATATTGTGTCTTCTATTCACGGTACTCAGTTGAAACTTGATTTAGAAAAAGAGAAACTTGTGATGTAACAGTAAAAAAAAAATAAAATTAACTGATCTGATTATAATCATCAGTGAAAAACAAAAGAGGTTGTAGCCAAAGAATCATCATATCTTTTGAAAACTCTCTGGATAAACTTAATGGATACATACAGAAATATGATCTAAGGGAATACATGCATTCATTTCCCTTTTCCATTCACCTAAGAGGGTACTGAAACTTTTATCTGATGCCATGTTAAGGTATAATATGCTCTGAAATGCAACAGATAAGGAATTCCCAAAACTTTCTTTGATGTCTCTCAGTCATATTTTCATGAAATAATTCACTACACAAAGAATAAAAAAAAAAAAAAATAAAAAAAAAAAAAAAAAAGTTTGCTTCTTTGTAACTAAGCAATTGTTGCTGACCAAAAGCATGCTACTCCTTTCGCATTTTCAATCTATTTATTTTTTTAATCCTTGTTTTATATCTAGAGGGGAAAATGGGACATATTCGTCTGGAAAACTTCAGTGAGAAATCAGATGTGAGAACAAAGTCCCAGTCTTTCATCCAGAAATACAGAAGACATCAAAGTGCCACACCTTTCAAAGTACCAATTCTCTAAACTTTTTGTCCCAAGGCCATCACAAATCTCTCTCCTCTTGTCTAATTTATGTTTCAACAATGTTCTCAATAACACTCTACAGCTCAATGTCTACTGAGCAAATATTCTGAAAGTGTTGCAGAGAATTATTATGTCCTAATGAAGAATATATAGAATAATAAATGTATTGAAACCAATCTACTTTCTCAGACATGAAGGATACATGAATGTAATTGGTACTCTAATTTGTGACAGATACTTTGTGGCTACTCTAACTAGGGTCCTGCACTGTAACTAACATAAAGAAGACCTATGAATCTTCAGCTTCTCATTAAATAGTGATATGCCCTTCCTTCTCCAATTTCAGAATGTAGTGAGTTTAGAGTCACACCAGTACTCAGTATGCATTCCTTTAAATGTTTCAGAACAAATTTGTATTGATTCAACTCTATTAATTTATTGAGAGACAAGTATGTTTCAACAGAGAGTGGATTAGAACAATTAAAATTCAAAGTAGGCAATGACATGGATGTCCTGTTATGTCCTACCTGATCCCTGTTGGAAAGGAAATATTCAGGCTGTGATCCCCCTGCTGCCACAAATAAAAGCAGCTGCAGTAGCAACTGCTTGCATTTCCTGGTCAGAAAGCTAATACAACATTATAAGAACTTTCACTTTTTCTTTTCTTTTCTTTTTTTTTTTTTTTTTTTCTTTTAGGAAGAAACCATTTGACAGAAATATGTTGGTCATTCTCAGGACACGTTCAGAATGCTTTCTGCACCATTACCAAAAACAGTACTAATGAGGATGAAGTACTAGCTGTCTTGAGTGTCTTGAGGTCAGTGATAGTTAATAGCTTCAGGTTTGTAATTATTTAAGCAACAAAAAAAACCCCACAACAATAAAAACAAGATATATACTTAGGATTTGATTGAAAACTCATATAACTTCCAATTTGAAGAGGTAGAAACTTGATATGAATGCCCCAATTTAACTATGCTTTAATTCTGTATACTCACTGGTGCTAGCTCTCCTTTCTTCATTTCGTATTGATCTATTCTATACATAATTCTTAATGCAATGCTAGATCCAACAGAATGACAGAGATTGTTTTCAAGCCTGCTTCTGAACTTCACAACTAGGCTTGCTTTGCTAATACGGAATTCAAGACTAAAGCCCACAAGCTCTGAAGAAGCTAACATTGGGTTCAACTCTGTCTTCCAAATTTCCCATGGTTCATGGAAGTCACTCATGCATACTCCATTTCACACTCCTTAAATTCCAATTAGATTTGAAGTTTAAAAGATGAAAGTGGGAAATAATTTGCAGGATCGGAAAATTTTACTTTAGTCCCAGGAAATCTAGACCTCTAGGTATTTATTTATCTAAGCATAGTATGCTGTCAGATTTAAACAGATGTGATAACCAACAATAATTTATTCTGTAGTCTTTTAAGTCTGGAAAGTTGTAATTAATGAAATTAATAAAAATACACTGTCAGTATATAGAATTTTATTTTGAAGAAGAATATTGAACAAGCATCAGAAGATGGGCTTCATCAGCAAAACTGTAAAGGAATTAGAAATAAGACAGACTGATACAAGGGACATGGATTTAAAAAATTCATCCATGAATGGGTAATAGATTAAACTTCACAAAGGGATATCAGTGAAAAAGTTGTTCTGCATAGAAATACTTCTGTGTTCTGTGCTTGAAATATGAGCGGCCTTGAGATGGCTAGTTGTGCCAACTTTCTGCCCCTCAAGAAGATACTGCATTAACTTTTGGTGCATACTATTAGCAAGGAATAAAATAGTATGCAGGTTATTGTGCTTTAGAAGAGAAGAACACTATCAGTTTTTAAAACTCTATGACAAGGTCTTTTGGGCTCTTATTCATTGGCAGATTTATCCTAGTATTTCCTTTCCTTTCTCTTCCTCTGTCTGCCCACCCACACTTAATTATTCACCAATTCTGCTTCAGCTGAAAGAAATCTCGAAGGTACCCTGAAGGGCACTTTGGAATAACCACATAAAGAAGCCCCTTTGCAGAATATATTCATATGCTCTGAGAATGGCTACCCTGCAATATCCTCCAGCTACAAAGTCACAAGTTTGTGATGTAGGATCTCCTTGACTTTATTTATAGTGATGGAGATAAATTAATTTATACAGCATGAAGTTAAAGTAACTGAATATTTCATGAGCTGGTGGATGAGCTGGGAAAGTGAAATCCATACTCTAATCACAGACAAGGACTTAAACTTATCCTGAGAGTACACCGCATACTCCAAGAACTGGCTATTTGTAGAATGCAATGATGAAGAGACTTACAAGTGTAAGGTTTTGTGGTCTCTCTCACAACATGCCACACTGACATGTAAGTCCATTCACCTAATGCCTCTTTCCCATAGTCCCCACTTTGCCACACACTTACATATTGTTGTTTTTGGCCCTTTATTCCAGAATCAGGGAGGTTCTCTCTCTGGACTCGGATAATGACCCTACCCTTTTCTCCCTTGTACCTCATTAACAAAAGGTAATCTTCTAGCTGATCTTCTGCTCATTTGTTTTAAGGATATAATTAAGCTAAGTGGTATCTAACCCAGAAATCATTTTGTTTGATAGTTAGGTACCCAAACTTCTTCAAAAGGCTATGAAAACCACAAAATGCTATGAAACTACATGCGGTTGGTTACATTTTGATGTGTGTGTTTAATGGTAGAAAGTCACAAACATGAATTATCAAAGGTACAGCCATTTTCACAAAAGATCTGTAAAAAAACATCTCACAAAGAAGATAATTGTAATTTCTTTCATTTTAAAGAGCTAGATTTTAAAATCCTTACAGCATTGATGATACACGGCATCTCAGTGGGTAAGTTTGGAAAAATATATGAAATTATTACTATAAAATTTAGTTGATTCAGTCATATTTCATTTTTCTTAGTACCATGTTTACTATCTCTGTGGCTTTGTTTTTTGACAGTATTCATAAGAATATTAATTAATTAATCTTCTTAGGCTGGGGAAGTCAGTATTTTCATTTCCAGTACGTAAAGTTTTTGGAGAGAATTTAGAAACAACAAAAGGTCAATTTTTAATTCTAGCATCAAATGAGATGAGACAGAGAATTGAAAAAGAAAAGCCTTGGAAAATGTATTAAATACCTGCATTCTGTACAAGGAAATCATGTCCCCCAAATCTTCCAAAATGAACTTATCAGTAGGATACACTGAAAAAAACAATTTGGCTCTCACATATCCTTAGACAACTCCCTCACAAGAAAGAATCAAGTTATGGGTTAATATATAAAATATACTAATTTAACGTGGACTTTCAAAAAAGTTAACACAATGGAATTTGTGTCATTATTTCACTAATCAGTCCCATTTCTGTTGTGAGCACTGAAAACACTGGCTTTTTTTCCCAGTTTGCTTCCTTCAAAGACATGCCAGATGAATGCAAGCTCTTTTTTGAGACTGTAAGTTAATAGCAATATTTTGATCAAGCTGCATTTAAAATGACTATGATCACTTAAAAAGCTATAATTCCAGGCTGCTGAAATGAACAGCTGGTGCTCTTCCACTTTCTCTTTCCAATGGGCAGTTACAGATACACAAGATTATGAACAAAACCCATGTCCCATTGTCCGTGGTAATGTCATGCAACAAACACAATTTCTGTAATATATATTTTCTTTTCCAGAAAAACAAAACAAAACAAAGCATAGAAACTGTTTTGCTTATCATTTCTCTATCAGCTGTAGAAACTGCCCACTGTGCTTGGACATTACACAGGGTATGTGGTATGCAGGATCACATTGCATCAGGGGAGGTTTAGAATAGATACTAGGAAGAATTTATTCACAGAGAGGGTGGTCAAACACTGGAAGGAACTGCCCAGGGAAGAGGTGGAGTATCCGTCCCCAGAACTTTTTCCATAAACTTGTCTGAAACCTCAGGTCATAAAGTAAATAAAATGCTAACAGTGAGGACCTGGGGGAATAAACATAGCTGTCAGTTTGCAGAGATCTAGGTAGGAAGGATTTAATATTCTTACTGTAGCGCTCTACTATAGACTTTTCTTGATATCTGAAAATATTGTTTCTGCACTAGTGCTGAATCAGAGCTATGCATATGCAATGACAATGTATGTCCAGTGTTGCCTGAGTGGTGGTGTATGCTTCTCTGTCTGGGTCTCTCTGCAGGAGGAATCACCAAAACACGTCCTAGATGATTGCACAGAGTGATTTTGATGCAACGTCACCAAACATGTAGTGAGATTGCTTCAAACAGAGGAACTTTATCTCAGGAATTTACTACAGTGAGAACACAGGGCAAAAAAAACCCACCAGAATTGTTCAAGTTCCTAATTTTCAAAATTGTCAATGCACATACCCACACACAACTAGCTGGAGGAAACCTCACACAACAAGAGAAATATCTAAATCTATCTAAAAATCCAAGCTTCTATAAACTTCAGCAGATCCAAGATTTCATCATCATCTTTCTGATAAGCAATATTTAGGCTCACATTAGAAGGAAATACAGCTTGGAGAAATAGGAGCAATAACCCAATCTACCATAGCTCAGCCATCAATTCCAATGTAAACACATATAGCTGATACCAGGCATAAATAGTGTTGGCTCAAATGTGGTTTAGCAAGAGTTTTCGTCTGGACAGGTCTTGGTTTGCTTCCAGCTCATACTTGAGCCTGTAGCTGTTGCTAAGCTTAGTACTGCACAGACCAAAATGATGTACCCAAAAGCATTTGCCTCACCTACCCAATATCTTTAGGAGCTAAACTAGGTACAAATTTAACTTTATCTCCATGAGTCAGTTAAAAGCCTTATAACGTGCCCTAAATATCTGGATGCTGCCAAGTTTACTTCTCTAGTGTTTGAAACACACTAGCCTAAGAAACTGTCATCACTGTTTCTGCAAGTCAAATATAAAATACATTGTTATAAGTGGGACAGGGCTACTTTCAGTCTATTGAAGATATTACTGAAAATCTTGAGATCTGCAGCCCAGTGATACTACAAAGAAGAGCAAGGTCTGCAGACAAAAATTAAAAAATTGGAAGACAAGACTGAGTGATTCTAATTCATTTACTTACTTACGGTCTTATTAAAAAAGACCCAAACAACCTGCATGCTAACTGATCAGACTCCATCATAAAACTACCTCAATCAGAGAATTTTTCCTCCTTTCCTGTTGAAATCACTTTTATAGTTCAGTTTCCTATAAAAATAAATCCAGTTTTATTCAGCATTATTTTATTTACTTTTCTTAGCAAAGTAAATCCGACCCAGCAGCCTGAACTGTGCTTTTTCTCCTGAACATTTATCTCTGGGCCTTAATGTCCCATGCTAAAATCCAATCGAATGTGCAATTTTTTCTTAACATAAATCCACAGCAGATTTTGTGCCACCTAGTTATCCAACTCTGCCCCTCTGGAGCTGATACTCAGCATACAGCTGCAAGACACTTCTCTTCACAACCTAACAAGCATGTTTCCTTAATAGGAGATTTCTTTCTAAGCTACACAGAAAGCCTATATGCATTCACAAAATGACTTTGAGCCACACACAGAAACAAAATTTTAAAAAAAATCACGCACCTGTTAAGAAGCTTAATAACCAGGACTAAGCATTCAACACAGATTAAAACAAACAAACAAACAAAAAAAAACAATACTTAAAAACTGTGAAACCTTAGCATAAATCAACGAGACTAGAAGCCCCACAATTGCAAGAAGTCCAACTCAGCATAAACCAAGTCTTCACAGAAATAATGACAGCACTGAGTTACAGTCATTTTAGTGAAGTGAAGCAACATGGCAGAAGCTGTCTGGAGGGTGACAAGACCAACTAGACAGTCACAGGCTGGCAACCAGCAGGGCGAAATCTGATCAAAACGAAGGGGCAGTAGAGAGATGCCAATTTTTGTCCCTTGTGGTGATCTCTGCTCCTGAGGTCTGAAGTTCAAAGTATTTTGCACAGTCCCCCCGCCCCCCCCCCCCCCCACCTCCCCCCTTTGTAATACTCCATAAAAGCCAGCTACCATCAGAGGTCTTTATAAAAAGCTAGTGAAATACAAGGTTCAGCTGCTAAAAATGCATATACTCCTGAAAAAAACTGAAATACACCAATCTGCTCTCACCTCACTCAACCATGCAACAGCCAACTGAGCTATTATTACAGTTCGCTATAAAATATATGCTTAGCTTCTATGTCGCTTCCTAAAGAGTCGTCTTTCTCATTTTTAAAATCCTAGGTCTCTTTAAGAAACCTGAAATGTATTGTTTTTCTTTTCCTTTTTCAAAGAGTTCTTAAGCTCAGCAGCAGTACCACAATTCTAATTGAATGGACAGATAGGATGCTGATAATATCTGCTTTCTGTAATAAAAACTATTGATATTGTTGACCTGACAGATTATCTGCAATAGACAGAACACAATGGCCAAATTTAAAAAGCAAGGGAAGGAGAGCAGCTTAGCAAAAGAATATATTATATTATTATCTGTCCTTTTGCTTCTTGGAATTATTAAGAATTATTATAGAAATTATCAGTCATCTCTGCTTCTTTTTCTCCCATCTGAAATGGAAACAATGATTGAATGTCACGGAGAACTTTGATCATTTTTCTTTCTTGATACAATGTCTTCGTAAGGTGAGCTTCTTAATTTTTATGGTAGTATCTCTTACAGGAATCCCCAAGATTTATGTCAGCACATGACATTTTTCAAAATTTTGTCCCACATTTTATAGACCAAAACTGAAAATATCAAACGAATATCCCTAATAATAATTGACATTTCTTAAAAAGCTTTTTATTCAAAAATCTTAACACTGCTATCATAGTCCAATACTGATTCCTACTTGAAGTAAATTTTGTGGAGGTTGCAGCAAAGAAAATGATAACTTGTCTCTGTGAATTATGGTCATGCAATGGGCTTAGTGAATATCTACTCAACAGATTTACTCTTATCCTGAAAAAGCAAAATTCACAGTGTCATACACTTTGCTTACTCAAAGCACCTATGTAGCAACACTCTACAGCTTGATGTCTCAGAATAAGAAATAAGCTGAAATTTCAACATGACCCTTCATGCAAGGACTCAAGATGGTCTAGGTGATTGTACTTTACTTCTATTACAATTTACTTCTACTGTAAATTGTATTTGCAGGTGAAGTACACTAGCTGGATTCTGTTCATTTTAGTAGAACTCTGTTCATCTACACCATGGAGATGGCTTCAGGTGTAAAACGTAAGCTACCTCTGCCACTCAATTTTGTGCATTCCTGGTTGTTTAGAGGTCATGGTGAATAATAGCCATCTACTTACCCCTAGCTATTGAATTTCCAGACATAAACAGCCAAGAAAACAAAATACTACAGTAGTAGATATAATCTCTTCCTTTTGTTCCGTGTGCCAAATATTAGCACTTTATTTTCAGAATTTGGACAGCATCACTTGCCAAGCATTATACTACAGCCTGAAAGATATCCAATCTTAAGGCTTAATTGAGAGTTTACTTGCATTTTTCAGTTATCACACAAGTTAAAGAACTTGGGCTTTAAGAAAGAAAAAAATGACCAAGTATCTAAATGGGCAGCTATGTGGGATTCTTATTATAGGAATAGAGATGATTTTTCCTGTGGAATGATTCTATGCACATAAAAATATTACTGCAGACGTAGAACTCAAAACACCAAGTTTTGAGCTCAGAAACACAGACAGCATGCTTCAAATTTACGTGACTTTAAGAATAACAGTGCAGAAATATATTTAATTTTTTACCAATTTTTAATTACCTCTTCCTGAAAGATGTTCTCTTTTCACAGTGTGAAGTTCATTTTAAATCAGATTTTAAAAAGTATTCAGTTTATTTTAGTATGTAATAATTTTGACTTAATATCTTAATATTCCTCATACTTCCTGATACATTCTCCTGCCTAGTATTTATTATTTATTTACATTAAGCAGAACACTGGTAAGATACCTTATTTGTTCATAGTACTCAGTAAGCAGGGTTTATTTTCTTTGCCATTTAGTTTATTTTATTTCCCATTACTGCCTCTTAAAGTTAACTTCTGTCCATTTCTAGACTAAAAAAATTGAGTGACTGTTCATAAGCTCTCTGTCACCTACTGGATATAACTTAATTTACAATCCAGTACAATGGAAAGATGACCCCTAAATTTCATTTTGCAAAATATTTCTCTTTAATATTGATCCTACTCAGAGTATGGTGAGGCACTGGCACAGGTTGCCCAGAGAAGCTTATGGGTGCCCCATCCCTAGAGGTGTTCAAGGCCAGGTTGGATGGGGCCCTGGGCAGCCTGAGCTGCTGGGTGGCAGCCCTGCCTACAGCACAGTGTTGGAACTCAATAATCTTTAAGATCCCTTCAAACACAAGCTATTCTATGATCTGTAACTCTGTAAGGTGATTTTGCAGATGTGTTTTTCATGACAAATCTATGTAAAACCATGGTTTTGAGATAAAAATAAAAATAAAAAATAAGGTATGTAAAGTTGCATTAACTCAAAGTCCTGAGTCTTTCCACCAGACCTCCAGCAATGAATTCAATATTATTCCTTACTATGCAGAGGATTATTCATCTATTGGGTTCACATGCACAAAATCCAGAATAACTGCTGGGAAATACTTTTGAAATAAAACACAATAGTTAGCAAGTGATTTTTTAATTTTTATGGATCGCAGTTCAACTACATCAAAACTTCAGGGAATGGTGCACTATTTACTACATAAAAGAAAAGCAGGGAATATGTTCCTGCGGATACTTGAAACTTTGGAATATATAATCAATTGATGAATTCTGAAGATATGATCTTAATTTCCTCTTTTTCAATGAAGGACACACTGTAGAAGACACCGGTTAGATTTTGAGGATTGACATTACTTTCCAAATGGATTTATAGACTATCTAATGTCTATAAATACATGCCTGTTTGCAGAAATAATGAAGGCAACTGTCACTTCCTTTCTTTAAGAGATATTTTTCATCCATACTTTTTCAAATTTCATTTTAAATACAGTCTTGTAATTCTGAACATTACCCAACATCTACTAATAATTACAGTATGATTCTCAAAAATAATTGAAATTCTGACAGCTGCGTATTTGACAAGGTGTTTGCTTCAGAAGGATCTCACACACATTAGTACTCTGGGCAAAAATTAGCCTTGGGACCTGTAACATCACTATTAGGTTCACCTAATACTAAAACATACACAGTCTGCATCTTGGACTGTATACACAGTAACTGGATTGATATCTCCTCAAATGTTATCAGTTTCTTAACAAATACCTGAAAACAAAACCTAAAAGGTATGGTAAATAATGGGAAAAATTCTGGCATACATAGGTAGTAGATTTACAGAATTATGCTAACAGTAACTAAGTCTTTATAGGTCAAAATAAACAATACACAGTCTATCAAACCCAGCAAAATACCTGGGAAATGGTCCTTTTTATGGCTTCTATAGACATATAAACTGACTCCCAAGGGATGTGCATCAATCCAATTACTCCTATGTAATCATGATAAAGTACTTTCTGTATAAGAGATCCAAGGCACACCTTTTTCCCTTGGCTGCATTCTTCCAGTTTATCATGTAGGAATGCTATTGTAGCAATGCTAGGAATTATAACCTTTACAAATTCTTACATTACTAGTTATTCAGGTTTTTTTTTGTTTGTTTGTTTGTTTGTTTTGTGTGTGTGTGTGTGTGTGTGTGTGTGTGTTTTCCTGGAAAAATGAAACAAACAAAAATCCTGACACTGCCTTTTCAGTTTATCAGAATACATATTTTATGTGCATTAGACCCATCCTGATGACTTTACTCTGAATGAGGCCTCAGAAAATCCTTTTCATCACCAGACCAGAAAGGAGCAACCTACGGCTCTGTCACCAGGGAAGATCTGACAGAACTCTAGTTCTCTTCTTTGCTACAAACAGCTGCACCATAACTGAAGAAATTTCACAGCTCATCTGGGATATGAACCACCATTTGAGTGATTGTATTGTTCAGTTGTTCAGAAATATTATCACGTTTTGCATACATGCACCACTTTGTTTAAAATATTAAAACCAATTCTTTGAGCTGAAAAATTCTAAGACTGTATAGTTTTACCCAATTTATAGAATTTCCTCCTTGCCAAAATTAAATTTTGAAAACACAGCCTTTCTATAAAGAAGGGGATAGGAATACTGCAGCTTCAGTAGGGAGACTTTTAACATCCTAACACTGCCTGAACTTGAACTTTCTTAATTCTAGTGAAAAGCAGAAGTCCTTCAAGCTTCTCCTTATGGCTACAATTTCAGGCAATTTTCCTGAGGATCATTCACAGCTCTTCAAGTCCTATTTTTCTTGATATGCAGAATGTTCTATTATCAACACCTTCCTGTTTGACAACTTTTTTATTACAGGTTTGGTTTTCTATTCCAAAGGTCTCAGAATATACCTAACAGCTGAAGTAATTTTATACCTTCCCATCTAAATAGGAAGGACTTTCATTAAGGAATTCTGCCAAGCTTCAAAATCCTTCTAGTAGAACTTTTAGCCAACTAAACTTTCTAAAATGTACTTACGTAATCAAAAAGCTTTTCTGGTAACTGTTTCTCCTTTGCTTGAAAAGTTACTAAACATGTTGGTACCCTGCGTACAGTTCAATGCCCAAATGAATGTAAAACTACTACAATAATAATACTGTAGACTTAGAAACATTTCAAATAAGCCCAGATTTTTTTTACTGAGTACACAGACAATCAAGCTTTTTTTCCTATATTCTTAAAGCCAGAACAAACAAACAAACAAACAAAAAGATATTTCAATACCCTTGGTCATCCAGAATCAGAAAGAAAAGGAACAGATCAATGCAAACAGATGAAACAGGAATATAAAAGCACAAGTTTATTTTCCTCTTCCAAATCCTATATGCTATACCTTAGGTCAAGAGGCCTATTACCTTCACAATTTAGAACATGAGACACTGGTTTTAGCTGACCTATATAAATTATCTGAAAACTAGATCCAGCTTTTGAGGGATCAGTGTAAACAAACAGTTCTGATCTCAGAAAAGTGTTAAAAGCTTCTTGCACATTTTTTAGGAGAGATACTCCTGAAATCTTTATGGTGACAAGGTGTTTTTTATTAAAGGTGTACTAGTTGAAAAACACTACCTGTTTAATCCCCTACATTTTATTTTCCTCTTGATATAAAATATTCTTGATATAAAATAATGTCAGGCTTGACTACTGTTTGTCTGTCACAAGGAAAGGTCCCTAGGAGCTCTATGGGGTTTTTTGTGAATGCTTAGTTTTGCCAGCCCTTAGTCCCTTAGTGCCAATCCATTCAGATGCAACAAGCTGGTAGCTCTTCTGTCACAGCTTCAGATGCAACAAGCTGGTAGCTCTTCTGTCACAGCTATCATCTGATCACATTCCTGTCATTGCATCATAAGAAAACAAACAAACAACCAAACAAAAACAACCCAAAACCACAAAAAGTAATTTCACAAAAAAAAAAAAAAGCTCCTAAAGTTTAAAAGAGAACTTGAAAAAGTAAGATTTTCCTTTTCTTTTTTTTTTAAATCAACATACTCTTATTTATTTATTTATTTATTTATTTATTTATTTATTTATTTATTTCCCTTCACATTGAAGTTTAAAGAAAGACAGGATTAGAAGCTGTGGTAGGTACTTAAAATTTAACTTCATTCTTGGTGTTCTTATTTGGAAGATGCTGTCCTGGCACTAAGCAGTCACTGACAAGAACCTCTAATCTCTCTGAAAGAAGAAGAACCTTCTGCTCTGCCTTTCAGCAGTTACTTTCAGTTCATGGGCCATCCCTAATGGCTTCACAGAGTGATATGAAAGCTGTTCTCCTTTGTGCAGAAAAATGTTAAAACATATTTTCCTCTCTCGCACACACATATGCATGTGTTCATACTCTTACACATATTTGTTATTTTTTATTTTATTCCTCATAGCAACTGAAAAAAAAAAAGAAACTGAAAAAGAACCTAGCTGTGATAGCACCTTAGAGGTTGCGTGCAGAAGTGCTAAATGTATCGGTCATGCACCATCCACAATTTCAGTAGACTTTGCTGTTTGTCTTTAGCAGTTACATTGAGAAAGTTAGTTCTATTGCTTCTGGCAATATTTGAAAGAATTCCTAAGCTGCCAGATTAACAACAACTTCAGCAGCAACAGCATCCAAGAAGCACAAATGGGCTGTAGCCAGTTTTGTGTTCTCTCTCTCTCACATGCACACTTTGCCCCAGGCTCTCCTCTCACTATTATTACAGACTTTGTAGATTTGATAGGACTCGTGTGACTATACTTAGTATTTTCCTCAGTTTTTCCTCTGGCAGAAGCATGTGTTGTATCAGGGATAAAATTTGGTTTGGCTTCTTGGCTTTCAGAACTCTCCACAGTCTCCGCCTGTGGCACTCAGAATATCCTCTTAATAGTACAGGATGGTGTCAGTAAAGTAGGCAAAGCTACCAATGTATCATTAAAAGGTAGTTTGCTGTAATCCCAAAGGAAGCAGAAGATGTCAATATCATACATCTAAACAGCTCATGTTTCTCACAACGCAGCTGCCAAGCAACTAGCTTAGGGGGAGGAAGATGAACTTCATGGCACAAAAATATCTCATGGAACAGGCAGACAGTACTCCCTCAACTGTTATCAGGGGAGAAGCCAGAATGGGACTGAAATGTCCATCCTAGATGTTGCAGAAGGCCACAGGAAACATTCACTAAGCATGAAAAGAACAGATCATTTGTGAGGAGAGGTGAAAATCCACTTATCTGGATGGATGGATGGATGGATGGATGGATGGATGGAAGGAAGGAAGGAAGGAAGGAAGGAAGGAAGGAAGGAAGGAAGGAAGGAAGGAAGGAAGGAAGGAAGGAAGGAAGGAAGGAAGGAAGGAAGGAAGGGAGGGAGGGAGGGAGGGAGGGAGGGAGGGAGGGAGGGAGGGAGGGAGGGAGGGAGGAGGTATATATATATACTGTGAATATGTATATATATATATATATATATACATACGAATTGTGATTATACCACCAAAGAATTTGTAAATATGCTGCAATATGTATCAGCATTCCTAAATATTATGATTTTTATATTATTAAATATTTAAATATTATATATTATTATATATTATTAATTATTTTTATATATTTATAGACACAGATAAAGTTTTTGGCTGTGAAGAGAACATTTCAAACAGAAATCATGCAGATCTTTAATCCACCAGTAAAGTCATGAGGGTCAGTTCTTGGTTTGCCATCCCAGCCAACAGCATGTACAAAGCAGAAACCACTATGAACAGACCAGAATAATTCAGAAAACATAGTTCACAGGTTGTATTAGAATCAACTATCAATCAATCCTTAGTTTCCATTACCAAATCTACTTTGAAAAAAGAGTATTCTATTTCCATTTCTTCTTGTCAGGGGAAATACCACAATGTAGGAACAAAGAGGTAGTGGTAGTATTTAGATAAAGTTATTAGGGCCTCTGCGATCTACCCTGTGGTGCTGCCTTGGCATGGAGTACCTAACATGCTTAGAGGGACACTCATCCCATACATCTTTTAACCAGTTTAGGGATTTTAACCACTTTTATTTCCTTCCTAGGAATGCAGTAAAGCTAGCTTCTATATCAGGTACATCTCACACACTGTGCTACAACCAGAAGCAATGTCCCATTTTCTTCTACTCTGGGTTCTCATGCTGAGGATGAAACTGAAAGCTGTCCCATCTTTAGCACTGAGCACATGGGGCTTGTGGGACTCTAGTAGAAACAACACCGCAAAGATGAATGTGTCAATCTATCTTAATCCACATCTCACATACTAGAGAATTGTTTAGGAGTTCTTTTGGTATCATTAGAAATGTTATAGATGCAACAAGAACAGAACTGGCAAGAGAATGCTAAGGGCATTAGAAAAGTGATTATTTTTGTTTACACCATTAAGATATGGAATTATACAGTAAAGAACTATATTATGTCACTATCAGGAATGCTACAGGCAGCTTGGAATGAGGATCTTTCACTCACAGAACCAATTTTGCTCTGAGTTGTAACAAGAGATAAATAAGTAAGTAAATAAAGAAAATGTTCATAAAGAGTTTTGTAAAAAAATACAATTCATCTCAGTAGCAGTATTTCCTTTCATTAGAAGTCATCAATCCACCTACTTTGAGTTTTGATGCAATTAAGATTTTGAAATAAATAAGAAAAAGAATAATTGGAAATAATTTCACTGAATATACCTCAATAAATTTCCTCATCACTTAAAATTTTCAACTTCCATCTAATTTTTAACTCTGTATTTTTGAGAAGTTTTATTCTCCTTAATCCAGTTTACTCTCATATCTATGGAATAACATTCAATTCATAATCCTATCATGTATGTAAGTTTTTCAGCTCATGCTTTTTAACAATTGAGGTAAAACAGACAATGCTTAAATGTTGTAATAAAGAGATTTCATATTGAATGACAGCTATTCTCTTTATGAACCAGGCACTAGAGAAAAAGCACTGAACTGATTATATTTCTTGTTTTAAATATTCATATGACAATGTTGAAGAGAGAAATGAATATCAGAATGAAAAAATTACAAGAAAAAAATGACTACAAGAAATCTCTAGACATTTATCACAAGCCTAGAGGATACTAACCAATCAACTTCTAAAATTTGCTCTTTGATTGAGATGCCCAGTTAAAGTCTGCATTATTAATATATGACTCTGTTAAAAAGTCTATTAATCAAGTGGGGATGAATGATTAAGTGGATAAAGCACTAGCCTTTCACCTGACAGGCAACTTTCACTAATCTCCTGAGAATTCAATTCATAAAAAAAATGAATGCTTGGATAACTGTATATATCAATTGTAAGCAATGGCTTCTTATTGTTTTTCTCTGTACTTTCAAATGTTTTTCATTTGCATATGCAACCATCTCCATTATAGAATTTTTTTTGATAGCTTGTCATCAGGTTGGGATATGATCAATAAAGTATGTGCTCGTCGTATTTATCTGCAACAGCATTGTCTGCGGACTACTCCACCTTTGTCATCAAAGTCTTCTTCAGGCCTCAGAGATATTAATGAAAAAGGTGCCAGCCCTTAAAACAAATCTGCACACAAGAATTTTTTTTAAGAGTATTTTGGTGGGATCTTGCATGAGGTAACAGAACAGCTTGAATATAGACATGCTTAAAGTCTGAGGATTCTGAATATGCTACAGTAAACTCAGTCATGCGCTGCTAATTTTCAGTGCAAACTGATAGATTTCAGAGAACTGAATATTAAAATGGGTAATGAATTAAATGCTTTGTTTTCTTTAAATTAGATGACAGATACAAGATTTTTCAAATTCTACTAATGTTGGTTTTTTTTTTTCTTAAACTAACAAACAAACAAAAGAACACGCATCAAAAAAAAGCCTACCATCACTGGATTCTTCTGTTTTCAGTAATGTCTGCAATGAGGATAGAGATAGGAAGGAATTTTTAAATTCAGGGGTCAAAAGTAAGTATGTTTTTGTGTGATCTATCATCGCATAGCATATTTTGTTGACATTGCAGGGTGCAAAATTTGCTCTTTTTTCTCATTGTAGAGGGAAGAAGCACTTTTAGGGATTTAGACACTTGTTTTCATAGCAAATTACCCATTAACATTAACATTATCTCTATCTGCCCTCTCACCGAGCACTAAATTGGTCATCATGTAATATCCATCAACTACCGTAAAATTTTTCTTGCATTTTTCTCATCCCACTGCAGAATTCTCACTGAATACCGAAATAACTGAGTATGTCAACATGCAACAATTATGGGCTTAATGTAGAAATTCTTCTTTTGTACTATACCCATGATGAGATTCCATCGATCAGTGATCCTGCTATTTTGAAAGAGGGGAAATTACAAAGACTCTCTGTAATAAACACCCGTGGCATTTGGGTTTACCAACTACAGTAACAAAGCAGTATAAATTACCAAATAAATCTCATAACTCAAGCTTACGTAGTATGTTTTGGTGGTTAGTAGGCATGCTTATCCTTTGATGACACTTAGTCTGTAGGACATTCAAAATCCTACTCCAATTATAAATTAAACTCATAAACAGTAGTGATTGTCATTTCCAAGTATAAATGATAATGAGTGACAAAATAATGTCTTCCATAATGTTTTGGTAAATATATTACCTCAACCAGTTTTCTAGATGATGATTGGAAATGAATAAATGGCTATATTGTTCATGAGGACTAAAAAGAAAAGACAATGTCTACCTCCTGCTATCTCCCTAGGTGAATGGATTCTGAAGGGAAAACAGCATTAAATATTTATTTATGTTATTAAAATAAGCAACGGTGTTCCCTGGACACTTGCAAAAAGAGCTGTTATATGCTTGTTTTCTCTTTGCAAAACAAACTCTTACTTGTATGCCAAGAGCTTTTTTGTTTGGTATGCTTTGGGTGACATAATGCCTTCTAAAACTAAAGTTTGAAACAAATGCTGTCATTTGGAAGTGGTACAATATTTCTAATGATAGAACTAGTAGTGTTCTTTTTTCACTGCAGCATCAGAGCTTGTCTGTTCATTATAGCATTGGAACGTTACATTTACACAATCCATGACAAAGGTCGAGAAAGAAATTGTATTGATTTCTGATCCCGACTCTTTCAAATATCCCAGAAATTCTAGCATAGATTACAAGAAATTCCATTGTTAATTTATAAATTCAAGTATAATTCCTTCTCTTCTCTTTAATTCATTTCAGAGACTCACATTCAAGTGACCCTTCTCCTTCAAGTGACCCTTCTCCCCATAAATTGTTGTAGCTGGACAATAAACTTTCCCAAGTCTTTCTTTTGAGCAAAAGAAAGGACAAAGTCCACTTTACAGAAGAAACTCAGATCAGATATTGAGCTACTTAAAAATAATGTAGTCATTCCTATTCTTAAATGCAACACAGCCTGAGAAGAGATCTGATGCCTATTTTTATTTAAAACAGTATACTGGAAGTTTTGAAAGTTACAACTGCAAACACTACAAGGATAATGAACTTTTCTTAGTTACTGTCTCACAGAACTGACTGGATTGGAATTAGGTGGGCATGAGGAGTATCAAAATATCCAAGCTTCGATATGAAACACCTGCTGGAAGCTATCCAACTGCATCCTTAAAAAGTGTTTAGCATTTTGTGGGTTCATTTCTGTGCAGGAAAAAATGAGGCATTGATATGAAATCACTGATTCCCTTAGAGATATTCAGCTGAGATTCAGCACTGATTCCATCGAGTGTTGCTGTGAAACAATTTACTGCTGACACTGGATACATAGTGACAGATTTAGTTACTCATGCTAATGAAGGAGTAGCGCTTAGTTCTCTAAAGCCCTGTATGAAATTCTGCTATAAATAATAGCTGGCACTAGGATACATTACTAAAAGATAGGCTGAATGTCAGTGCGGCATCCACAGTTCAGGGGGAAGATTTTAATGGTGTCAAGAGGAAAGATGATGTTATCCACCTCCATATCATTTCCTCTTCTCAGAAATCTCAGCTAAGGGTTACAGACCTCACACTTATTTGGACTTATTAAGAGACTTCGGTTCAGATGAGAAGAAAAAGAACTGGGGTTCCCATAAACCTTCATCTAGTGAGGTTGATCACAGAGAATTAAATTCACAAGAACAGGAATCAGAACATCCATGTTGGCTCTTTAGAGTCTAGATTAGCTGAGGCCAAAACAATTTTCTTAGTGTTCTTCATATCATGAGCTAGAACTGAACTCCTACTTCTAAGGATAACATCTCAGGTCAAATCCTTTCTTACTGCAGATAAACAAATTTAGTAATTACACAGACTCACAAAATGCAGAACTTCCTCACTGGATATTTTCTCTTTAAAAGAGAAACAAAACTCTAGCTTACACATTCCAAGCTACTACACAACAGAATTAATTTTGACCTTTACGTCTTACAATTACTGCTGTTGTATATCAAGATGTATTTCTGAATTGCATTGTTTGACAATAACAACTCTGTCACAGCAATTAGGAATGTCTGCAATATAAATACAATGTACCTGCCATGAAGAAACCTACAAACAGAGCTGCAAGAACGGACAGTAGGGTCAGTAGGGTTCACTTCTACTATCAGAGAGAGCTGCCAGTTCAGTTAAAGACTGGATGTAAGTTATGAACTCTACTTCAAGCCTGTTGTTATAGATAGACAAAAAGTACTTTTCTCAGTCTATCAGACACACTGGAGGCACAGATTGATCTTTGAACTAGTTTACCAACTAGAAGATGTGATTCTTCTTCACCTATCAATTCACATCACTATGCAATCAAGAGGGAGCACACCTGCTTTAGATGCCGAAGGAAGTCTGTCAGAAAAAGAAAGACATTTTGAAACAAACAAACAAACAAAAAATACCCTTGATACTTTAGAAAAAGAATGAATTACGATAATTTTTATTTTTTTTTTACAGACACTGGCCTGAGGATACATGAATGGAACTGTTATGTTCCATTATGTTCCATGTAAAATGTTATGGCTACCTAGAAAGTTATTTGCTTATTCTTTTGGTTTATGAGAGACATTTCTTGATAAATGTGTGAGTAGATAAATCTTTTGTAAGAGAGTGCACACAGTATTTAGAATTCACAAATGCCAAGAGAGGCTAAAAGACAAAATCCTGTATTCTTTAACCATCAGAAGTTCTGAGTGTATTTGTAAGCCTCTAAATAATCTTGAAAGGTCAATGGACTTGGATTTTTTTAGTCTGAAAGCAATATAAATCCCAGCCAGTAAGTTTGTCTGCTTCTTGCCTACTACCACCTGTTTAAAAATGCTAGACCCACAAACAACATGAACAATAGAAATAATGATCATATTTTAATAAGTGAAAGCTAGTTTATTTTTTTTTTAATACCAGAAAAGTGTGCAACTGTAAATATAAACTAATTCCTGAAACTGGAAATTAGAGATTACAGGAAAAGCTCAGGATCCAAACTTTAAGTACCACAACAGAGAAGAAATTTCCAGTTATAATTTGATCTTCTTTTGCAATTAAATCTGGACATTTTCAAGACTACTATTATGTCATTTGTACTACTCTCACTAAGTATCATGTCTGAATATGGAGAGTCAGTGAGGTCTGTAATGCTGCAAATAAATTAAGCAAGAAATTAAACTGAATTTAATTAGCTATCCTCAATGCCTTAAGGATAAATCTGAAAATTTTGCACTCAGTGTTATGAAAATTGATCATACTTGTGACAACATGACTTTTAATATATTTACTAACATATTTTATAGTCTTTTCACTAGACTTATAAGAGTTATTTCACTGCAAAGCTTAATACAGAAACTAGATGACACAGAAAAGATTTCCAAAAATGTAGAGCAGGATAGGAGTTAGAATGTCAGATCTATCTAACTGAGAGTACAGAAGTGCGCAAGATATTTTTGAAGGGCTCAAATTCCTGTTCCATAAGTACAGTGGAAATCTTAAATAACCCAAGTAATGGGCAGGATTTCCTTTTTTTTGTTTGTTTGTTTTTGTTTTGTTTTGTTTTGTTTGTTTGTTTAATCACGTAAAATGGAATACTTTGGGCAGCACAGCTTTATTTTGCACCATTCAAGATCTGGGTTTTATCCTGGTCCCCAGAATTCCAACCCCAAAGTCCCACTTGTTTTTTACACTGGCATCCTGTCCAGACATCAGGCATCTCTGGTATTCTGGAGGAAGATCTTATGCTCTAGAATCTACTTTTCTGCTCAGAAAATACCAGCCTACATTCTTCATTTCTATAGAGACGTTCCTCCTACAACAAGAGGCAGAAAAAAAAAAAAAAAAAGAGCCAGGTTATCAAGAACTTCATGAAACATTTCATGGCATCTGAGTTTGCCTATTTTCTTGACTGTGGGAAATCGCCATTCATTTTCTCTTCTTTTCCTCACCATTTAACCTAGGCATCCCCAGTTTTATTGGACCTATTGTTCTGACCAATACTATTTCTGATTAATTTGATCTACTGTCATAGCTGAAAGGAACCTATCCTCAGAGACAATTTGGTAGCCAGCTACATCTTAGATTTCATTTCAAACAATTTTGTTATTTTTTAAGAAACTTTTACGTTGTTCTAATCTCCTGGTCAGACACTAAAAAACTATGAGCTCTACCTCTCAATTCCAAATTATCTCAATTGAATTCTAAGAAAAAATTGAGTTAACTTTTATGTATTTGATAATTCTACACATTCTGCTGAGCTCTTCGGTCCTCTACTATTCGAGCTAGCTTTGACATGCCTCTTATTTTAGGTCTACTTGAACTTCTTGATATGTACAACTATTATTCTTAAATTCTGATCTTCACATTGCTCTGTAAGTCTTTTATCTGTTGAGGTCTGAATATCCTTATTTCCTACACACTATTTATGTACCTCTGGTTGTTTCAGATAGATTCTAACAACAAATTACTCCTATTGCAAAGGAAGTTTTATATGAATAATGCTATAAATATTATTGGATGCTGTATATAGTCACATGCCTGTTTTCTATCCAGTTATATTGGAAAGAATGAATAAATATCATATCTGATGCTTCTCTGTCAGGACAGAAGCCTGAAGACTGTATGGTAAAAAATATCTGTCATTTGCAGTAGAATGTTTGTTCTCACTCTGAGCTCTGGTCTGATAAGGCAGGCTTAAATAATCACTTACCCTTGTCTATCTTTAATTAAAGTGGCAGTAAGTAAACACTGACTAGAAATCGATCAGAATCAATGGCCTTATGGCAAAGTAGCAGAGAAAAATCTAATGCATCAGTAGAGATCCGGGAAAGAATCAGCTTTCAGGCTGTTGGATGGCTTGTTCTGGGACTGTAAGAATTAAAAGCCTGCAATACTAACAGAAACAGGAAAAAGATCCCGACTCAGCTCATGATGGAGAAAAACAGCCTGCCTGCTTTTACCTTAGTAGCTTTTCAAGACAAGAAAGGATAATGGAAAATATTTTGATATTTACAGTCTGACTTGCAGCTTTGCAGCCACTGGAGCAAGGCCATAGACTTGTTCACAGTATATATTTCAACTAAAGAGAGGAAGTGTATACCAGCATAGATTCATCTGTGTTGCTGCCCAGTCATTTAAAAATATTTCCCCCTGGTTTCTGTCTGCACAACTCTGAGCTTGTGGATTCCTTTTATGTACTGAATACTCAACAACCATCAAGCAATTAATAAAGGCACTCTCAACAGCGTTGTGTCTCATGTTCCTACCTTTGCTGCTGAAATAAGCCCGGCCCCAGAAAAGATGAGGTGATTGGGTTTGGTCAGGTTTGATTCTGCCTCCTCAATCTCCTTATTTGCTGCAGTTTCAGGACTCCTCTCCTGCTGGAGTGTTACTCAAACATTTATTCCCATCTTTCTCTGTCGAGAAATGAGGCAGCCTAGAATACCATGTTTGCCTTAAAGATAATTGAAGGTACATTAAAAGTCTTGTGATTGGATTTCACTTCTTATCGAGATACTTTTTTTTCCTCCTAAAAATAGTTGGATTTTAATTTTATTTTTAATGCTTGTAATGCTAAGGAAATTACACTTCCTAGTAACTAGTTTGTAATTTGTGATCATGCATGATTCTGATAGTGAAGGAATTTCATTACAGGTACGGTAAAAAAGAGGAGAATGCATGTACATTTGCATGTCCATGTTCAGGTAAATAAATAGTAAACCTCATTGATAACAGAGGCCATTATAATTTGAATAAGATTATATTCTCTCTAGGAGAGATAAAGGGTAATGAAAGACAATTCAAAGCTAGTTTGTTATTACTTCATCAAATACCTCAGCCTCAAGCTGATAAAATTCCCTTGTATAGCTCCCAAGAGACATTAACTGCAATGATGCTGCCAACCATTTGTAGTGATCTCTAAAAACATTAATATCACTATTTAAATGAGTTTGTGATGTAGTATAACAGAGGGTAAAGCTAGAGGTGAAACTGCTACATAAGCTTTCATAAAATGACTACAAGTGTGTTACTGGGCATGACAAAATGAATTATTTTCACAACCGACAGGTGCTCCAAAGAGACTTTAACAGAAATTAGTAGAAGGCAAGTCAGAAAATGTTTCTCAAAGTAACTTTCACTGTCCTCACCATCCTACTCACAGCCAGAACTTTTGTTTCTTTTCAATCAAGTAAGGGATGTCAGACTCTGACCTCTTATGGAGTTGGACTAGAATTCATTCTTTCATTTTCTTGGTATTTTGTTGTGACTTCTCTCTCTAGTTATTAAGAATATTTTCTTTGGTGGTCCCAAGCTTATGAAAATTTGAGCAAGCATCCCCATGATTTCCCTAACACCATGCATGATGCAAAATTTTGTACAGTTGATATCTAACCTTTATTTATTGCAGCAGCTCTCTGTTCAAAGACAGAGAACTATGGCAAGGGGCTTGTGATATTCACAATATCATATGTTCACAAATATCAAATATTGTGATATTTGTGGTATACAAAACAGCAGAAATCTGCTGCAGTTTATCAGGACTTCAGAGAGAGATGTGTTTATATTCATATTACAGACCCACAGATTTTTGACTGTGTAAATCCTTCCCCTAGAACCAGGAGGTTCCACATGATTTAGGAAGATGTTAGCACTGTTGGCTTGCAAAATTATTTGTAAATCTGAGAAGTAGTTCACCCATATTTTCCAAACCAAGGAATAGGTGGGGAAAATAAGGCATGTAAGGCCGTGGTTTGTCTTCTTTTTAAATCAAAATGTCTGCATACTTTATAAAAAGTATCCACATTTGACAACAGACTTATGTTGAAATCTTTTTTGTTGTAAGCTTGTTAACTGAGACATTCTCATGGGGCGTTATTCATTACCACTTGGAAAGAAGAGGCACAAAAGCAAAATGTAGTATTGTCAGTGTGTCACTTGACAGGCTGTGAGGGAATTTTACATTCTTTGGTACAAATTGAGTCTCTTCCCTTCCAGGAATACTCTGGAAAACCAAAGTAATTTCCTTAAAATTTAGAATAAGCTGGGCTGAAAGATGGCCTGAGGGACGCACACCTTTTCTTTAACTATTTTTATTTCTTTTTCTTAGGATATTTTCTGAAGCTTGTTTTGGGAGATAAGCCTGTTGTACAGCAAACAAGGACTGCTCTGCTCCAATATAGTGAATTAATAAAATAATCACCCTCCATGAAGATTCATACTGTGACTGCTGATCAGGATTTAGCCACTGGCCATGAACTGTAGTTACAAAAGCCATGGATCTCTAAGTTAAAATCTGAATATTTTGACTGAATTTTTGTATAAAACTTCAGGTTTCCTTTTTTTTTTTTAAAAAAAAGAAAGAAGCAAGAAAAGAAATCCACAAAAACTATGAGGGAACAAGGAATTAAAGAAGCTAAATAAAACTTTTGCTATTTTAAAATAAATGAAAAAGCTATTTAAAAAGCTCACTGCAGTATTTTCCAAGGACAATCCAATAAATTCATATGTAACTCTCAGTATGTTTTTTAAAACCTTACATTGTCCAGTTTACTACCTAGTTTGCATTTTTTTATTATTATTATTACAATGCCTGAAACATAGTGGACACAAATATAGGAAACATCACTGAGTTTTATTCATAGCCCAGGTAAGGCAGTTTCTCTCTTCTTCCTGTCTATAAGACTCTATCAGTAACATAATTTATACAGTGCCTAAATTGCCTTAAAATTATTAGTTGAATCAAAAGGCTTTCACCTAAAAAATCTCAGGGAGAATGTGGATGAATATTAACATGATCATTCATTTTTTATATTAAAACAACAGGTTATTTTGTTCACATAAAGGTACACAACAAATATTTAGGACTATTTTGTTAGTTTGATTTTCAGTATTAATTTTATGGACTTGGAGTAACAGATAATGCTTTTTTTTTTTTTTAAAACTCCCATAACCAGGTTTTTTATTCTCTTAAATGCCAGAAAAGATTCTTATTCTCAAGATACATAGTCTCTTCCTCATATTCAGAATTAACAGTCACCTTAAAAGATCTGGTTGTAGGGAAATGAAATTTTTTCACTTCCTACCTGTTGTGTGTTTGTCCTTCTGCAGCTACCGAGTGCCTAAGGACGTTTCACGCTACACAGTAAGCGCTGTGTGATTTTGCATTAAACGCGCCTTTAGCTCAGAGCTTACAAAATAGTGAAAATGAGAGTGATGTTACAGGTAATGGCTGCCAGAAATAAACAGATTTCTCCAAAGTTGTGGTTTCTCAGAGATATCATATACGTACACTTAACGTTGTTGTTTATGTACCTTTTTTCTTTCACTTTCTATTCAAAAGAAATTCTAAGTAGTACTGGACTACAAACATTGATGTCCAGCTCTTTAAGGACTAGTCTTTTATTCTACGTTATCCATACAAGCTCACTGAAGTGCATACTCAGCAAGATTGCTTCTTCAGGGACTGGAATATATCCTCCAAGATGTGCCGCATCAGGTCTCTCTCATAATGACCATCCTTTTGCAGCAGGGAAATTATGCTCATCCTGCATTTCCTTTGCTTCCAGACTGCACAGATGAGAAGTGACTGCTCTTCAATTCGGTATATTTAAGAATATCGTCCTGACCCACTTAAGGAACAATCAAGCTCCATGAACCAAAAGGAGAAACAGAAGGGACAAGACTCCAGATTCTGTGAGACCAAGCTGAATTTCATCCTTTACGAGTACCTCAAAGTGCATTATATGGACAAGACGCATCCCTTCTACAGGAAGTTTATCAGTTCTCTAATATTTACACTAAGCAGGCTTAAAATTTATGTTATAACCATTAGCAAAAAGCATCATTTTCTGGCAGGACATAAGAGGAAGCTGTAGCCATGCACAGCTCTGTCCTCAGGGGTAATCGGTAAAATATTTCCATTCATCTCAGTGACAGCAGAACTGGACGTATTTAATATCAAAAGACAGAGGGGAGGAATTCACAAAAATATTTGCAGTAGAAATGTCTTTGTAAAGATTAGAACAGCAGACCAAGATTAAAGGGTTTCAATTTCAGCTATACAGACACATCTAGAAATTTATCAGCATAACAAATCACAATTTCTAATTTTAATGTCATAAACATTTTTTATATTTTCTTCAGAATATGCAGAAATATTCTCCTTTGGCATCAAAGTCAGCTTGCAGGGTAAATCACCTTGCCATGACAAGATTCTGGCGAGCCTATGATGAAGCATACAATCTACATTTAATTCAGTTAGAAGCTGTTGTTTCAGCAATACACTTTAGAAAACTATGGTGGGATGCAGATGGAGTGAGAAATGCAAGGTTTTTTTTGTTTGTTTGTTTGCTTTCTTCCCAGCAGAGGGCTTTATCCTTGCATCTTTGGGCTCGACAAAAACAAAAGCATATGGGTGGCTCAGTAACTGGATAAATAGCAAGGCTCATATCTCACCCAAACCGCTTCTTAGTGCCCCAGGACAGTCCTTAGGAGCCCCCCATCCCTCAGCTGAGGACCACTCCCTCTACTTGTTTGTATTCTCTTTGTCCTCCTTTCCAGGGTACAGCTGTGGGAGAGAGGAGGTACTGCAGCTTCCTGCTTCAGGCCATTTGTGGGATGAAGACAGCAGCCTAGCCATCCCTGTAACCTGTTTGGATCCTCTAGGGATGAACCTCCTGTGTAAATAAAGGGCACTTACTCCAGTTAGGCTTTAAAATAAAATAACTGAATGTGGTAACTGCATATGAAAAGGTTATTTTGACACCCAAGAGCAGAAGTAGCTTTGTGAATCCCAGAATGGGTTTTAGAGGGGCATCCAAGCTTCAGAAAAAGGAGCTTGAAATTCAGTGTATTCCTTCATCATCCCTTTTCATGGGTGCAGCCAAGCAACCACAATACCAAAAGCCTTCTTCAATGAGAATAATAATATAATAACCCAGCTGCTACCTCTGTGGCCCATTCCTAAAGTTTAACTCCTGCAGACGCTGTCACATCAGTCTGCTGGTTTCAGCAGGATTGGTAATGAAAACTGCAGGAAATGCTGAATTTCATCTCTACTTGCTCATAGGGATTTTTACAATCAGAGGATTTGAGTGTATAGATGTATATGAAATCCCTGAACCTCTTTGTGGGAAGCAAACTCCTCCCCGCTATAAGGTCTGAGCAAGTCAGAGACTGCCTCATTAGACTGAATATGTACAAGTATATTGAGCTGGATGGCATGCAATCTGTGGTCCTAAGGGAACTTACTGATGTGGTCGCCAAGCTGCTCTCCATCATATTTGAAAAGTCATGGCTGTCAGTTTGTTGTTTCTTGGAAGCAGTGAAATTGCTTCTGGTAAAATCTTTATGATACCATGCAAAACATCATTAAGAGCGTCAATAACTATATAAAGAAAAAAGTTAATTCATCTAACTGGTGATAGGGTCTCTGGCTACAGAACGCTACTTTCTCAGGAAGCAGTCTTCACCCAGGAGATATTCTCCCTTAAATGAGCCCAGAGAGGGGTGGCCCTTAAATGAGTCCAGAGAGGGATGGGCCCAAGGTCCACCCCTTCTGATCATCAGTTCAGGCAATGACGTAATAGTTCCTTACACAGCTAAAGTCTCCAGTGAATGGAAAAAGGGAAACAAAAAAGGGAAACATTAATCTCATTTATAAGAAAGAGAGGAAGAAGGACCCAGGGAACTACAGGCTAGTGAGCCCAACCTTTGTGCTCGGAACAATCATGGAACAGATCCTCCTGGAAGACATGTTAAGGCATGTGAACTGTGACAGCCAGCACTTCCCTTGCTTCATCAAGGGAAGGTCATACCTGACCAATCTGGTGGCCTTCTGTGAGGGAGTGATGGCATCAGAGGACACAGGAGGGGGCAGATGTCATCTATCTATACTTCTGCAGGGCCTTTGACATGGTTCCCCACCACATCCTTATCTCTAAATTGGAGCGAGATGGATTTGAAGGGTGAGCTATTTGATGGATAAGGACTTGGTCTGAAAGTCACGGACAGAAGGTTGTGATCAATGGTTCCACGTCCAGGTGGAGGCGAATAAGAAGAGTTTTCCCCCAGGATTCTGTCTTGAGACCGGTACTCTTTAACATCTTTATTGGTAACATAGATAATGGGATCAAATGAACCGTCAGCAAGCTTGCTGATGATACCAAACTGAGCAGTGCATTTCATATAACAGACAGAAAAGATGCCATTCAAAGGGACCTTGATAAACTTGAAAAATGGGCCCATGTGAACCTAATGAGTTTCAACAAATCAAAGTGCAAGGTTTTGCACTGGGGTCAGTATGTATACATATGTATACATATGTATACATATGTATACATATGTATACATACATACATGTATACATATGTATACATATGTATACATATGTATACATACATACATGTATACATACATACATGTATACATACATACATGTATACATACATACATGTATACATACATACATGTATACATACATACATGTATACATACATACATGTATACATACATACATGTATACATACATACATGTATACATACATACATGTATACATACATACATGTATACATACATACATGTATACATACATACATGTATACATACATACATGTATACACATATACATGTATACACATATACATGTATACACATATACATGTATACACATATACATGTATACACATATACATGTATACACATATACATGTATACACATATACATGTATACACATATACATGTATACACATATACATGTATACACATATACATGTATACACATATACATGTATATACATATACACACACATACACACACACACATACACACACATACACACACACACACACACATACACACACACACACACACATACACACACACACACACATACACACACACACACACATACACACACACATACACACACACATACACACACACATACATATATATATACAGACTGGGAAAACTCCTTGAGAGCAGTCTTGCTGAAAAGGACTTAAGGGTCCTCGCAGATGATAAACTTAACATGAGCTAGCATTGGAAAGCCAATGGTATCCTGGGCTGCATCAGAAGAAGGGTGGCCAGCAGGAAGAGCAAGGTAATTGTCCTTTTCTACTCCCGTGAGTCTCCTTCTGGAGTATCGTACCTAGGTTTGGAGTGCCCAACACAGGAGCTTTTGAGAGGGTTTAGAGGAAAGCCACAAAGATGATCAGGGACTGGAGTACTTCTCCTTTGAGGCAGGCAGAGGGAGCTGGGCTTGTTCAGTATGGAAAAGAGAAGACTGTGGAGAGAGCTTATTATGGTCTTCCAATATTTTAAGGGAGATTATAAACAATAAGGAAATCAACTTTTTACATGGGTAGATAATGACAGAACAAGGGAAAATAATTTCAAACCAAAGGAGGGAAGATTTAGATAGATGTCAAGGGGAAGCTTTCCACTGAGAGGGTGGTGAGGAGCTGGAACAGGTTGCCCGGAAAGGTTATTGATGCCATTCCTGGAGGTGTTCAAGGCCAGGTTGGATGGGGCCTTGGGCAATCTGATCTAGCAAGCTGGTAACCCCATCTGTGGCAGAGGGTTTGGAACCTGATGAATCTTGAGGTGCCTTTCAATCTAAGCCATTCTATATCAGCACAGATTCATATGTCCTTCAGAGCCGCAGTGAATTGCATTCATGCTGTTCAGCTTTTTTTCCCCATTGATTGACAAAGCTTGGCTGTAGAACAAAACAAAATTTGACTGAGATTAAGCTCTAGCACCCCACATTCACCTTTGCCGCCTTCATGAGGGATGTTATTATGTGTTATTTATAATGTAGAAAACATTCTTTTTTCATGCCCCCCCAGAAAAATGCTTTGCATTATTCTTCAGAAGAGTTTGTTCCCTGGGGAATAGGTTAGGTGAAGATTTTCCAGTCATGTCCCAGACCTTCTTAAAATCACAGCAAATATAATCAGTTTTTGAAATGCCCTTTATACCTGTCAAACTAAATAAGATTACAGATTTGTCTGCTCACAAAAGTGTGATGTCATATAGTCCCCATTTGCTGCAGTTCAAGTCATTATCTATCTTGTCTGACAGTGCAGCATGCATGATCTGCAAGATCAATGTTGGGTTTGTTAAAAGAGAAAAACCAAATATGATGGTTCCTGAATTCTCAAATGAAAAAGCAGAAGCCAAGATGCCATAAAATATGGCTGCTTCTGTATAAGTTAACTAGAGAGATCATTTCCTAAACAGTAAGAAGCAAACAGTTCAAGGCAAATACCAGAAAGCACAAGGAGAGGAGAGCACTGACTGAACTGAGCTATGTGCTTCTTCACTTGCAGGCTGTTAAGAAAAATCAAAGCAGTGAATGTGAGAGAACAGAGCATTCCATTTTTGCACAGATAACCGGAGCTGCCCTTAACCAATCTGTCCAAGCATCCCTGGAGTACTGTGCTTCACAGAGAACTGATATTTCCTTCCATGCCACTCTGGCACAATTACACCCAGCTTCAGGAGACAACTGACCAGTAGAGAGCAATCCTGACAGCCATGATCTGCAAGACTACAACCTGGCTTAAGTAAGAGAATTGCATAGACAAGATTCCAAAGATGAGAGACTAAAGTGCTTTTAGCAAGGAGCTTTAAGTAGCGAAATAATGTTTCCATGCATAGAAGTAATTATATGTGCTTGTAACAATTTCTGTTCACAGGAACAGCTCTCCAAGCCAGGCCTAAACTGAAACCTCAGACTGAAATTCATGAAGCTGTAAGGAAACTCATGCTTGAACCTAGCTTTCAAACTTGTTCGTTGTGCAGGACCACACTCCACCATCTAAAATTAATCATTTTCAACTGCTTACTTTGGAAGAGGAGCAAAGTTAGGCTAAGAGTGTAAAAAGGAAAATTCCTGATCCTTAACAGGAAGGAGTACCCACAGAAATACCCCTCATATCCCTCTTTCTTAATGTCCCATGTTTACAATCAAAATTACTTCTAAATTACAATCTCAGTATAGGCACAAATTATCAGAGAATTAAATACAACTCATATTTTCAGTTGTTAAAATAGATTTATTCTCTCTGGATAAATTCCAAAGCAAAAACCCTTTCTTTCTTTCAAAGTCTTTCTCTCTCCTGCATTCTGACTGTATTTGTGTTTGAAATAAGTGTCTTCATGAACTACAATATAGAGCAATCTATTAGCATAGGTTTACAGCAAACAAGAATAGATAGTCTGAATCTGTTGTCCAAAAGCCTAAAAAAGCCCAAGTTTGTAATGTATGTTTGTTATATCAGCTTTGGGGCAGAGTTCTGTTTCTGATACTGATTAACAGAGCTCTAAATAAATATGTCCTATTTTGAACTAGTATGCCATTCACAGAAAGAAGAGCATTTGTGAACAAACTTGATTCATCTGTATCTACAAAATAACGCTTTATGAGTGTTCAGATACACTTGACTAGACAGAAGGGAATCTCTTAATTCCTGGTATTCAGCACAGAGTTGGCTATTTTACAGTGCATTAACCATACAAAATGTTTTATTTATTTTGCTGAAAAAAAAAAAAAAGAAAAAAAAAAAGAAAAGAAAAGTACGGCCTGACAACTTTATTTCAACTTCACTTCAAACTAGCTTCACCCTTGCCATACTTTCTGACGGTATTAATCTCATAAGCTGCATACACCATAACATACTTCTGGCTGTTAAACTCTGTAGGTGCAATTCCAATTTTCTCCCTCTACTTGCATAAAGATATACTTGAAAACATACAAACTGCAAGCAAGCCCTCCTTCCATATTCATTAGTGAAATCATATACCAGGTAGCACTGTTTACACAAGCTCTATCTTTTGTGCTAATAAGGAATTACAAATAAAGATAGATGCACACTCAGTGTTCAATTATCATTGTCACAGATTTGATAAATCCCACATCTGATAGATATCTCAGTGTCTTTTACTTTGAAGGTAGAAGGGGAGCAAAGAAAGAACACTTTCAATGTTAAGATTCAACATCTTCTTTGTGCTTGAATATTTAGTACTTAGCTTTAGGAACTGATGATCTTACATTCCAGTCCTATAAATGGGGCAATATGAGGAATCACAGAAAGTAGAGCAATAAAAGTATCAGGAAGCCTCACTTCTGAATGAAATAACACATGCAGAGTTTCTGAACAAAGACGTCCTTCAAACAAACTTGATATTTTTACTTCTAGCATCTCTCTGCCAAAAATGATTATGACAGCAGAAATTTCAAAACTGTCACATAATTTTTTTTTTTTTTTTTTTTTTTTTGCTGTCCCAGTTGCCATTATTAGTTTAAGGGTAAAAATTTGAAAGGACCCAAAGGGAAAAATCAGAATTATTTTATCATCTAACAACACACACTGTTGCTTTTCAGTCACATTAAAGATGATAAGGGTACACAGCACTGACTTTGGTGAGATTATGATCAGGCTTCACTGAAAACAGTGGTGTACCTGTGTGCAAAAGCCATAGGCACTCAATCGATTTGGTACCTACATTCTTGCTAAGATTAAGATGTTACTTCTCTCTAAATCCAGCACTTATTATTTTCCACTGATTATCCTCATAACAGAGTCAGAAGCAAAAGTCACTTCAGGTGTTCCTCTTAATAAAAGATCAGGTGACTTTGCTCCTACAACATGCTTGAATGACCCCTTTAAATGACTGTGTCAGGGAGGAGGTCACAGTAACAAACAGTACTAGAAGAGAAAATGAAGGAGGAATAATGTTATTATTAAAGGAGTACCCTCCTTCTACATACATTGCTCTTTTCCATATACTTTGCCACATCTAGTTTTGAAAGAGAACTTACCCTGCAATTTAAAAGCATATAAAAACAAAAAAAATGTTCAGAGTATTAGGAAAAGGAAAAATGTAACTTCCTTTAGCTGGAGTGACTCTAAAATGTACTCACATTGGGGGTGATGGTGAACTGTTCATTAACAATTTTGTCAGGTGCACATATTTTAGAATAGGTGTTCTACTGATGTAAACACTTAAGTCAATGAAGCGATGAAGTTTCATGTTCATGAAATAAATAAAGCTATAATTAATGAAAGTTCAAATTCAAATGTGCAAATGCAAGAGATTACTTTAAAAAAAATTAAAAAGGTCTGGCAAAATGTAAGCCATCCCTAACTCCATGATCAACAGGATTGCGTTAAGTCACTCAGTCATGCTAATTCATCCAGTTTTATTACTAGCTCTTCATTAACACTCATACTCTGTATAATTATGTAAATATCCCTGAAGAAAAAAATATCCATTTTAAACCTGTTTTTCAGTTCTGGAAAAAAAGTAACAACATACGTTTTTTAGATGCCAAAAGGTAGCACCTATGAATATGCCACCACTGACAGCATTCATTAACTTAAACCAACAGCTTCCTAGCATCAGAGTGGCCCAGATTTTTTGATATCTGAATTTTTGCCATAATGCTGAAGTTTGCCCAGCCCTGATGAGGGATGTTGCTAACTTGCTAAAATTCCTTACATCCTTAAGCATTCTATAACATCTTATTTCTTAGGAGATGCTCTGCTCTTCGGTATTTGAAGCTACTGTTACCTGAAATGCATTGGCTTTCTGGTTGTAAAAACAGGCATATTTGGGATGCGAAAACAAATAATGAAAGAAAAGTAGTGGAGTTAGCTTCCTCTAGAAAAAAGGGAAGAGGTTGTGTGAATGGGTGCTCTAGTGCAAGGCTGCATACCTTACCCTGTCAGTCAATAATTGACCCCCTCTATGCATGAGGTGTTTCTTTCAGAGGTCAAGAGGTAATGCATGATTTAAAGGGAAATATTGTTTATCTTCATACTTGATGTGAGAAATAGTCAAATCAGAGATGCTTCAGTACCAGCTCTGCATCAAAACCTCAAATCTACAGACAACTGCAGTACTTAGGTCAGAAGGCAACACAAAGCCTAAAAGACAGAAGCAGGAAACACCACCAAACATTTGTGAATCCAGGCCAGGGTCCATCCAAATGCAGGATGCCAGTCTTCTCAAAGGTCAGCATCTACTTTCTGAATAGACAAAGAAAAGGGAGAAATGAAGCTCATTCACTGCCAACTGATTGTTTCTAAAGCAACTAGTCATATGCCTTACAAGAAACTCTAGCCTTCTACAATCCTCTTTGAGTTCATGAGAGATCAGAAACCACAAATGGGAAGGGAATAAATTGTGTACATGCAGCTCATCTTCAATACAACATCATCCTTGACATCCAAAGGTGCTCTCTTAGTTGATATGTTAAAGCAATGATCCTACAAATGCAGTGTCTTTTCCGTTTGTCTTTTGGGACTGGTTGTATTCATTACTCAGTGTATTAAAAGCTTCAGTTCAGCAACAGCGGAGCAATAACAGACAGAGAATCATAAAATCTCAGAGTGACTTGAGCTGGAAGAGACATTAAAGCCCATCTAGTTCCAACCCTCTGCCGTGGGTAGCATTGTCACCTACTAGATCAGGCTTCCTGGGTCCCATCCAACCTGGCCCTGAGTGCCTACAGGGATGGGGCATCCACAGCTTCTATGGGAAACCCATTCCAGCACCTCAGCACCCACTAAGAATTTCCTCTTAATATCTAATCTAAATCTCCTCTCTTTTAGTTTAAAATCATTCTCCCTTGTCTGATCACTTGTCTGATCAGACAATGTAAAAATTTAGTATTCCTCCTGTTTGTAAGCTTCTTTCAAGTACTGGAAGGCTGCAGTGAGGTCTCACTGTGTCTCAGCGAAGCCTTTTCTTCTCCAGAGTGAACAAACTCAGTTCCCTCAGTCTTTCTTAATAGGAGAGGTGCTTCAGCACTCGTAAAGTCTAAATCATTCTGGTCAGTACGAAGTCCAAGACTAAAGATTGATTTCATGTATTTCCTTTCCTATACAAAAATACAGGAAAGCTTAACATTATAACATTACAACTAACTGTTCTGCTCACTAAACAGCTGTAGAATCAAGTTTGACTTCATTTTTAAGAAAGATTCAGGTGGGGAATTTTCTTCTATAGTAAGAAATGACTACAGTCTTGGCCACAGCGAACGAAGAAATTGAGTATTTCTGCTGCATAATGGGAGTGTCAGGTGGGGTAGAATTTCTTTCAAGATTTGTTTTTACATTCCAGTTGGACTAATAGATGTGACAGCATTAAGTAAGCCATGTGACAAGCACTGTCAGTGGCTAGACTAGGGGGCATTAGCTAGATGAAAAAAATTCCATGAATCCCTCTCGAGTCTGCATCCACTTTTGTACAGAGCCACCTGGACACCAAATAGCCAACTATTATGTGGTAGATATTTGAAGTTATTTGTCTCTTGGAATTGACATATTATAAAATGAAAAATGTATTAGCTTAGTAAATCATTAAGTAAAGGAGCTGGATGTACTTAGGTCATTCAATTTCAGCCTCTTAGGATACCATCATGCATAAAACACACACTCAGACTGTATTTTTTACCCTAAGGAGAAGGGCCAGTGCACAGCAATAAATTCAAAAATAAGTGAACATATTATTATAAAGACAAGCTTAACATGAAATACTATGTCTCTGGGCACGTGCACGCATATAATTCACCATGATCTCACTCCTCACAAAAAACAAACTGTTTAATTCTGATTTTTAAAGAGCAAAATCATTTGCTATATTGAAACAGCCCATTCATCACATAAAGCATTTGATTCTGTCACCTCAAGTACTTGTTAAATCACTTCCAGCTGCTACAATCAAGGGCTAGGTACTTCCAAGGTCTGGCACTTTCTGAGCTCTATTACACCTCTAAGTATGATTCTTCAATCCAATTCTAGCCTTCATAATAATCAAGTGCCCACTCCACTTAACTTCAAGGCAACGGAGGATCTTGGAATTCTCCATATACGTCTGTATCTGATTTTCAATCAGATCTCTTCAACCCAAGACTGAAAGCTGCTGAATATCAGCTAAGTATTAAAACAGCATCGTATGCAACCACAGCAGAGTCGCCAGCAGCACTTCTATTGTTAGACTCCTGTTTTTCCCAGGTCCAGTACACTATGCTTAGACTGAAGCCAAAATTAAAAATATAAGGCAGAATGCAACCACAAGCTTACATACTGTTACACAAGCAAACTGCTTATACAAATCGGTTACATGGCTCCAAACTAACCTGCTGCATGTTGCTGCACACCTTTTGTGTACTTACACTGTAAGAGCTACGAAGAAGAATGCGTGAAAAGTGTGACTGGCTGTTAGAATGTTGCTTGTGTTATTAACACCACTGCTGTCACACTGACATGAGACATCCCAGAAGGAAACCACATTATGCTTAGGATTTTTTTTTACCATTTTTATAGCAACAGCTGGAAGAGAGTCTATTGGTTTGCCTTCTGTTCTTTCTCTTGAACCACCAGCAACCACAGACAGATCTGCTTCAGAAAACTGGCACTGGCACACCTTACTGCAGAGCCATTCCTCAGACACTGCAACTGTTAGCATGACTGGGAACGTGAAAATGACCATCCACATCCCCCGCATCCTTCACCAGTGTCACCTGCTTGCGTGTGCAATCTTGCAGTTGAATAGTTCAGGTTACACATTATTCTACTTCTAAAGGAAGTTATGAAAGCCCATAGAAGAAGAGAGCAAGGAAAGAAACAGCAACTTTATGGAAAGAACCATACTGTGGAATCCTGTAGCACTCTAATTTTCTCTTCTGACGGAAGAGGGAGAAGAACTCATCTCATTTGGTCTCTCTTTCCCTAACTGCAAGTAGTAAACTGCTGAAAAATAGGACTATTCAAACTAAAATAAAATCCTAAAAAAAAAAATAAAAAACAAAAACACAACCTTGGACAGCACAGGAAAGACTGGTAGGTTTTCATGAACTGTGCTTGTGCCCTTTCATGCAGTAAGGTACAAAGGGACCAGAGGGATGGTCCAAGGGCTGGAGTACCTCTGCTATGAAGACAGGCTGAAGAAACTGGACTTGTTCAGCTTGAAAAAGGCTGCAGGGAGATCTCATTGTAGCCTTTCAGTATTTAGAGGAAGTTTATAAACATGAGGGAAATAATCTTTTTACATGGGTAGATCATGATAGGACAAAGGGGAATGGTTTTAAACTAAAGGGAGGGAGATTTAGTTTAGATGTCAGGGGGAAGTTTTTCCACTAAGAGTGGTGAGGCGCTGGAACAGACTACCCAGAGAGATTGCGGGTGTCCTACTCCTGGAGGTGTTTAAGGCCAGGTTGGATGAGGTCCTGGGCAATCTGATCTAGTACTTGATCAAGTGATTGTCAGCCCTGCCTGTGGCTAGGCAGTTGGAACTTGATGATCCTTGAGGTCCCTTCCAAATCAAGTCATTCTATGATTCTTTGAAGAGGTGTGCACATGCATGTGTTGGCTGATTCCCCCAAATCTTTCCGATACTAATTTTCCAGTGGCTAATCTGACCTTCCCTCCCCTCTCTTCCTGTTAGAGCAACATTTGTTGGACTGTCTACTTCCCTGAAACTTTCTGAGACAAACCTGCAAGACAAAATGCATCCTAAGCATTCTCTGCAAGATGATTAAATGATTAAATTTAGATAATATATTCAGTAGTTACCAGTAGGAAGAGACAGGCAGACTCATAAGCTTGAGTTAACCAGGAGACCAACTTAAAAGGATCAAAGAAGCACTGACAATGAGAAGTCTCTTTATTTGGTCAGAGGTAACAAACGCAAAGTGCTTATGTATTTCATATGCCAGTTACATTATCTAGAAGCCTTTGGAAATATTTCTGCTGTTTTCCCTGTAGGTTGCCTTCAATTCCTTCCACCCTGCAGAACCCACACTTAAAGTATATTTTATTCTTCCTTAAGCCTGGGACAGCCTTAAATTATTCTGATGAACTACTATCTTTACATTAATAGTCTTGAGCATGATTAAAAACGTAAACTGAACATACAGTTAGTTCAGACATCTAAGAAGAATGTTTCATGCTTTTTTTTTTTTTAAAAACAAAAAACAAAAAACAAAAGCAATGGGGAAAAAAAAAACCCAACAAACAAGCAAGAAAACCAACACCAAACAACATTGACATGAAACTCAAAACCCACATGTTCCCGTCCTTTGCTTTGATTGTTACATGTCAAAATATACAAACCAAGCGCACAACTGTCAAAATCCAATGCTTTGAGGAACATTATCCACACATATGTTCTTAAATAAAAGCTTCCTATTTTGTGTCAGAAAAACAAGGCTCTCAAGGAAAACATCTGCACTTATATTTAATATTTCTTGTTTTTCTCTCTCCCTCCCAGTGGCAGCTTTCCCTTGGCAACCAATCTGGTTTTGCTCCTGCTGGAAGGGGCAGTTCTACTGCCTTCAGGAGGAGCAGGAGCATGCTCTCTGTAAACTAGTCAGGCTGAGAGCTGAAAATTCCAGATGTGGCACTCCTTTCTATTCCCAGGTACACCAAAGCTGTTTGGTGACAGTAAAGAGAGAAAAGGCAGCAGAAGACATGGGCATCACAAAGCATAGATGAGAAGAGTGAGGTTTTGGCACACATGCATTGACTGATGCCCTGAGAGAAAAAGGAGAAAAACAAAGCATTGTAGCTTTTTCTAGTCTAGTGAATGGATAAATAGAAGATGACAGAAAGTCTTTCAGATGCTTATGAATGTCAAATACTTTTAAGTGACTGCCTTTCCTTGTCAGTTAACATTAAAAACCCACATGAAAAACATTTATACTCAGTCATTTGGGGTAGGGACATAAGGCTTAGCTATCACATACCTTCGACATAGGTTGGATGTAAATCACTTTAAGACAGTTTCCTCCTCTCTTGCTAGTTTGTCCACTGTCTTTGTACAGTTGGTGTTCCCCTCCCCCCCCCATTTTCTTTTAATCTGTGTGTATAATTCAGATTAATGAAATTCAAATTTAGTTGCGAAAGGCAGCCTTCTCAAACTCATGATCTATTGTTTTTACTTTGTTTACTCCTTTTAAAAAAGGTGCCTCTAATGGATATATTCACATAATTTTCTCTGGAAGGCTTTGCAAACCAAGCATTACAGTATTTTGCTGGTGCATGAAAACAAAATTTAACCAAACAAGAAGTGAAAGAAACTAATCCTTCTTAACAAGAGATGTAAATTTTGCAGCCTAAGCACAAACAGTAACTGATTGCAAAGAGAAAATCATTACTGTTTCTCGTTCACCCCATTAGAAATTTTTATCCTTCTATTTGTGTAAAGACGCAAGTTAACTCTTTGGTGACGGTTAAGACTCATTGAGCATGAACAGGTGGTGCTAATGAAAGCAGGAGTAAGCAAAGGCCTGGGAGGCTATAAGGAGAGAGAGCTGCTGGACCAGCTATTGTCTGTGAAAATAGAGTTGGGTATTGCTTGTTGGGTATTTGTAACAGACCATAGATTAAAAATAAAAAATAAAAAAAAAAATCCAAGGAAACCAAACTGCCCAGTATGTACCAAGTAAGGAGTTAAAGTTTTCCTGCTTGTAGCAGTGAGTGATGTTACAGCTAATTTGGGAAAGGAATTATTTTTATCTGTTTTCCTTATGCCAAGCAGGCATAGTTCAGCTGCACCATTCAGATCTTCTGTCACTATTTTTCCCCAATCCAGTTCTCTCAGCTGCATGCATGTGAATATTCTTCTGTTTTCACCAAATTCATATTTTCAGTACATCTATACCAATGGCTTTACAGTGAAAGTAAATCTCTCTAGAGATAAAGTTAGAGATGGTGATATAAAGGTAGAAAGTGAAGTTAGGTGCTACGATAGCTACAGTTGTTTCTAAGCTCCCTTTCAAAGAAACCATTGAAAATCATGATTAAAATCAAATGATTTTAGTTTAAGGAGAGATGTTGGCTAGGGATTTAGGAAGAGTCAAAAGCCAAGCCCAACTAGGATTTCATGGAACCATGTTGTTTGAGAACATTGTAGTATTACAAAGCATATTAAATGTTCAGCAGTAGGATGATTGAATGGATTCTTCACAGTCACTTCACTTCCCTCTAATTCCCTATTAAAATGAATTTAATGCACCATTTTGTTTGCTTCAAGTTTCTGCTATTCAGAGTTCAACTGAATAGCATTTTTAAATCTCAAAAAGTATATAGCAGAATTAGTAATAATATTGATGTTAGAAAGGCTATGAAGAGTAACAAAGATTGCAGGGCTTCTGATTCTTTGTGAAGGAAGACATAACAGAAGACAAAAAAAATCATAAGAGGTGCAGATGAAGGGGCTAGGCAGTGGTTGTTCACTGCTCTTCAATTTAGCTGAAAGAAACTGATGAAGTTATCTTACAAAAGTTTTCCTTCTGTTTACACAAAATAAAGATGTGGATCTCACTGGCATGTAATTCTTTTTTCTTTCTCTCTTACACAAGTTTGTCTAACCCTTCACTACATTTTGTTGTGAACATTTAGGGGATATTAAAATAAAGATGCACAACCTCTGGCTCACTACAACATTCATCAGCTGGCAGGGCAAACTCAACAGTATATGCCACAGATATGATCTAAAGGTCAGAAGGAGCTTTTTTGTTGTTGTTGGTTTCTTTCTTTGCTTTTTCGTTGTTGTTGTTGTTAAAGTGTGTTAGTTGTAAGGAAAAGTGCACTTATTTAGCAACACTACACCTGTAGACACTATTACTATGAATTCTTACTGTTCCTTAGGAATTAGAAGAAGGAAGATAGGAAGAGAGGAACACTGTCTAGAACAAATTTTGTTCAATAATACAGGCACTGTACTAGAGAGATCTTCCCCCCACCCCAGACAAAAGAATATCAAGCTTTTTGGACATCTCCCTGCACAAAGCCTTGGGACGTACATGTGAAAACTGTATAAAAGGCTCATTGCCCCAAGATATGAAGATCGATTCTCATGTGTAATACTGTAGTCCTGCAAATAACAGCACAACTGCATGACTGTATAGAGAATCAGGCACTTGAGTTCAGAAATAATTACACTGTACTTTGAAGAATGACGCTTCCTATAGAATGAACATTCTGATATTAAGCAAAGAAAATAAGTTGCCAGTTTTTGATCAGTGGACAATGGACATCCTGAATTCACTCCAACTGCATTAGTTATTTCCTGCATTCAATAAGCATTATAATTTTGAATTAAATGTTTAATAAGTGTATGATCAGCTGAAGACAAGCTGCCTCATCAAGAGAATGACTTTAGGAATACTCTGCCCTTTTGAATAGAGCAATAGGGGTGTTAGTTCCTATCTGTACCACTGCAGGGCTGGGGGACCATTCACAAGCCGTCTCTCTGAGACACAGCTTTGTGCTTTGGATTGTGTTCAGCAATAATAAGGTTAACTATATAGTTCTTCCCTCCATTTTTATAGAGCCCTTTGAACTACACTGTTGAAAAGCTGTTGAAGTGCAAAGGTATTAGAGATCAAAACCAGACTGGAACTGGAAATGCAGATCCATCAACTCTGAAAGTTTTGATTTGGACCTCAACTTCAAATTTGCTTCTTTCTATCAGTTGTGCTGACTGAGGAAATGAATATCCCCACAAGCTTCAAGAAGGTTCAGATACAAACCTGAACATGAACTTTCCTGCTCCTGCCCTTCTTTTGACTTTAAAGCTCATCTCAACAGCAGCCTCTTGCACATGGTACATTCTTATTGAAGTGCATATTTTCCTGTGTAATATCAAGCACTTCAAAGCATGCTCCCCTGTTTCTGTACCGCTCAGTTGCCGTTCACCACTGAAGCCACTAAGTTGCTAGTATTATGTCTGGCTCCTACTTCGATCCAACATCAAAGGGACATATGTATATTTTAAAGAATTACAACTAGACCTGTTCAAAACTTGCCTTACAAGCCCCAAAACTTAGTAGTATGTTTGTATCTTCACCTTTCTTTATATTATCAATTTCATGCTCTGCGTTAGGATCACAGAAAAACTGTTATTAGAACAACCCCAATTATCCCAAATAAAATTGGAATGCTTCAAAGGTTTGGATAATGAATGGCATGCTTGCTGCTAACGGGCACTGTGGGGACTGACATGTTGCAGTTAAGAAGGAATGCCAAATAATTGTACAAATAATGCATGCTCAAGGTTTGTTACATGCTTGGTCTCCCTCCCTCTTCCTTCATCTGATATGTATTCCCCCACGTTCTCTCATTCCCTCTAAATTGTTTGCCAAACTCCTCTACCTCCATGACACATCAACACAAAGCAACCCTTCCTAGGAATAAAACAAAAAGAACACAGACTAATTAAAAAAAAAAAAAATCTAAGATATATTTAAACATAGACACGATACTTTAGAGTTTATGGATGCAAATGAATGTTTTTGCTGAAGTGGTATAAAAGTACTTCAGGTGCCCCCATTACCAGGTCACCATGCATTAGCTACAAACATCTTTATGCATTGTTTCCTGATCTTCATCTATATCCCACGGGAAGTTGAGAAGTGCTGTTACCTCTGGTTTATTATCAGGAAAAGGAAAACAAATACATAAAAAACATGATTTCTCCAAGCACTCACCAAATTAAGAGAATGACTTTAGGAATACTCTGCCCTTTTGAACAGAGCAATCACTTAACCCTCATCACAAGCAATGTTGTACTGTGTTCCAGTAACTGTATATACTATTCACTGGAACACAACAGAGGGCTCCTCTGGGAAGCTGTTCACATGCTACTCCTGGGAACAGAAACATTGGAGGCATTTAAACAATGCTATACTTAACAGAGAAAAGCATTTTGGTAAGAGCAGACTGTTTTCAGATCTTAATCAGAAACGTTTGCAGAGTGTCACTCTTCATTACAGTGACCTTCCTAGCTCACGATCTTTGCACTGTTCTGTGATACAGACAAGTCCTGTTAAAGTGAGGCTTTATTTCTGTAAATTTTAAGTTCCTGAACATTTTATCTTTGCTCAAGGTGGTTGTGATGAAGGTGATCTTTATCTTCAGAAACCTGCAGCCCTGGTTTAACTGAAGAACCATCCTTAGACAGCACATTCATACATATGTGCATAGGTGTGTGCACAGGCACATGTTGCCATGGGTTATTTTTACCTCTGTTTATTGCTCAACAATACACAAGGAAGACAGTGATTCACAAGCACATTGTTTGGTGAATTTTAAATATTGACCACAAATGCCAATTAAAATTAACAAATAAAACTTCCACTGAACTCCTTCCATTTGTATTCAAGAACGAATGAATTTAAACCAGTGTAAACTAAAGTGATTTTTTTTTCCTTCTAGTAGACATGAAGATAATCCAGTAAAATCTCAAGAAAGGCAAAATATAAAACTTTTCCTTCTTGCTAATATTTTGTAGATGACAAGGCACAAAATGATTGATCATGCACTATAATGATGGATAAGGACAATTGGCTAAAAGGTCAAAACTATTAAGTAAACAGTAAAAAAAGAAAGTGAAGGTACATTTCTCTAAGGCACAGTAAGTTTAAATGGCAGGAAATCTTCATGTCACAGCTGCACTGCTTGTAGTTAAACTTAATGACTACTGAACTGAAAGATGAGCAATCAGATAAGCATTTTTGGTTGTTCTTTGACATTCAAAATTTGGGCAGATTTAAATGTGTTTGAAGTACATTTAATGTGCATGTATGTCTTTGATTTCCAATATTTTTTTTTTTTCAAAGTTGTCTTTAAAATAATTAAAAGATGGTACAATATTATTACTGTCAGCTTCCCTTCATTGTGAGTGTACTATTACATAGCTAACAATCTATTTTTCAATTGATGTGCCTGAGCGTGAAGTTATCCTTATTTCAGAACTTGCATTTCTCCATATTTCTCCAATATACATAATCTGGATGTTCTAAAGCTGAATTTAACCATACCTATGGATTTTATAGTTTATATGCTATTGAAATACAGCCTCTCACTGCTAGCAACTCCCTCATAATTCATAGGAAATGCTTATCTACCTCTGGTGAGGAAAGTTTGGGGAACTCAATGAAGTACCAGTCAACTTGGCATATTGGAGAACTGTGTACTGCAGGAGCATGTGGTAATGATGGCTGTGCTCAGTGATCAGGACTCATCTCTCTTGATCTGACACTATAGACCAAAAAGCTCTGTAGACATTTTTGGTGCCCCTTAACAGAGCAGGACCACTGGATAAAGGGTGTTTCTAAACTTCTACCGACTCTCAAATGGATTTATTTCAGTCTTCTAAGGACTGAAATGTTTTCCATTAACATTAATTAAAAAATAAACAGAGAAGGCAAATACCATTTTTAAATAGCAGGGTTTTTTCTTTTCTCCTTCTCTCCCTAAAGAAACCTCCTCTAAAAAAGCTCTATTACACTCTGAATCTATTCTGTGTCTCTTCAAGAGATTTTTTTATTTTTTTTTTTTTAAATGTGACTTTTTTGCTCTAGTGCATTTGTCAACGTTAGAGTAATTAGCTCAAGTTTCATCAGTGAGCTGGTGCAATCTGTTCAGAAAGCAACTTGGAATGTTAAAAATCCTAATAGGCTTCTCCAGCAACACAGTCAAAGCCTGAGGGATTTGATTTCAGTTCCGTCTAAAATCAGGAGAAGCCTTTTAGAAGATAAATCAATACTACTGAAAAACAGAAGCAAAAAACAGAATGATATGTGATTAGGTGAAGCTATTTTTCTGATGCTTTATGCTGTGGCATACTTTCTAAAATTCAACTGTATTTTTACATAAGGAAAATGGAACTAAAACAAACACAAGGCTCCAAACCTGCAAAAAGCTTATATCTCTGAGTAACCTCATGTCTGTGAATAGTCCAACTAAATTCAGAAGTATTTGAATCAGTGAAAATAAAGCTACCTAGTATCTACATCTAATGAAATAGTTATGCAGCAAGGCATTTCTGCACTGTTCTTGATGCTTGCTTTTCTGTGTGTGTGTGCGCACATACTTGTGTGTTTTAGTGCTGACAGAATCACTTAGGGCAGAGATGGGGAACAAGACATTTTTCAATACATAGGAAGCATTTACTGACAGGAGTTTGTCTTTACCAGAAGGCAGCACAAAAAAAAAAAAAAAGCCTCCAGAATCATCTTAAATAATTTTTAAAATATTAAAGCAATCTTTCTTCCTCAGTAGTCATCTGCTAACGTTTCAGGATGACAAGAGGCTCAAAAATGTTTGAGTGTAGAAGACACTCAAAAAAAGCTATAAAAGCAGCACTAGATTGTGCAGTAAGAATGACATGGGGATATACTCTGAGGTACACAGACATCTTAAGTAGACAGCACAGCTTCCGTGAGAGAATTGCAGAGGGTAGATCTAGCATGAGGATTTGAGAGGAGAATGAGCACCAAGCTGGTCACCTTGATTCAACAGTCTTACAAACCACAAGGCAAAAGTTCACAGCCCTATACCACCTCAGTAGGGATGGAAGAGGAGAGATGGAAACATCACAATGACTACTGTATGATGAAACTGGAAACAAACATTCCCTAGACATTGCATATGATTACCCTTCTAAACTCCTGTCCTTCCTGGTATAGTATTCATTGCAAATTCTGACAGGGTAGAATTAATATAGTCTTGTGCATGGGCTGCCTGCTACAGCAGTGGAAACAACAAATGAGGAGCACTGAGAACAACTTCTGACGGGAGAAATTGTCAGGGAAAAAGCCAGTTTCAAAAATCAAGGATGTGAAATAACAGCACTGCTTCAGCAGTAAAAAGTAAAACAAAACACCTATCAATAGCCTCCTGCATGTTTGACCACTTCACAGAAAATTTTTGTAAAAGATACCTTCTATGATAGAAGAAATTAGGCTATAACATATACTAATTAGCAGTACAGTACTAGCAATTACAGCTCACAGGGTTTTAGCTAGTACTGCCATTTCTCTCACAGACAATAAAATTAAACATGCTTTTACAATCTGTTCCTTGACAAGTTTCCTGGCTTCCCTTCTATTTTGTCTCACACCAACCAAAATTGAGGACCATGTTTTAATCTTTAGGCTATACACCTGTGCACCCATCTTCTGAGCACTGTTGGGCTCAGAGCAGGGAGAAGATACTCCTTGATTATAGCAATGGGTAAACTCAGGCATAAATTGTAAGTTACTGTTTGGTCTCTGCCATGCCTGTGCATAGTGCTGATGCCATAAATCTGGTCCCCAGCAGTTAGCTCATTAAGCCAAATCCACAGCATCCACTTCCCCCATGCACGGCAGGGCTGCCAGAAGCATGCTGGGCTGCAGTCCACACAGCAATCACATCTCTGAAGCAACTGAAATGCATCAGAACGGCTTCAAGGCCGCTCCACATTAGACTGAAGGCTCTGCCACCTGCCATGGATTCTCAGGAATTCATAGGAAGAAAAACACAGCTTAAATCCCACAGGGAGCTGTGGTGCAGCTAACGTGTTGGGCCTGCAGTCCACTGTAATTCCCCAGGGGTTTAAAACTGTACACAGGAGAGACTTTTCGTTTCTTACCACTGTCAAGTTAACCAGCAGCCCCAGTAAGTAGGTGCATACAGCTATAGACAAAATAAGTTTCCTGTTGTTAGCTCCAGCATGAGGAGAATCACCAAATCACCTTCTAAGGCAGGCCTTCAGAAATACAAAACATAAGCCTGGAAGGAATCTTGAAGTCTGGTCAACATCCTGACCTGAGATAGGACCAGCTGGCCATTCACTGTTTGACATATCCTGGCGAGAAATGGTATAGGCTATGTTGTGTGACTGAATCTCCCTGTTGAACATTGACACTTACTTTCAAGTGTTTGTTAGCTACGGCATTTTCCTCATATTGTGTCTATCTTGAAATCATAGAATCACACAATGGTTCGAGTTGGAAGGGGTCTGAAATCCCCCCAGTCCAAGTCTCTTCCATGGGAATGGATGCCACCCACCAGCTCAGACTGCCCAGCACCCCGTTCAGCCTGGCCTGGAACACCTCCAGGGATGGGATATTCACAGCTTCTCTGGGCAGTGCCTCACCACTGTCTGACTGAAAAATTACTACCCATTGTCACTCAAGTTACTTCATAATAGGCAGAATTCAATCACAATGGACTAAAACCAAAACCAGATTTCAAATCGACTTGCCAGACTCCCATTATGCATTCAATCCTGCAGTTCTCTACACTAGAGCGTTTGCTGTAACACTTATGCGTATCACATAGGGAAGAAGATGTACATGTGACCATGGTTAAAAAGGAAACTCAGCTTCTCTGATATTTGTTCTTGGTGGTGCAGGACATGGAGCTAGGCAAAACAGTATACGGAAGAGCGACCCTCATGCTTAGTGAACCCTGATTCCTGGAGCAACATACTGATGGCAATTGGCATAACACAGAGTAAAAACTTTAGATTGTCGATTTACGCTTCTTCCAATAGCCCGACAACTCTCTTGAGAAGACAGATACTGAGATGACTAAAGTCCTTGCAAGCAACTTGGTAGATTCAGAGAATTCAAAAAAATAGAGATGCAGATGTACTTATATATACTGAATAGCAAAGAGAAACGTTGGGTAACAAAGAATTAGTGTTCCATCCTTTCACATACAGTCTATCAACTGTAACCTTCAAAAATAGTAGAGCATGCAGTATTTCATAGAAAATTAAACTGTTGACAAAACAAGCTGTCCAGTAGTCTGCATATTTTATTGAAATGCTATGGCTTCTAAGTAACCATAGAATGGCCTTTTCTGTCTAAAGAAAGTCTTTTCTTTTTGAATATGACTTGTCTACCAGCAGATAGGCAAAAAGACTGAATATTTACCTGAAGTTAACTCAATAACATATAATCATAATAACCAAATACAGTGAAAAGTATTATTCAGTAAGTCAGTGATGGTCCTAAAGGCAATATTCTTTCTGCTGTCAATATATCCCAGGGGGTATATCTGTATTGTAAGTATAACAGCATAATCATAAACAACAGCATGTTTCTAACCTGCTGTTGGAGATAGGAAAGAAAACAGAAAGCATAAATAGCCTTCTTCAAATTTGATTTTGCAAGCTAGGGTTGAAGTAAATATACATGTGGAGTCTCAGTGAGGTGAAAGTTACTAATTCAACAAACATTAATGTTAGAAGAATGTGGTGCATTATTAGACATATATATGGATTTTTTTAGTTTCAGTAACTAGCATAAACAGAGTACATCTGGCTTTTACATATTTTTCACTCGCCTGCCTGGAAACAATATTGAACAGAGAATTTTTCTTGAAGTACTGTTTGGCATCTTTGCTCAAAGAGCTGAACTCTCCAAATTCCTGGAGTATTACCTGTTATTTATATTGCTGTTCTCCTGCTATCATAGGCCTCCCAGATTCAAAGTGCTGCCAGGGTCTACCTTGCTCCCAGTATAAATCAGAGCAACCTTAGAGAGTAGCTGCTTCCCAGGATGCTGTAAGAGGGGAAAGAAATCAATTCTTAGCTGTGCCATGGGCTCCATGCCAGCAGAGGACGTCCTTCATATATTTTCAAGCAAAATGTTTCAACCTCAGAGAAGTGCGTCTAGGGTGACAAGCAAGTTGGGTCTTCCTGTATCTCAAATACAGAGGAACCACATGAGCCCAAACCTGTTTATCAGACCCAAATACACCAGAAAATCCGGAGAAAGTTCGGATCTATAGATGTATTTTATAACATGATCCCATTTCCACTCCTGACATATCTTGCTGTGCCTGTGATTAGGAAAGGTTATGGCTATGAATCATGGCTTGAGGAAATGTGTAGTACACCTGTGTACAAGAGTAAACTAAATTCAGTTTGCTATTTATCTACTGTATTTATCTCAGTTAAGTAAACTTTGAGTTTGTCAAGATTTCCTGCTGGAAATTCTCATGATAATACGAGTATAATTGCCTTTTTATTGCCACAGACATCTGCTACAGTTTTCAAACAAAGAAAATACTTTTTTTTCTTTCCCCTGGCTTTCTCTATAACAAGAGAAAGATCCTCTCTTGTTTTGTGTGTAATAGATTACAAAGACAACACAACTGAAGGGCAGCAGAAACCAACCAGCCAAACTTTCTTCCATCCATACCTGCATACCCTCCAGAAGGACAAGAAATAAAAGTGAAAATAAAATTAAAGGTGACAGTCCACTAAGAGAAATTCACATAGTACAGTGCAGATAGGATCCGACAGTCTACTCCTATTATCCTAGTTTTCTGCTAGTTTGGTTACATTCTTCTAGTTGGTTACATTCAAAAAAAACCTGCGTAAAAACAATATGCCCAAGAAGCCATTTTACATAACCTGCTAGTCCTGGAGTCTGCAAAGGATTTCACATTTATCTTGACCTGAGAGTATCTTCCTGCCTTTTGAGCAGACCAATACGAACACATATAATCACTTCAGACAAGGCCCCGTCCTACAACTGGTTCCTCAGGCAGGTTTGTGTTCTCATCCTGACTGAGGAGGATGTGGGATTCATGGCCTTTCATATTTTGGTCAATATGTTTTGGTAAGAGGAATAAGCTAAAGAAATTGAAACAAGCCTGCAGGGGAGCCTATCTGAAAATGCTGCAAGAAAAGGTGAAATCACAGAAATTGTCCTTATGGGAAAAAACTTCATCACTCAGAAAAAGGAAGAGGAAAAAGATTTTCAAATATTCATTCATTAAAATATTTCTAGAGACCTATGGTGAGGATACATGGTACTGTCTCCCTCTTGCTGCAGGCTACAGCAAATCACCATCTGCCTTAGCTCATCATCACAGTAGTCTGACTTAACTTGTCAAGCAGTCTGCTACAGGACTGATTCAAGGATATTAGAGCAATCACCCACCATATGGGGATGAGCAGGAGCCAAGTGCTGACAAATCCGCGCTTGCTTCTTGGAAGTAAGATGGGGTAAAGAGTGAGAATAACCTATAAATAAGACAGACATAGATCTGAGGCTTTTATTACTAGAGGATGCATCAGTTTTTGATCCCATTCTTGCACTAGAACCTGGACCTCTGAGGAAAAGGCTGCCAAGAAGTGTTGGCCTATCATATGAAGATACCAAACCATGCAGTTGCACATCCGATGGTCTTTTGCCTGCAAGCATGCTATGACAATAACAGAATGTTAAGGGGGTCAGGTTTGACACGTGGTACATTCAGAGTCAAAGAAGGGAGCAGTAATATCAGGCTAGTACTCTAATATGGCAGGGGTGTTTCAGCAAGCCAGACTGCTTAAAGTCTGTTGCAAGAAGAATGCAGCGTATATCACATTTTCAAATGAATTGGATGCAAATGATTAGGAAAAGGTTTCCATGTTCCGGGTAGGTCAATGTCTGCTGTTAGAACAATGGAAAGGCATGCATGAACTGTAAACTGAAGAGAGGACTAGCACAAGACAAATAGTGAGATGCTTGAAATTTGAAAAAGAATGAAGTCTGAAACAGTTCAAAAGCATGGCACTTGCCAGAATGTTGGACCTCCCAATGATACAAAGGGACTCCCACCTGTTTGTCACATTTGCTGAGTGATGCTCATTCTTTGTCATACAGCTTAAGACCCAAGAGGGGTACCACATAGCAGAAAAGCTTGGGTTAGAAGAGCCCTCTAGAGTCCTTACACATATAACTATAATGAATTTATTTCCATCTTCTTATCAGTATTGAGTTAACGCTGTACTGACAAACAACATACCTTGAGATACATGGTAGTATGCATACAACATGCTTAAAATTTGAGGATTATGACTGTTGATGTAGAGATAGAGATTGTGACGCTAAAGAAATATTACGTATATTTTCAGTGCAATGGCCTTACATGAAAAGAAGGAAATTAACATTGAAAAAGCCTGAGTTTCAAAACATGCCATTTGAATGCAAACATTGGTGTAAATGAATTAAGCACAGCCCTAGGAATATGATGGATTACACAACTACATGCTGCAGTCCAGTACCTCTCTACAAACAACTCAAAGAGAAAATACAGATTATTTCTGTGAAAACTTTTGAACTGTAAGATCACTAGTAGTAACTACGTTGATCACTGTGAAAGTAATGCCTCCTATTTATTTCCATGGAGACACAAAGAGCACAACAACACTATTTTGTAGCTGAAAATTCGCTCTATCAAACAGCATTTTTTTAACGTAGTCATTGACATTAGCTATGCATTTTTGCCAGCAATGAACATAAGCCTGCATGCCATGCTCATACAAGTCTGCATGACCACCTACAACATGGCTTGTCCTTTATGTCACTATCACCACCTCAGAAATGCACTACCCACCACCTCACTGTGCTCACATCCACTACATGGTCTCCATAAGTGCCCAGCAAGCATTGGTGAATGCCAGTGGGCACCATCTATTCCACATCTTTGCTTCATGCACTCTTCCATGTCAGAAACCATTTTGTTAGATTGCCCCTCTGCTGCTGTCTACTGCATGAAATGTAAAAGCATGTTGGCGGGAAGGTTCAACCTCTATTGCCATACACCAACTTCAGTTTCTGACATCATGGACCAACATAATAAAGTAGAAGGCATTACTTTCAGAGCAAACTTCATAGGAAAATCTCATTAGAGCAAACTTTCATGCTATGTTTTAGGTATTTCAATATATAGTCAGATTATGCTATGGAAAAAAAAAAAGAATTCTTTTTCACACTAAGCCTTTTCCACTTCATATATGAGAAACTGGCAATTAGGTACAGCTGGAGTCTGACACTAAGAAATGAAAGATCTGATCCTGTAGTCTGACAGACAAAAATTCACGTGATAATAGAAAAGAACATGAGTTATCACATTTTTGTCTATTTCAACCTTTTCTCTCTTCTTTATGATATGGTTAAACATTAGAGAATAAAGGCACTCTATATAGATTATTCAATCTGTTTCCCTTAACATGTAGTTAAAATGAGGTTGTTAGATTATCAAGTGCCTCTGCAGTGCCTGAGTGCTTATAAATTCAACAGTGTTCTGAAGACAAATCTCAGAATACAGCATGCATTAAAACAAAAGATAATTTTGCTATGGTAGAGGTCACGGTTGAAGCCTATATAGGTGAGTTACTTCATTCTTCGCTTCATATTTTACATATTAATTAGATTAAAGAACAGAAAAAATACCAGAGCCAAGCATTTTCACTTAACCTTCATGAGAGGTTAACTTTTCCCCCCTTTTCATTAAGCATAATGTTTAAACAAACGCATTGGAATATCTAGTGACTCAGTGTGGACTAATGTTCAAATGAATGAGCGCTACACAACTGGAAACATCACCACACTTGTTATACAATGCACAGGGGAAGATCACTTACTGGTTTCAAATATTTTGGCTTTTAATCAAATCTTTCCTCAGTGTTAAGACTCATTCTTATAATCAGCTACCAGGGACAGTAAGTGAAGTGGATGCACTAGCTGGTAGCCATAACTAAGCTTTGGTTTAAAATGTGCTCACTCTATTTGTTTCATTAGTAGCTCCAGAAATTTGAACTAACCCTCTAGAAGAGGAAAGAAAAAGTACTCAACTGTCTGAAAATCATCATGCAACACACATATATACAATACTCACTTTACAGGGTTGATACTGCGTTATAACATTACCAATAATTACAGTTTTTCAAGGCACAGAAGAAGTTAAATTGGTGGTAAAGGTCTTGAAAAGTGAATCCAGGTGTGCATTCACTTACATCCTACAATCCCTATGAGCCTCAGGACTGTTCAAGACTCCACAGATATTTCAAATGATTTCAAATTAATAACAAAAATCCAGGGGTAGGCCATGGATCTCTGAACAATGCATCTGCAAAATAGGCTATTTCTTCACAGCTGAAATTAAAGACATTTTGGGGAAAAAAAAATAATAATAAATCACAGTTGTGCCACACAGCACAATGCAGTTACTGCATTCATTTTATTGTCAAATATGTTTGACAAAATTGAAGTCTATTGACGTCAGACTGAGAATGATCTCAATAACAAAGTGGAAGTGTACAGAACTAGTAATATTTTCTAGCCAATTTTTTTTTCCCCCAAACTTCTGTATGCACCTAATCGAATACATCTGTACTCAGTCCCAGCCATGAATCGGAGCAGCTGTGAATGGAGCTTGAAGCTTCTTTTCAATTTGTTTTCTTCATTAGGCATTTAAGAGGACATATAACCCCCTTGAATCCAAACATCAGATGTCTCAATTTAGTATCGTCCATGAGATTATAGCGGTAGAAAGGATGCAAGATTAATGTAAACAATGTACTTCTGATGTGCTGCCCTGTACACCTTTGAATTTCTTCCCCCTGAAGTTAAAATAGCTCCTTCCCATCAGATTTAAGCAAGCATGCACACCTCAAATCTTCTTCTCAGAGGTTAGAAGCTTCTGTCATCATTAAGTTCTACCATACATTTTTTCCAAGAGGGAAAGAAAACAAAACAAAAAGGTACACTGAAAAATAAGTATAATCACACTACCAGACTGACTTAATATTCTGGGGATATAAAACAGAGATTGATGAAGGGTTAGGCATCACAAGAGGTAGAGCCACCTCTGAATGGAGGAGGCAGAACGCTCTACCTGTTCCTTCCCCCCCCTTCATTTCCACCTTTCCCACACAATCAGTCCTGCCAATGCAACACTATGGAGTTACAATCTATACTAGCTCCGTTACAAACAAAACCCAACTTCCTTTTGTCTATGTGGCCTTAAGCTCTGTAGTGGCTTTGATATCATAGGTCTGAGGTGAATGTGGTTGCATGATTTCTAGCAAAATCAAGATCCAAACTAGGATTGAAATTACTAATATCATTGTGTCTTAGTTTCAGCTGGGATGGAACTGTTTTCTTCAGAGTGTCTAGTATGATGTTGTTCCTTGATTCTAGGAGAAAAACATGTTGGTAACACACAGATGTCTGTAGTTGCTGCTAAGCAGTGCTGCACAGAGCCAAGACCAATCTCAGCAAAGGGTCCAAGGAGTTGGGAAAGAACAGAACTAAGACAGCTAACTGAAACTGGCTAAAGGGATATTCCATATCATATAACATCATGCAGGAGTTCTGAAGGGGATGACAGTTTAACTCTCTCTCTCTCTCTCTCTCTTCCAACACTCAGGGGGCTGGGCATCAGTGAGGAATTGCTTTTGCATGACTTGTTATATACATCCATATATAAATACTGTCATAACTATTATCCTTTTCTCCATCTTAGTAAATACTTATCTCAATCCACAAGTTCTACTATTTTTTCCCCCCCAGTTCTCCGCCCCATTTCAATGCGAAGAAAGGGAGTGAGCAAACAACTGCATGGTGCTTAGCCACCTGCTGGGTTAAACCACAACACACTGAAATTCTCCTATTTCTAATGATAAATTGAAAATGACTGCTTAGATTATCTCTGTAAGTAATGGGATCACATTAAGACAAGTGCACTGAAGATAAATATTGGATATAAACTCCCGACAGCAAGACATCTTAGAATGAGAGATGGGAAGAAGTTCTATTCCTTGAATTATATTGATTCAGAAGATGAAGAAAAAAGAATAGAAATTTTAGAACTAGAAAAAGCATTGGACTTGCCAAGAGCATAAGGGAAATGGAGAAAATGGAGAGAATACCATGACCTAAATAACTTGCACTATAAGTCTGTACCAACTCAATCCAGATAACTTGGCCTAAAAAACTTCTGTGATCATAAATGGACCAGTGTTATTGAAATTCATGAGGAAAAAAAAATGATCAGGAAAGAAATGTATGCCAATTAACTTTTAGCCATCCATCCACTTTCAACTGCTACAGTGCTCAAAATTAGACGATAACAATGAGGATCTGCTTTTAGATATGTCTAGATTTACTGATACAGGAGTTCTCTGAATGAAATGAAACAAAGGAGGTCAACTTTGTGAGTTTATAAGCAGAACCCAACAGCTGCAAGAGAAAATCCCTTGCTTGTACAGAGGTATAGTTTACATGGCATTTGTCTGGAGAGAGAAGTGCTATTATGCCTCAGAATTGAATGTTGAGCCTTTTATCAGCCTTCTTGTTCTATTTCTCATTATTAAACTGACTACTACAGAGTGTCAGTGTAAGAAGACAGATAGTGTCTTCTTTATTAGTCAGTATTTACTGAAACGTACACCACACTAGTATCCACATCTTTTCCCGAGGAAAAAGATACAATTTTTAAAATGTTTCTAATTACTCCAATATGATTTCCTGGATAACTACTGAATTGCAATTGAAAGCTTACATTCAGTTTAAAGATAGCTATAGAAAAAAGGACAAGGGGAAATGGTTTTAAGTTGCAGGAGGGAATATTTAGGTTGGATGTCAGGGGGAAGTTCTTTACAGAAAGAGTGGTGAGACGCTGGAACAGGCTGCCCAGAGAGGCTGTGGATGCCCCGGTCCCTGGAGGTGTTCAAGGCCAGGTTGGATGGGGCCCTGGGCAGCCTGATGTAGTATTAAATGGGGAGGTTGGTGGCCCTGCAAGTGACACAGGGATTGGAGATTCATGATCCTTGAGGTCCCCTCCAACCCTGGCTATTCTGTGATCCCACACTGAAGTTCTGAAAAAACTTTATGCTTATGCAGTGATGCTAACTACAGATATAAAAGGAACAACCTCTCAAAAACTGGCAAGAGAAGTAATGGTTTCACGTATTTTCCGAACTCTTATTTTCTGCAGTTTAATACAGAAGCAATTATTTTCAAGTTATACAAATATATCTTTTTTATTTATTGAAGCTATACTGCTAGTGTAGGGTGCAGGAATGTAATGGTTATGCTGCATTTCTTTGAAAGGCTACTGACAGCTTCTTGTGACTCATGCCAGTTCCCCTTCCCACCTCTTCTAAAGCAATGAGGTGTTAATGTCTCATTATGTTTCACACAGTCGCAGGCAGGCTAATTTTAAGCTACCTGTTAACAATAAATAATTTAAAGACTCTACAGGGATTCAGCATTTTTCTATTGCTTGAGAAGTCACCTGACAACTTGTGAAGTGGGAGCCAGCCACTGCTGGTGCCAGGAAACTCACAGCAACAGCAGGGGAATAAAAAAATTCAAAAGTTGTAATAAAGCAAATCCAAGATATCCTATACTAAGCAAGGCTAAATCTAGCCTTTCAAGTGTATTTACATTACATATATACACCACGCTGTTCTGACCTTTGAGGTCACAGCAATTTTCTGAACATCTCAGAGCAAAGGAGCACCCAAATCTGGACTTAGAGTTTCAAGAAAGTCAACAGAAAGCAGTTCAGATCTCAAATCTAGTGATCTCCCAGGCTCCAATTGCAGAGTAAACATGGTCTTGGCCAGATAGAAACCAGAAGAAGCTGACTAACCTACTAGTAAGCAAAGTGAATGTGCCCTTAAGCCATGCTTGCTATTTACTATGGCCAGGAATTTAAGATCAAGACCTATTTCAGCTTCCAGGCTAACTATCAATAGCAACAAGGATGCTCTGCCTTCTTAGCATATGCATTCCTAGTCAAGGTACAAAAGTAAACATACAAATATCCACAGTCTTATGCCCTATTGAATGAAGAGCTCATTTGTTATATGGTTAAAATTGTAAAAGTGGTTGAGAACAAACAATGGAAAAAATATGGGGTACCTCAACTGTAACTTAAGGAGCCTGCTGATTGGTCCAAGCAGCCACATCCTAGAAACCATCCTAGAAATTGAACCAGTTGAAGATGGAATATTTCCTCAAACTACACCGAGGTCAGAAGCATACTGCAAAGATGATGTACAGTCTTCATTCCCATAACCACCAGGAGGCACTATGCATGTGTAGAAGCATTAATTAGGGGTCAGGTTAAGGGCATAGAATGGGTATGGACTATTATAACGAACTCCCAGAAATAACTGTAATAACCATTCCTTGTCTTAGAAATACTAAGAATATGCATGCCCCTTCCTATAAATAAAGATGCTTACCTGTGCCCAGCAGACATGCAGTGCTGAATAACATAGCTGCTTTAAAACTATCTTGTAGTTATAGAGTTTGACTCTGCAATTCAGTTTGGCGAGCCAGCCAGAAGCACCTTTGCTAGACCTCAGGGCTGGTTGGACCAGGGGCGCATCCCAAAAAAATTCAGAGAAGACTCCCCAGGCCAACACACCCATTGTGGGGCAGGGAAAGAGCTCTAGTATAGACCAACTGTGTTACAGGTACAGGGGACCCATAAGTCATGAGGAGACATTTGATTTCACAACGCACTATAACTTGCCTGGTCCCAGACTCCAAGTGCCTACCCTGCTTGTACTCTACCACTGAAAACTTCAAACAATTCTACAAGAAAACAGATAATAGTCACCTACAGCAGCCTTTCTACTCCACTTCCACTAGGAACAGATCTAGAATCACTTAAAACCAGTTATTTCAGGCTGTGACATGATGGAAAACACAACAAAACAGCAGAGCATCAAGGAAGGCCCCAGTCCACAAGAAATGAGGATCTGCTCAGACACAGCAGCAGCAGGCAAAAAACAAGATAAAGAAACTACTTACCTTCAGAAGGGCTATAAGGTCATCAATGAGGCAGAGATCCCCCAGATAATAACACCTCACTTCTACTGCCAATCCCTAAATGAGGTCTGGGAAGGAACAGATCCTGGCTCTATTTCTTCTAATCACTCAGGTGCATTGCACACACCTGAGCTCCCCTGGGTTGGCCCTGCCTTCTCACCAGGTGCTCAATCACTGGTTCAGGCCATGACTTAACATTTCCACTACACAGTCTTATACATAAATAGCTGCCACTGTTTAGCCACTGTAATGTCACAATTACCAATCAGTTTTGTGCCAATAGATACATTAATAGAAATTGAATAAGCACATGCAGAGAGCGTCTTCCTGAATCATAAATAATGCAATTGTCAATATTATCTGTGAAGTAGTGACAGCAATTCTCCGGGAACAGTTATTCATACATCACAGGAAAACCATGTAGCAATCCTATATTTTTATCTTGAGCCTGGTCAAAATAGAATAATACTTCTGAAAGAAGATGAAGACAATGTAGCTCTGACCACTGCCTTTAGATAAAATTCCTTGACAGTGGGGATGTTTACAACTGCCCTAATCAGATGCTTCTCACACAATTTTATTCCACTCTACACCTTGTGTTGTAAATCAGGCTTTAAAAAGCAGATAGCAACACTGTGGTCTTATGTCAAGAATGAGAAATGTTTGTTTAATGGGCCTTTAAATTGTTTGTTTTAGGAAATACATATACCGCTGCCAATGCAATAGCTTCCCACCATATTTTTAACTTGCTCTTTCTTTAAGCAATAAAAGAATGACAGGATAAGAATCAGTATAAATAACAATAAAGCAGTGCTTGTTTGCATTTTCCCAAACCACCATCTCCTAGCTCTGTTGTAGTCAGTCTATGGTTGCAGTCAGTTTTTGGAATATGCCTTTTTCAAAAACTCAAGAACAACAAAAAACACTGATTGTATCACTCTGAGCTGAACAGCTGCTGTTTCACTTAAGAGTGGTAGTGCATCCTTGAAATTAAAAAAATCAAGTGTTGAAGGCCACATGCAGTTATTAAAGCTATGAATTTAAAGCACATTTAGGAGACACGGTGACTTGATTTTTGCCTTTCACTGTCTCTTGGGTTCTCTTGATGTTCCTCTAAAAAATTCAGCTTTTCCTCCCTGACCCCTTAATTTTCAAATTAAGGTTGTTCGACACATTTTGTTCTCAACAGATTATCTCATTCAGCTATGCTTATATCTCAAACTTTTCATAGAGCTGATGAAATACACTTCTTTTTATGAACACATATCAAATTATAGAGACCTTATTTTTCCATATTTCTATGAAGACTATTTCAGATATATGTGAGTTCAACTAGATTGATTCTGTTTTCCTTATCATGTCATGAGTTAAATAAAAACAGTGTTCATTTTCCCCTAGTAGGTCTACCTTGCAGGTCTTTAAAATATAAGATAGTTTCAAATAGAATCTGTTATTTACTGCAGAACAATCTGTTTTGTTATATTTTACTGCCTGGGAATGTATCTGTGCAAATTCATTCCAGGAGGAGTAAGCAATTTCAGGTCAGAAAATTGCTCAGGATGTGGACAGAAAACAAAGTTTGTTTGAGTTCCTGCTGCACCTTTCAGTTTTCCTTAAAAGATACGAAATAATTGTGTTGATTAACTTAAACTAATTATGGAAAGTTCCAGAAGACCTTGAATAACCGGAATTTCCCTAAAGCTAACAGCAGGGGATGCTATATATACTTTTTTAGAAGTGTGTATTACAGAAAATATTGGAAAATAACTGTTTTCTGAGTGAGAAAAAGTTGATTAAGCCTGAATTGAATGGTAGAGACAAACACTCCTCCCTTCTTGAAGTATAACTAAGTCAAAAGACAGGAAAGTTTGATGAAAAAGTTAAGAAAATTAGTTGTACAGAAAAACGTTGGTCTTGTTTTTTTTTTTTTCTGTTTTTTTTTGTTTTGTTTTGTTTTGTTTTTTAAGTTACACATATACTAAGCTTTGTCCACATATTAGTAAAAAATAACAGATATTAAATAGAATTTGTATTCAGCACCAGAGGAAAAGTTTCAGAGGAGAACTCTAAGCAGGCCAGGATAAGTTTAAAGAGAAGTAGAAAGAAACAGACAGAAAGCTTTTGAGAAATGGAAGAAGTTATTTATTGGAAAGAAAGCCATGTTCATAGATAATAATAGGTATTAAGAAAGAATGATTAGAGTTTGTATGAACTTTTGCAAAGAGATGAAAATAAGCAGGGAATGCTTCCTCCACTACACAAAATCAGACAATAACAACAAAAAAATGAAGCTGATATGGAAGAGGCAAAAACTGAAAATGACTCAGATATCTTCTATTAAAAAAATTAAAAAATAAAAATTAAAAAAAAATAAAATAAAAAAATTAAATAAAACTAAAAAACCACCTTTGATTTTCCATAAAACTTCTATTTCCAGACTTGATGTTAGGGGCAAGATAGCTTACATAGTTTTGAAGCAGGAGAAAAACAAAATGCATTTGAACAAAATATCAGCTAACATCTGCTAAAGTATTATGAAAAGAACAGGCATAGGAAATAATGGGTTATTTCATGAGGATTTTTAAGATATGTAAGGTCAGGTAGCATGATATACTATTAGCAGCTCTATTACCATATCTGCATTTAAGGACTGAGGAAGAAGTGATTCAGCAAGGGAACAAGCTGTTCATCTTAACTGCTAGTACACCAAAGCTTCAGGAATGGAATCTGAAGGAGAGAATTATGACAGGAGAAATGGAATAAAAAAACAGTGACAGAAGTAGAGAGTAAGATAAAATGTAACACAGGTTTGCTAAAAGTAGGTGTTGACAAACTTGACATCTTTCTTTGATAAGATTTTCTAGACAAGGGCAACACAACAAATCTAATCTACTTGATACTGCGAAAAGCAATGGATTTTCTTTAACATGGCATTTATAGTGAGGAGAGAGAGAATGAAAAAAATGAGTTGCAGAGTTAGTAGCTGTGTGACCAGTGTTATTCAGGCACTAGTTAAAAAGCAACTGTTAACTGTGCTGACAAGGCACCAAGACAGAAGGGTGTCAAAAAAGACTCAGTGGCTGACCTCGTGACACCCTTTGTTTTCAATCCATATAGGAGCATTTATTGAGAACCATGTAATTCAGAAAACATTATTGATATGCAGGAGGATCAAAACACTGAACAGGAGATGGGGTCTGCATATGCATTAATGTTTTCACTTGCAGTAGTTACTGCCCTTTTTAAGGCAAATTTTTGAAAAGACAGTTAGTTCAGGTCACAGCACCGAGCTAGGGCTGGTATGAGTTCTCTGCCTTTATATCCCAAATGCATAGAGCATGGAGGTCACCCAGCAAATCAGTTCCTTTTGCATGGTGCTACTTCACTAATGCAGATGTAACACCAGCATCTTTGAGGATTTCGTTTACAGAAGATGTGGTGTACATAGTTCCACTTCATACCTCTAAGATTAAGAAGAGCAGCTCATATTTGGAAATACTGGAGCAGAAAAGAGGTAACTGCTTCATCAAAAGAGGATTTTTAAACACAGAGATTACTTGCTTGTGAGGAGGAAAATTTCAGGGCAGACTACCACAGAAAAAATCCATGCCTGCACATTCATTTGCCTACATGTTATTCCTAAATTGGGCTACCACATCCTTTGTTCGCAGTGCCTCTCCCTGACCCCTGTAGCTCTTATCCACTACATTCAGGTGGGATCATGCCTCTTCTTGGACTCCAGCAGAATGCACTTATCAGCTCTTGGCCAACAGAGGCCAGTTTTTGCGAGAGGAGAGGAGCACTGCAGCACTGCCACCACCAGGCTCTGATAGCCACCAGAAGCAGATGCTGGCTTTGTAGGAGCAGCTGAGCTCTTCTCATGGTGCCTGCAGATCAGCATTGACCATCTGGGCACAGAGCATGGTAGTTCTCCATCAAGCAGTGTGTGCACTGGCATGGGCTGTCCATTCCTTCACTCAGCTGGATTGTCTTCTCAACTGCTGATTCTCACTTAAGCTGCTGAGAACAAATACTCTTTTTTGAGGTTATTTTCCTTGAGCAGAGAGATACAGGAGTGTCTCCACCACTCAGCTGGGAGGTATTTATGGCATCTCTAAGTTCAGAGGCTGGCAACTGCTGTCTTCCACCTGTGAACTGATTCAGACACCAGTGGAAGGCAGACTGTCCAACTCAGCAATTCAGTATGGATCAAAAAAGATGACAAAGAAAATAAAACACATGCAGCCAAAAGCTGAAAATCGTGGCTATGCCCTTACTCCATAAGAGAGAAGGAGAGAAGAGGATGACTATGCAAGAATGTAAAAGTTATTAAATGCAGAGGAAAAATAAATGGTTCAGCATAGTCAGTCTCCTCCTTTGTTTCTGAATTAGTCATCCCATTCTATTAGCAGCCACAGTAAAAACTTTATGTCTATCTGGAGTCTTTGAAACATCCAGCCAGAGCCAGTGTTATGAACTATTCGTATTTACCTCCTAGATTTTTAAGATATGCTTGAAAGATGTAAGAATTAAAATAATTTTTCAGTCTTGGTTAAGAATTCAGAGGGGTGAAAATGTCTTTGAGATCTACCCAGAATCTTGGGATGTTAACCTACTTAAGTTACATTATGTTCAAAAGCTATGGTGCTGGATGACATGGAAAATCCAGAGGGAACTAGATCAATCAGAAATTAAGACTTCCAGATGTCATTTTATAAATTAATGATTTGATTTCCCATTTGTACATGTGCTGATGTAAACAACAATTCACAGAAATCTTGTAGTATAGAAGAAACTAAAGGGCCCAGAAGCATATTTTAATGTTACAGTAGTTCAATAACTATATTTATTGAAGTTCCTTAGGGGGTTGTGTAATATGTATCATAGACATAGGACTGTGTTTTATGGGCCAAATTCTACTCTCAAACTTCATTAGAGGTTTTAAACTAGCATAATGGAAAATGAACATGCTTCCTCTGAGATCTCTGAATCTCTTATAAAATAAGAACGAAAATGGGAACTAAAAATATTTACCATCTGGAATGCATGTACAGTCTACAGAAAAAAGATGCAGAATAGCCACCTACTCATTGAAGTTGATTACCTCTTCCAGTTAACCAACCAAGTTTTCCTCTTTTGGCAAACTCTCCCACAAGTTGAAACTATGTTTTGCAGTGATCAGCTATGATGGCTGACTCTTATTTTTGCTGAAATCTCCCTATATATCCATGACTTCCCAGTTGAATACCTAACTCTTGCAACCACATGCAAGCCTCAAAATTATTTTCCTCCTGCAATACACTTCCAGTTTAGTAGCTGCTGAGATAAATTGTGAAACTTTTACCCACTAACTGCAAATAAACAAGCATTCGAAAGGCAAATGGGATCCTGGGCTCCATCAGGAGAGGGGTGGTCAGCAGGGACAGGGAAGTGATTGTCCCTCTCTACTCGGCTCTTGTGAGGCCCCATCTGGAGTACTGTGTCCAGGTGTGGAGCCCTCAGTACAAGAAAGACATGGAGATTTTGGAAAGGGTCCAGAGGAGGGCGACTAAGATGATCAGGGGGCTAGAGCACCTCCCCTATGAGGACAGGCTGAGGGAGTTGGGCTTGTTCAGCCTGGAGAAGAGAAGGCTGCGGGGCGACCTCATTGCAGCCTATCAATACCTGAAGGGAACCTACACCCAGGAGGGGAGTAAACTCTTCATAAGGGCTGACAATAGCAGGACTAGGGGAAATGGATCCAAGTTGAAGGAGGGAAGATTTAGGTTGGATGTTAGGGGGAAGTTCTTTACGAGGAGAGTGGTTAGGCCCTGGAACGGGCTGCCCAGGGAGGTTGTGGATGCCCCGTCCCTGGACGTGTTCAAGGCCAGGTTGGACGGGGTCCTGGGCAACCTGATCTAAATGTGTATGTTTGGTGGCCCTGCTAGGCAGGGGGGTTGGAACTACATGATCCTTGAGGTCCCTTCCAACCCGGGTGATTCTGTGATTCTGTGATTCTCTGTTTATTAGTTTAAGCATCAAAAATTTTTAGCCTAGCCCATTATTTTACAGCAGTGGAGTTCTGATTAATAGAACTTGCTTTTGTGTGTGTGTATAAAGATATACAGTAAAAATGGTGGTTGGGCAGCAAAGCAGCTATGTCATGCACCCTGCTATAGCTTTGGACATCCAGTAGTTCTGGAAGAAAGTGAATTTTTCTTCTGCTACTTCTGCTTCTTCTTCTTATAGCTTCTTCTGGAATATAGCTTCAGTCAGTAAACTGCTGTTTTCTCATCTTTTGCAATATGAAAATCTGAGAAGATGATCCATAGACTAAAAAAAATTGCTACAATTTTCCCATTAGGTGTTTAATTATTTTAGTTTCATGTACGCTTTGCTATGATATTTTCTGTAGTTGAACCTTAAGAGCTACACAAGATTTAGACAGAAAGATTATTTCACCTTCTCCTCCTCCCCCCCCTCCCGAATTCACATGTTCACATAAACAGTCAAAGTACTTTGGCAGGAACTTTTTAGCTCTGTATGAAGGCAGTAAATGAATTACAGTATACACTGTATTCAATAACAGTGAATACTTCAAAGCCTCCTAATAACTAGGGCATGAATGTAAAATGTGTTGCTCTGCACATCTAAGAGTTTTCCCCTTTCTCATCGTGTTCTTTGAAAAGGTGGCTTTATTCAGATTTTTGTGACTGTTCTTGTTCTACAAAAGCACTTTTAGGATTTTATTGAGGTTTACATACACCAGTGTTCAAGACGAAAGGCTTTCATGTCAATTATTAATAACAAAATCTTTCATCTGCCTATTTAAAAAAATAAAAACATGATCCTTTTTTTCTCATTTTGATGTTTAATTTAGAATGAAAATCAAACTCTTAAAAAAGTTTTCCTTACTATCACAAGGGAAACTATGATGTTTTTAAGAATTCTCTCTATGAAGATAATGCCAGCTAAAAATAAAATGGAAAATAATAAAATAAAAAGGATTAATTCTGAAAAGTCTTGAGCATACTTAATGATTTCAACGGGAGTGGGAAGGCAAGCAGGACCTCAAGGAATGAAGATTTAAATTCTAGTTTCTACTACTGTATTTGGGTACAATCAAGTTGAAAAAGCTTGGCTTGGAATTCAACTGGGATTTAAAAAAACCAGAATTATTTCTGACTAAAAGGAAACTTATTTGGACTGATATCTATTCATGTGTTCAGACTGGTCCTTTCCCTCATCCATAACAGCTCAGCCAGTCCTATAGCCAATTGAGTGTCTTATCACCTACCATAGGAGCTCATCCTCTCATGATCTGAAAGACCTTTGTGCCCACACTCATCCTACAGTGGAGTTGGTCATTTACAGATCTACGAATCTGTGGTACATGCAACTGAAGGAATCACTGCATAAAATTCATTGCAACATTGCTGGCCACAATTTTTCTTGGGTTTTTATTCAGAACTCAGCCCGTCAAACTTCATAGTCTAGTAAAAGCACCATTTTATTTGTTTTTATTTTTTTTGAGAACTAAGAACAACAGCCAAATCCTCCTTCCCAAAATAATAATCAGGTAAGCACTGCAGGTTTCATACAAACTTACTTCCAAAATTTCTCATAGCAAGTGTTCCAACAAATTTCATCACTTGAAATTATGATTTCTTTTCAGACTGCAGTTCTTGTTGCTTGCAGTTCCTGGATTTTGTTTTAACAAAGTTCTTACCATTCTAATCACATCTACATTTTAATTAAGAATTGATGTTTCTAGTGTGATTTAATGTTTTTAACATGCATTTCATCATTTTGTTTTGAGCTGCAAATGGGAGATGAATCTCTGATCTCTTTTATACAGCTTCAAGATAATATGACTGCTAGAACGAACTGTGCAATAAAAGTTAGGCTCTCACACACCTTGTTTTAATCTTGTTCACAATGTCAGCTTTAGAAATCACACATATTTAAATCCTTCTGTAATACTGCCTGACTTTGGTTTTCTTTCATTTCTTATTGAATTCAAACTGCAGACCCAGTGTCTTCTGGTGAAATGGAAGTAAATGAAGAGAGCATCAAGCTTTTGACCATTGATTTCAAATAGATGCTAACCAAGTTCAGAATGCAGAAACTGCACTCAGGAGGGTGGAGTTTGCTGATGCAGATATATTTATCATTTGAACTATTACTTCATGAGTTATAGAGGTTCATATAGGCTATTAAATGTTTTTTTTCCTGTGTCATTGTGATTGATCGTGCTCCCAAGAAGCTTAGGGGATGTGGCTGTTAAAAGCAAGAGAACTGCCTGCAGAATTATTCCATGTACTGCTTGCAGTGTTGGTGCTACTGGTTGTGGACTACTTTTGATTTATTTTGCTCTTAAAAGTCATCGTCCAGCCTAAGACTTTGAGAGAAGGTCTGAGATTTCAGTGCTAACAGGAAAGAATATCAAAAACCCAAAACTTAACCTGAGAAAGTACAACTAGAATTACAGGAAACTCAGCAAGTAGAAAACTCTAACCATAATTTTTCAGAGACTTTCTTCAACTATGTAATGTAGCTGCACTTCAGAGTAGTTGCATGCTGCCTTCTCAGTGGGTGATTATAAATTTGGATTGTCTCTGGCTATCAACTCATATTGACAATAGAAGTGGAATTTCTTTCACAAGCTTTACCAATAAAAAGTGAGTCTCTAAAAATGTTTCAGTCATTCGAAGATGTTCTTTAAATGCCTGAGAACAAGTTGTGCAATATTATGCATTTGATAGAGATAATAAAGTAGCAATAATTACTATTTAGATCAGACAACAGGGAGTAAAATATTTGAGCTCCAATTTCAACTTCACTACTTGTTAATCATATGATCTCTGACAAGTTACAGCCATTCTGTGCCTCATCTTCTACCTCTATAGATCAAGGGCAATAATGCTCACTCAGGTTTCTGAAGAGCTTTGAAAGTTTTGTACAGAAAGCATCAGGCAAGTCTTATTAGTGAGCTTAAAGGACTCGCTTCTCACATGACTGATGGTTGCATTGAGAAGAAAACAATCTTTGGGATAGATTTTGCTTTTTGTCACCTTTTCTATCTTCAGTTACACATTCACCTGTTCCTTACTTTTCATCTTCTAGTAAAGCTAATGCTGATCTGGAAATCTCTGCCAGCTTCTGAGTGAAATTAGCTATTCACCTTTCTATTTGACAGCTCTGGAACTTTTCCATTGTACATGGAAGTACATGAATTTCCCTGCTCTTATTTTCTTTCCTTCCTTCTTGTCACCCAAATGCGAAGGCTAATTCTGTTTTAAACATTCTGAATGGTTGCAAAGGTGTGATTCACCTTCTCTAATTTAGGCACCATCTGACCAAGGTCTGAGGCAGGTATCCTCAGTTCCCTTTATTATCAGTAGAGAGAAACAGGCATCTCCAGAGAGCAATTTATCTTATCTCAAGATAGGATGTCTAAAAGAGGTCAGAAAAATCACACTCTGGAGATATCTATTGTATTTCCATTACTATTAAGGGAGTCTTAGGTGACTTGCTCAAACTTGGGCACATAACTTTTAGACATCCCATACTAGTTATCCACAAAAGCTGTTAAAATAATTGTGTGCTGGTGGTTGATCCTCCCAGTACAGTTCTGCAAACTGATACCATCTAAATGGGACCAATAGTACTTCCCCCATCTCACAGCATAGATAAAAATGTGGTACAGGTGGTTGTTGTTAGCAATGTGAATTGGATGTCTGACATTAATCAGGAGATAATAGCTAGATTACAGGTAAAACAATTGTTTGAGAGCCATCAGATGAACTCAGCACAATCACCATCAATCAAACATTCCTCGCTTTTACATCTCACATGTTGGTTTCTCCATGCAAGAGACAGTGATGCTAAATGTGCCATTGAGCATTTCTTTTCTTGCAGCAACAAGTTCCTTATTTCTAATAGTGGTGAATTATGTCCTATTGATCCTCAAACATCCTGTTTGTCCCAAACTAATCATTAACCTTCCTGCAAGGTAAAAACATTCCCTATTAAGGGGAATCTATTCAATACGTGGGGCATCTTAAAAAAAAAAAAAAAAAAAAAAAAAAAAAAAGTAAAGTTTCTCAGAATTTCTCAGATGCTTGACTAGAGGTACTTTTGGCAAAGTCGCAGGGATGTAAGAAGATAGATTTTATCACATAACTGGTAATATGGAGCTCTCCCTAACATGCAGATGTTGCTGCAACTGTCCTTGAGACAGAGTTGTCTTACAGGTGACTGAAGTGCATTGTTTCATAGCATGCCATAGAAGAACATAAAGGTTTAGAACAAGAATTAGCTCAATGTATAGAGCAGCTGACATTCCCTCCCAGGAAACTTTTGTTTGCATGTTATTAGTGGGGAGGCCTCAAGTGAGAAGATAAATTAACATAGAAACTGAGCAAATTAAACAAGAAAAAAGACAAAGTTTCTGTATGATAAAAAGCTTATTGGTACTCTGAGAAGTTGGCTGATCTGCCCTTCCCCTGAGCTTCCTTCTCCACTCTTGTCACAATCCTAATCACTTTGTGTTTTGAATATTACAGCCACTTATTTTATGCACTTCTAAATCCCAGTGCTTCAGATTTCAACTGTTCAAAGTGCTGAAGTTGTATTACATATAGCCCTGGAAAAGGACTGTATTCTCAGTAGCACTCATTTTCTTTACTTACAAAGCATGCTTAGATTTATTCAGTGCAATGCACCCTTCTTCCACCAAACAACCTCTCTGCTTTGAACTCATCACTTTTTCCTCAATATTTTCTTATTTCATACTTTCAGACTTTGCAGCTGTCTCTTACAACCTCATCTGTAACATTCTCCCTTTTATTAACTCCACATAAACATTACAACATCGCACAAAAGGAAACTTCATTTTTCAGAAATCCTTTCAAGAGGCCTTGCACTTACACTCCCGAAAAACTGACATTCCCCCACTGGATTTAAGAAAAAAAAAAGAAAAAGGGAAATGAAAAAAAAAAAAAAAAAAAAAAAAAAAAAAAAGGAAGGCATACTACTCACAAGAAGGAAGAAAGAAATGAAGGAAACACAGCAAAGAGCATGCCAGCTGCTCACCTCTCTAGTATTTAAAGGATTAGGCTCAAAAGAGGGAGGGAGAAGGATAGAGGAATTCTTTTTTGGACAAGTGGGTATGAAATGTATGAATTTAAAATAAAAAAATTATCTTTATATTTTTACTGGGAATGGATAATTAATATTGATTTTATTTTATTTTTAAGACAGTGATTTGTCTGAAGATTGTGACTGTGGAGGAAACTGGCATCCAGACAAGAACAGCAGTTTTTTGAGTGGGTGTAAGTTTTTTGTTACTCTTGTTTCTAGGGAATAAAACATACTGTATTTTATAAAAAAGACAATAAAACCCAGAATTCGTGAATTTAAGTGGGCATTTTTATATAAATATTTGGTAAACAGTTGTACAAATGCTTCACTTGCACATCCACATCTTAATTTAGTGTGTTTATTAGGGTTTGATCTAGAAGCACATCCTTGTCTCAGAGTCAGCAATAATGTCCAATTTACATTTTAAATGAGCAAAATTGGACTAGAAAGATGGTACCAAGAAGCAAAATGACTTCTATAGATTTACTTCTCAAGCCAATAATCAAACTGGGAATAGCAATAAATTTTCTTTATCCCTGGTCCAGTGTCCTTCTCACAAACCCAACTTTCCTTTTAATCAAAGTTGATGGAAAACAGAGCAGCACTTTGAGCACACAGAGTCTGAAATCCTTGTGGCTCATCTAAATGCAGAATGCAGTCAGAGTTTGGGCTTGGAATGGACATTGTATTTATCCTCAAAAGCTTTTCTGCTCATTCTATAGAAATGACAATTGTGGTGACTAGGAAGAGTTGGCTTCTTACAAAGGTCTGAGGGCATCAGGCTAAGCTAGGTGCCCAAGCACAAGGGCAACAGCCTGCATCAATGATACAGTCACTCTGACTAGTATAGTAAAAGCTATTCAGGTCACACTACAGAATTACTCAAGAATCAACATTGCTCTGAATGTAAAATGAGATTGAAAGCAATAGTTGGCCTGAACTTTGTTCAAAAATTCAAATTGCCAACAGCAGCAATGCCAGCTCTCACTGTTTTCTTTGGGACTGTTGTAATATTTATTATTCTTCTTAAAACCCCAGCACCTGTGGTCAGGGGATTAGGTGATGATCTCTGCATTCTTCTAAAACAAAAGAAAGTTTCTCAGGTTTGAGGAAATGCTTGCAGACTTTGCCTACGTTTGGCAGGCCACAGACTAATCCTTTCTGTGCTGCTGATAGACCAGACACAAGCCATCTCTGAGCCAGAAGGCACATGGTCACACAGCCAGAGCATGGCTAAGCCTACATTACTGAGCCCTACTGAGGTGGAAAGACTCGAGCTGTCTGCTGCTAAGATTTTTGGAGAACAGCTGACTGAAAGCATAGGCAGAACATATTCGTGTTTATTTGTTTAGACAAAAAAAAAAAAAAAAATCAAAGGAAGTGAAGAACAAGGACCTCAAACCAACCTTTTTTAAATCTAGTATATGTTCCAATAACATGATTTTCTTGCCAGGTAAGGTGCCTATAAAATGCAGGATGTTTCCACAGTCTAAATGGTTCTGAAAACACACCTGGTGCTGCACACGAGGAAAGTTTCCAGTGTTCTGCTCTAAAAGTGCTGTACAAACAGCCTGTCTGTGCACAGATACATTTCAGTTTCTTTTCCTATAGCTTCAGTCCACTTACTCCTTTAATGAAGTTCCAGCAGTGACTTTTTTAAACCTATGCAAGTGAAGAGATAGGAAGACAAAGATAAGTTGCACAAAACAATAGCAATTTTTCTCTTATGACTTTGGCTATCATTTGACTTCAAGACGTTGCTGTTTATAAGATATATAAGCAATATGAATCAAGGACAAGAATAAAGGAAACATCCTAAAAAGATTCTTTGTGAGCAGTCACATATGCAAAAGCCATTGTCATTCTTTACTTTGTAAGGACTGGCTAGTCAAAGAGAACATTACAAAAGACAAAGCAGAATGCAAATGACCAATGGAAAGAAGAACATTTTAAAGTACTCTTATTTTTTCTCCATGGGTTTTACTGGAAAAAAAAAAAAGCGTCTGAGCTTTAGTGTTTCTGGAGGGGAGAAGTAAGCATTCTCTTTTTTTTTTTTTGTATATAAATGAGGATTACTCTTATCTATGAAACACTATTGTTTCTGTTGTCTTTGAATCTTTCTTTAAAACATGAGATAGAAAACATAAGTAAAAGCAGAAGTTCAGAAAGCAAATTCTAAATAGCAATGTTTTCTTTATTCGCATATATTCTCTTGTATTTCTTCCGCTCATAAAAACATACAAATCCAGTGAAATTGGGATGGATTTCTATCTTTGCTAGCAGTTCAGAAACAGTTCCTGTAGGTATTGAAAACGTGCATATTAAACATGAGCCATGCTGCAAAGCTTGCTTCAAAGTTGTTCACATTCAAGGGCCTATTCTCAAAACAGTCCTAACTATAAAGTTTCAATTTCAAATTCAAACTTTTTCAATACTTGGTGGTAACAGATAAATTATGAAATTATCTGATAATTAAAATCCTATTTCCAATTTTCATGTGCAGCATCATCCTTACACATTCATAAATCCATCTAATATTTTGAGTAGTGTATACTTTTGATGCTCTTCACACCAAAAAAAAAAACAAAACAAACCAACGACAAAAAACAGGCAATGTACAGAATAGATTTCTACCTGCTGCTCTCAGGCCAGATGTGAATATAACCAACACTTAAAAAGTATATTTCTGATTGCTCTGAACCACAAGACCAGAAATTAAATGAGAAACTCCACTCAAGAGAGAGCAAGTTTCCTTTTAGGGTGTGAAGGGAAGGTGCATGAGGTTAGAAGAGCGCATTTTGGTGTTGTGCCTTACCATCTCTTTTATTTTTTCTAAGATACAGCAAACTATCCAGCTTGAATTCTCAGCAAGTTAGGCTCACTAATATTACTGAAGTGTAATAGCTCCCCCTGCCAGGTTTGGATATCAAACTACATTTTACACATGTACACACTTATACACACAACACAAAATAAATTAACGCCTATATTAGCACTTGTTGTCACCACTTTACTCCTCACTTATTAGTATAAGAAAAGAAAAATATCTGCACTTGATCCAAAATCTGCATTATTTTTTACTATTTGTAAGGAAGTAGATATTAATAGGGATTTGCATCCAGTGTAGACGGGAGAAATAAAATATTATTGCAAGCAAAGAGGAAGAAGTAAGCTAAAGTTTACACCCATCATTCTGTAGGATGTTTGACCAAATTTGACCAAAATTAAAAATTAAAATCTGCTGTGGAGGACCCAGCCCCTAAAATACTCAACAACTCTATGGACACACAGTAATGTTCAGATGTTCCACACCTGTGAAGAACAAAACAACCTTTCCCACTGTATTGGTTACTGCAATCTTACAATGAATGAAACAAAATGCACTGCTGCACTAAAACAGTACTTCTCAGGCAAGTCTACCAAATATGATTTACTTTCATAGGGGTCTTGGAAAAGAAGTAACAACATCAATTTTACATGTAGTTAAATAAAGAAAGCTATTCACTAAGAAGAATAGGATAATCTGTTTTATTTTATACCATGTTGCTCATATACAGTGGAACTAAAGCAGCATAATCTGATGCACACAAAGTTCAATATTTGGAGTAAGCTTTATGTGAATTTAATTAGTATTAACTTCCATTTAACTTCACGTAAGATATCCTACTTGGACATAGGGGTATTAAGCAAATAAAACACCATGCTGAATCTCAAGGATGTGGAAATCTATGTAGTTCTGGAACTTGCTTACTGGATTATTTTACATATTTCTCTTTTGGTTTCTTTTCCTACAGAATAGATGTCATGATAATGACTAGACAAAACCTTAAAGATCTGAAGGTAGAAATACCTATTAGTACAAATATGTACTCGTTCAAGAAAAAAGAATATATCTTCTTCTCCCTGTGTCCCCCTCAATTTTATGCACTAACCAACAAAATGCTTGATGATATTGTAGTTTATATACAAGGAATCAGTGAGGTTTTCTTCATCTTTAATGCAAATTGCTGGCTGTTTATACCATAGCCAATGCAAAATATTCAGAAATTATAAATTAGGTTCCAAGGAAATCATGAAGTTATATAGGAAAACATGGAGAGCAAGTTATAAAAAACAAACAAACAAACAGAAAAAGCAGGTTCTTCTATTCTTTCCTTTTCAGCTCTTGCTAACTCACTTGTTTGTTTTCAAAATCAGAAATAAGATTTTCCAGAGAGTTTACCAATCCCTTAAATTCAAGGTCACATTCTGGAAGCAATTTGGTCCTATGGAAGGGGTGAAAAGGAAGGTTGTGCCATGGCAGTTGTGCTGTTAGTTTGCTATAGGAATATAAAATATACAATCCCTCCAGGAAACACTAGTTCTGAATTTAGAGCAGTGAAATAAAGCTGGTGTTGAAGTCTTTTTTTTTTCTCTCTCTGTAAAGTATGTTAGAACAGCAAGTGCTTATATGAAATTAAAAGACCACTTTGATCTCACTGTGGTGATGGAGGTAACAACAGCAGTCAAGTGTACCAGAGAGTCTCTGTCATGATTTCAGATGCTGAGTTTTATGAATACAGAAGAGTAGCTAAAACTCGTGAGATGAAGATAAATGTCCTTATTTCCTCATGGTTATTCCATTTCTCTCTCATTAGCACTGGAAATACTCAGACAAATACAGCATCATATTCAGGAAAAGCTACCATCGGGCACATATTTTTAAAGGCTATCCCTTACTAAGCTGTGAAGACAAGACCATACTTTGTAGTTTTACCTGTTCTTTCATCACTTTCAGGGAGAAAATGCGGTTCAAATTCCTTTCCTTTAATTCTTTAAACGGTTAAACATTCTGAGACTGTGATCAGCTCCAAGCTCTTACCTCCTGGGCTGACAAATGTGATAGAATGAGTAAGGATTCCAGAAAATGCTGCGGTAAATTGAAGCTAAGAAATTTTGTCAATTTGAAGTCTTCCGTCTTTTGTAAGTAGAAGTCTTTTTTTTTTAAAAAAAGTTTGATTTAATGAAAATCAAAGCAAAACAATAATGACAATAATTTGTAAATAAGGATAAGTTTTCTTCATTTGATTGGAAGTTTGAGAACTGAATATTTACTTTGGTTTTCACAAAATAAAGGGACATGACTTCCAAGAAATGCTGAAAATAAAATTTGGCAGCTAAAATTCCAGACCTCAAATCATTTGTCACATTCCAACATCATACCTTTCCCTTTTAGCAGTTGCTTTGAGAAATCTATCTATTAGGGCAAAAACTCCTGAAAAAGCAATCAAAATTATGAAATGGAGAAGACATCAGAATGGTTCTTTGTCTTCGTCTTTCCTAATACTGTTTTAAAGACAGAATAATACAGTGTGTATTGATTTTGGGAGAGGGCAAGAAGCCAAGAATAAAGAAAGCAATTGAGAGGTAAATGAAATGTACAAGAATTTGCATACTATAATAAAATATTTAATTAAGAAAAAACTTAGAATTGCTTTTTTATTATTAAGGTACATGCACTTTAAAATATAGAAAGGTAGAAGTGTGAACAAGTGAAAAGAAATGATTACCGAGAGGTAGAGGACAAAGTGCTGCTGCCCATGTCTAGAGTAGATTCCAGTACAGTTTCATTTAAGTTTATATTGGTTGCTAAGCAGAGGAAATTTTGTAAATGGATAATTAACATTTCCATTTGACAGCCTACATGATATGCTAGTACATCTGGGGAAAAAGATCAAAGCAAAGAATTCACAACCTTACGCATGCAACTATGAAGTTATTGTATGACGTTTTTCAGTTTAACTACAAATTCTAATTGTATGTAAAAATGTCATCTACATTTTTTGCAGAACTTCTTCTAAATTAACTTTCATTATTTATTAATTTAATCTGATGATGTTTTATAATTAGAACTTCTGAGAGATTGACTACCGTATGACACTATTCTATAATTAGAAATGCATTGTTCATGATTGTAAAAGTTAATTCACTCACAGCTCTGGTTGCTTGAGGAAAGATGAAAAGTGCGAAAGAAACTTCAAATATGATCACAAGTAAATACACACTGGTATAAAATGTTTCTTTCTATAATATGAAAGGCAAGTTCCATTTGAAGGAAAGAGGAAAGAAAAAATAAGGGAAGAAGAAAAAAAAAGGATAATTTCTTTGGGTTAATGAACTGGAAATGTGTTAAGTTCCTCAAGCTAAGTATATGGGTAAATGCTTTTTCTTAGAAAAACGATTGAATTAGTGTTCCACACCATGTTTCTGCATGTTTGTCCTACGTCCTTTTTCACACATACAGTGAATGTTCTTTCAACACTGTATGTGGCATTTGCAGCAGATTTGGGGCCATTCACAGAGCCACACAGCCAGTTGCCATTACTCTCAAATAATGACAAAGAACCAAAGCAACCTGATTATTGGCAAATATTAATCTGGATCTTCAAACAAGTATCCTCTTGGATTTTTATAACTTTGAGTGATACTTTATTTGTCATACCTCTCGGGAGCCATCTCATCCAAGGGAATTATACTGCTACTTTTTCTCTTGAATTATATTTTGATCACAAAACTTCACAAATTTACATTGTCTTATCTTTAGCTGTAACAAAATGTATCTAAACGCTACTTTAAACTTCTCATATTGAAAATTAAACAATTATGTCACCGTGTGGTTATGAGAACAGTTGTGATATTGATCACAATGACTTTTTATCTTTAAAGGAAACAATGGCTACAAATATAGTCCAATAATAAGTCAAATTTTAAGTGATTTGTATGGCTAAGTGATATTCTTAAATGGAAAGAAATGTCAATAATAGAGAGAAATAATCCAGGTCTTGCTAAATCATACATACACAATCCATACAAGTCTGGCTTTATAGTTATACATTTAAATATAGAAATAAGGACAAATAAAACCTGCACAATCTCCATTTGATACTGGAATAACAAAGAGACAGAGCTGGATACTAATTTCCTTCCAGTTTTTTGAGCCAAAGGAATGAGAATAAGATATGATTCTATTCTTTTTTTTTTTTTTTTTTTTTTTTTAAAGAAATGATGGAGTAAAGAAATGGTCAATCTACATCTCTGACTTGATTTCCTTTATTTCATGTCTGACATATTGTATTGTGCATCTAAGACTTAATGAGCCCAGCAAAGGCAGAAGAAAAATATGCTGTTCTCACTGACCTCCCTGGCTATGGAAAATCCTTCAGGTGAAGGCAGGGAGGCAAGCAAGACAACCAAAGTTTTGCAAGAACACTAGCATGCTAGGATGGCAAAGCAGCAAAAACGTCCACTTTCCAGATGGAACATTGTTAATATTCTGGATTTGTGGCACTGCACTATTTTGAAACAAATAAAACCAAGCAGTAAAAAATGAAGTTCATTTGCCATATGGCTCCTTATTTCTCTTTCTTACAGCTCAGAGGTAAGTAATATATAGTTTCTCAATATGGCACATCTACATACACATGTGCCAGGTGCATACAATATAGCACACCTTGATTAACACAAGCCAACTTCCTTTTGATTGCATTGAACATGTGGCATCGTAACATAAGGGATTTTCTCTTTCAGTTGAAGTATAACACACATCTGACAGCCAGAAGGGGAAGATGTGGAAAAAATAAATCTAAGACTGAGTAGAAGTGTAAAAGGGGAAGCAGCAGGTGGATGTAAAAGCACAGAAGAAAATTCACATGGTTGATCAATCAACATTTTCTATCTAAAATTTGTGTTCATGATAGGATTCTGGCAACCCAGAGGAAAAAACAAAATTGTCTAAAGGGAAAGCAAAACATGATAATCTCTGTCTAACCACCATTAGATTGCACAAAAATTTCTGTTATCCAGAAGACAATGACCACAGATCAGCCATACCTCTATCATGCCTCAAACTCTTAATAGTTGTGACTGGGGCTAGTGAAAGGATAGTACAAATGATGCTCTGAAAGTAATGCCTTCTATTTGATTATGTTGGTCCTCAATGCTAGAGGCAGATGTTGGTGGTATGGTAGTAGAAGTTGAAGTAGAAGCTCTGTGATAGATGGCAGCAGAGGGGCAGTCTGATAAAGTGGTATCTGAAATACCACTGTGTGTATGTGTACCACTGTGTATGAAGCAAAGATGTGTCACTGAATTCCTCCATACAGATAAAATGGCATACGCAGGTGCTTGAAGAACATCTGTGGAGACCAAGGAGTGCATGTGGGCACAGTGAGGTGGTGAATGGTGCATTTCAGCAGTGGAAACAGTGATGTGAAAGACAAGCCATGCACAGTTGTCACTATTTTTCAGGACCTATTAAACAAGTACGAGGCTGAAGTTGATAGTTTTCTGGATGGTATCATTACCAATGATGAGACATGTTTTCACCAGTACAAGCCAGAGTCAAAAAGGCAGTCCATGGAGTGGCAACTTGGGAATTTCTTATTAAAGTTCAATGTGTAGTCCTCACTGGGTAAAATTATGTGCATTTTCTTTTGAGGTAGGAATGGAGTGATCCTTTTGGATTTCCTGAATCCCAAACCTTCCACTCTTACATCATGACACTGACTCTTGACTGGAAACTAAATGACTTTTGAAGTCCTTTTCTACCCAGGCCATTCTATGACTAAGATGAAGGCTCAAACGTACAGAGTAGGGCCAGAGAAAAAGACAACCTTTCTCTTGCAACACGGTAATTGCTGGGCCTCATATCAGTATGAAGATGATAGAGTATATTGCCAATTATGGTAGGACTATCCTGCTACACACACTATATATTTCAGACTTGGTGCCTTCTGTCTTCCATCTGTTTGAGAAAGATGGACTGTGTGAGTAACATTTTCCTAGCAATTATGCTATTATAGCAAGTGTGAAACGGGGCCATCTCTGCTGGTACAGATTTTTATTAGTGTAGCATACAGGCACTTGTTCATTGCTGGCAAAAATACATAACTAATGATGATGACTATGGTGAAAGACAGTGCTTTGTAGCTGAGAATTTGCTATATTAAAAAAAAAAAAAAAAAAAAAGGGTTCTTTATATCAGTTGAACTTTCCATGGAAAAAAAAATAGGAGGCATTACTTTTGGAGTAACAAGTATACATACTCCTCATAACTTCTCTAGTCATTTGTGACCCATGGAAATAACTGTCTGAACATCTGAAAGTCACATATTGCAAAAAGCAGTATCAAGTTAATATTAATTTGAACTCCAGACCTTCCTTATTCAGTGACCTCCTCTCTCCTCTCCCATCATTAGAAAGGATAACAATATTTATGTGTTTTGGTTTTTTTTTAATTATTATTTTATAAAAATTAAATAAATTTACCATTAATCTTAATCTTATGGGTTAATTCCTTTCCTTGGATTTGTTGGAAAAACCCTGACCTGCTGATGTCAATCATACATACGTAAGCATCTAACAAGTGTCTGAGCCTAAGTGTAGGTTGCAGGTGAGTATGAATAGGCACACTTGTACACTGCTACTTGCATATGAAAGCATGGTTAAAGATGTCAGCATTGCAATACAGGGCATTTCATCTTTGTACTATAACTGTTTAATTCCAGAACAGATAGCTTAGTGCAACCACTCCTTTCACCTTCTTTAGTTCCAATTCAAGGTTTCCTGTCCTATTTCTAGGGGATGAGTGAAATTCCCATTCCAAGCAGTAACACAACGGCACTGACCATAAAAACAAAGATATATACCAGGGTATAGTCTCATTTCCAGTCTTCCAGGTCATAATATAAATTTCTGGCAATGTTAGATGACTGAGGCTTACTTTCTGCTAATTATAGAGAGCTCATGCATAAAATAAATAAATAAATAAATAAATAAATAGATTAATAAATATATATGCTGAGAAGTTGACACCCAGCAATTATTCTCATAGACTTTCTGAGTGCAGGTCTTTTAGGACAGCTATTTAACAACTCAATGATAATATATAACATCCTTTAAATGCCTTTGTAATCAATGAAATTCCAATCAAAGGGCTAAAATAAGGCAATAAAGTTGTAATGCCCACAGAAAAAAAATTAGAGCACCCTAAATTTTTCCTTTGACACGAGACCCAAAGAATTTTGCAGCCTTCACTGTGAAGAAAGTTCTGAGTAGGCATCAAGAGTAACTTGTGGGGAAAAAGCACTGTAGCTCATCCATTTTAATTCTGGATAACAAAGCAAAACTTATCTACTGATAGCTCTGGTGATAGGAAACTTACGCATGCACTTAATTTTAAATCCTCCAGTAATCCTGATTGAATCAAGAGGTCTACCTTTGTGCTTAAAGTAAAGCATGTGCTTAAGTACCTTTTTGTAAGGGGGCCTTAATTACATTATGTGTGTGAGAGGATATGATAATTTTAGTTGGCTTTCCCAAGAGAGCTTTTAGTTAATAAAATAACTGGGTTTAATACTCCACAGAGTCGTATGGGAACAGAATTCTGCTCCTCCTCCTGAAGCCCGGCTCAGGGTAGACTGTAATTTAATTGTTGAAACCACAGAAAGTGCTGAAATGCTGTACGTCTTAATACTGTACTGCCAGAACATGTTTGTTTCTATTATGGAATACCTTGGGAAATCCACTGTGCAATGCTACCACTAGTTATTCATAACAGCTTTTGAATTTACTGACATTCGGTACAAGACTGTAGCTGTTCAATTGGATCAGATAAGAGAGGAAATGATCCAATCACCAGGAATTTGCTCAAAGGTGGATCAATTAAAACAAAACCAAAAATAAAACTTACACTCTTCCCTACCAAAATCTCCTGCTCCCAGGAGCAAAGTTCCAACTAATAAAATATAGCCAAAAAAAAAAAAAAAAAAGAAAAAGAAAAGTATGGCAAATAATTCCTTCAATTTCCTTTATTATGATTATTCTATTTTTATATGTTTAAGTGTTCAAAACAGTGTGCAGAATGATGCACTGAAGTGCATCATTCCGGTCATGCAGAGAGTGTGGTGAGCAGAGGAAGAACTGCATAAATGCAGAGTCGATCATCAGACACCATTTCCCCACAGTCAAAATTGTACAATATTGAGGTCTCCTTTTCAGCCTTTGATTCTGCACAACATGTCACCAAAATGCTTTTTACAGAAACTGCTGCTCCCAAAGTGGCTTGCAAGCATCCCTTCAGGATAACAGTTTGGTCTGTGCAGTGGCATACAGATGGAACCTAAGAATCAGATTATTGCCTGAAACATTTACACCGACAATTGAAGAGTCTGGTAGAGCTTTTCCCTGCTTGTTGAACATATTTCAAGTGGTCGTTTATGTATAACACAAGTCTTTGTATAACATTACATTAAATACTGCAGAGTGGAACTTCTTAAAAGTGGTTTCCCACAGAGGTAACTGACAACATGCCACTGACTTCAGAAGATGCAAATGCTGGTAACCATGCTGAAACAAATGCTGATTTATATCAGGCAAGAACCTGACCTTCATTTTTCCTACATATGTTCTCAAGCAGTGAAGACGATTATGCCTAAATAACAAAGAGCAACAACTTTTACTATGTAATTAAAGTACTCTTAGTTTTTTTCCCCCTTTTTTTCCCATAGACAGGTTTTATTCTGTATTAGTTTGACAACATCACAGTCTGTTCTTTATTTAAAAACAGTACTCAACTGAGAACAGAGAATAAAAATATGTTGAAAAACATTAGAAGAATATTAAAATAAAAAATAAAATCAGAACAAGTAAGTAAACAGGCAACATTATAATATTTTTAAAGGTTATTTTTTATAGAAAAACAACCTTTTATCTCAAGATAGAGAATGTAATTCTATTCCACTGTTTTAGGGTACTGTGTAATTTGCAATTAAGATTTACAAAATAACAATTTTTAAGATTATTCATGGAGAAGTTTTGATTTTAATAGAGGGTTCTAGATTTTTTTCCTTTTCCTTACAAGCTTGATTCACAAATACATTTATGCACCTACCTATGACCCCAGGCTCCACACTTGTAACATTTAGCTCCTCACAGTCTGTAATCAAATGTCACCTAGCTTCAATGATTTCCCATAGCTCTACAGAAACAGCTATTCCACAGATTTCATAGAATCATAGAATCCTTAGAGTTGGAAGGCGTCTTTAAATGCCACCTAGTCCAACTCCCCTGCAATGAACAGGGAAGGACATGCACAGGTAGATCAGGTTGCCCAGGGCCTGATCCAGCCTGGCCTTGAATGCCTCTGAAGATGGGGCACGAACCACCTCTCTGGGCAACCTGTGCACTGCCTCACCAGCCTCACTGTGAAAGACTTTTTCCTTATATCCAAACTAAATCTACTCTCTTTAAGTTTGAAGCCATTTCCCCTTGTTCTATCACCATACACCCTGCCAAAGAGTCTGTCTCTTTGTATCCTGTAGCTCTCCTTTAGGTACTGAAAAGCTGCTGTCAGGTTATTTTGGAGCATTCTCTTCTCCAAGCTGAACAGCCTCAGTTCTTTCAGTCTGTCCTCATAGGAGAGGTGTTCCATCCCTGGTATCATTTCTGTGGCGCTCCTCTGGATGCACTCCAACAAGTCCATGTCTCTCCTGTACTGAGGACTCCACATCTGGACGCAGTACTCCAGGTGAGGACTCACCAGCACAGAGTACAGAGGCAGTATCACCTCTCTTGACATGCTGGCCGTGCTTCCTTTGATGCAGCCCATGACAGGGTTGGATTTCTGGGCTGTGATGGCACACTGCTGGCTCATGTCCAGCTTGCTATACACCAGTATGCCCAGGTCTTTTTCAGCAGGGCTGCTCTCGATCTTTTTATCTCCCAGCTTCTATTAGTAGTGAGGGGTTGCCTTGATCCAGATGCAAGATCTTGCATTTGGATTTATTGAATCTCATGAGGCTCATCTGGGCCCACTTCTCAAGATGGCGATGGCTTAGGTCCCTCTGAATGGCATCTAATCTCTCTGGTAGGCCCTGTAGCTTGGTGTCATTAGCAAACTTGCTGAGGGTGCACTCAACCCCACTGTCAATGTAATTGATGAAGATATTAAAGAATATTGGTCCCAGCAATGACCCTTGGGGATGCCACTTGTCACTGTTCTCCATCCACGCACTGAGCCACTGACCACCACTCTCTGGACTTGATCCTGCAGCCAGTTCTTTGTCCATTTAACAGTTCACACATCAAATCCATATTTTTCCAATTTGAGATAGCATGCTGTGGGGTATCAAAGGTCTTACTGAAGTCCATTTCCTAATGTTTTGGATGCAGTAACTCCTCTATACCTCTTTCAGTGAAGGAGGAATGAATTAACAGCAATGGCTGATTAGTGTGGGATTACATAAAAAACTCAGGTAGATGTTTCTGTGGGTCTTCACAGGCAAGCATGTTCAGTGTAGGGCTGGCTGCTCTGCAGTGACTTTCCAAGATGAAAGAACAACAAAGAAATTGCTATTTTAATAGCTACATGTTCAGAACAGTCCTCAAAGAAATGTGAGCAGAGCCAGCTGTTTTCCAGCAATGTGTTAACAGTTCTGTGGATATACAAGGCCTCATGCATGATTTTAAGGGAGAAGTTTGATAAAATGAGCCTCAGTGTTAGTGAAAAAAATGGCAGTTAAAGAAGTGATTTTCAATAATGTTACTATTTACAGGCTTAACCTTGTTCCCATCTGAGTCAGCAACAGACATCCAATGATTTCAATAGCAGAGGCTGAAACACTCAATACTTTTCAAACGATAAGGTCAGAACACAAATTCTTGATGTACAGACCCCCTGCCAGGGGTATAGCCTTACTGCAAGGGACAGTGAAGAAGAGATAAAGGTCTGCAAACATATGTTCAAAAATTTGAGGGCTTAGTTCATCTTCACCTATCTTCTATTTAAATATATATAAATTCTGTAGCTATAGACAAACTAAACCAGGTGAAGTCCACATATATTAGCTTAACCTCAGATAAAGTTCAGGTGTTTGTAACAAGCAGCACTCTGCTTCAATCACTTAAATAGGGAAATTGCTTGAATGTCTTAAATTCAGTCATATGCATGAACAGAAACTGGACTGTTTTTATTTTTGGAATGTTTTACGTATAACATTTGCATAAATAATTAGGCTCCAGGACAAATCTACTGAATAATTTTAATGTAGAAAGGATAGAAGGAGGAAGAGAAAATATTTTACTTCTTCAGAGGAAAAAGACAAAAATCATAGGCAGAAAGGACCATGATATTCTACATAATTTCTCTTTGTTATCCTTCTCCTCTTTCCTCCACTGTATATCAAAAATTATTTATTGCCTTTTTCTTTGTGGGAATCAACTGATTTGAGTATCGTTAATTCATCTCCCCTCAGTTTTCTGATCTTCAGGCTAAACAGGCCCATTCCTCTCAAATTTTGCTTGTAAGACATTTTTCTATAGGTCTTTGATTGTTTATGACACTTTCTTCTAGACCGCCTCTTCTTTCTTTAAATCTTATATAAAATGTGATAGCCTAATCAGGAGGTGGGAGTTGAGGGCTTTATTAGAAGGTTTAAAAGATTACTTGCCATGATTTATATGATAGAATCATGGAATATTTTGAGTTCAAGGGGCCATAAAGGTTATCTCATCCAACTCCCCTGCAGATAACAGGGACATCCACAGGTAGATCAGGTTGCTCAGAGCCCCATCCAGCCTGACCTTGGGTGTCTCCAGGGACGAGGCATCCACCACCTCTCTGGGCAACCTGCACCAGTGCCTCACCACCCTTATTGTAAAAACCTTCTACCATACATCTAATCTAAATCTCCCCTCTTTTAGTTTGAAATCATTTTTCCTTGCCCTGTCACAACAGAGACTGCTAAAGAGTTTGTCCTCTTCATTGGAGCCTCCCTTTAAATACTGAAAGGCAGCTCTCAGTTCTCCCTGTAGCCATCTTTTCTCCAAGCTGAACAACTCCAGCTCTCTCAGCCTGTCCTCACAGGGGAGGTGTTCCAGCCACTGGATCGTTTTTATGGCGCTTGTCTGAATGTGACCCTTCATTTTATAACTTCTAGTACAATTGGTAAAAATTATTGATTTATGCACAGATTATAATCCTTCATAACCTCAAAACCATTTCTGGCAAAACTTCTGCACAGATGTCCCTCCGCGATCTTGTATTTTTGCGGAATTTGTTATTACTTTGGTTAGTTAGAATCAAAACAACCATAGTAGCTTGGTCTGGGCCTTATTAAGCTGCCTATTATTTATTCAAGAATATTATTCTAATTTGCTAAAACTGTTTTAAATTCTATTCTTGTCCTCCAAGTCATCCTGATTGGACATAATACACAAAACTTATTAAACATGTTCAATTCAACTTACCATTACTGAAAACAATGAATAATGTCAAAGCTAGGATAGATAAAATATGTCTGTCTCTTTCTCTTTTGCATTACCCCACTCTAATAGCAACCAGTTTATAACTTTTTTTTTTTTTTTAATTCAATTTTCTAGCTTGATGTGCTCACAGTAGCTTTTCAGTCTGCATTTTCCTGTTTTATTTATGGCAATGTCTTTCAAACCAGAATCTTGTGATGACTCACAACCAGTTCTTTTCATGAATTCTGTTGTTCTGCCATTCTGCCACTGAATAAAACTTGATGAGTGTGACAAACCATTATTATTATGAAGTACCTGTAAATTGTGACATATCACTTCTATATTCTTTATTTAGAGGTGTGTTATTTGGGTATTGCTCCTAATCTACTTGGTCTATAAAAATATGTATCTACAATTTTCCACTGATTAAAAATCAATTAATATTATCGCCCATTTTCTCTATTCTAGGTTTAAAGTCACTCCCTTTTTCCCACTCACCCATTCTTCATGAGACATGTTGCAGTGTTATTTCAGTCCATACAGAAACAATAGAAGAAGTTTATCTAAATTACCTCTACTTCATTCTTTGCTTATATGAAACAGTTGTGTTTTTCATTGTTGTTATAGTTTTTTTTAACTTTTTTAAGTGAAGACTAGAGCAAAAACCACTTTTGTATTACATCATATTTTAGGCACCCTCAGACCAGTAGCTAAAGGGGGGGAAGTGGAGAGAGGGAAGGAGAAAGCCCTCCAAAGCTCTCTCATCTTACTCTTATCAGTTTTGTCTATTTTCAGTGGTTCCTATCAGCCTTCTGGCTTTCACTAGTGGCATTTTATTTCATTTTTTCCCAGTTTGTTCTCCTTTGCTTAACTTGCTTATACAATTCCTTTTATTTTTTTCATCTTTAGGAACTCGGCATATTTTCTATTGTTTGTATTATTTCTTCTTGAGTCTCAGACTGTCGCCAATGATGTCTTCACTTTTTATCTTTCCTTAGCACTTGCCAAATCTCCAGTCTTTTTTCTACTGGAGAAGCTCCAGCAGAAATCCTTTCCTGTTAAATCTTAGCTATGAATCATTATATTTGTGTTAATAAAGGCAAAGGATGACTCAATAATTAAAAAAATAAATATATATATATATATTTATGTTAATTAAGCTTGATCTTATCATTTTATGGCCTATTCAAATTTATTTTTGCAGTTTTAGGATCACCCATTTGATTTACTCATGCACCTTCTCAACCTATTTCTCTGCTAAGTAGAATCAAAGGCATCACTAGCAATACTTAATTGCTTTTCCTATTAATATCAACACTATCCTTCAGATTATACCGTCAGTTACTTAATAAAAGCTTTGCGTATATGAGCTTCCTGATTGATTGGTGTATAATAAACTATCAATGTATCGCGTTCTTCTGTTGTCCTTCTATCTTTATTCAAGCTCTTAGTGTGTTTATCTCAAGATGCACTACAATTTCAGAATGGGCATTTTCTCATGCGTTCCTTTATAATTTTCATTTAAGAACACCTAACAATAGAACTCCTCCCCCAGACATTTTTCTTTTCAAAGAAGACAGGTTATTGTTGAAGCCTGCTAATAGACTACAGTAGTGGAACAGCACTTCAGTAAGTTCACAGTATGTTAGTTCACAATTCCAGTGCGAAATTGTGTACTTACACAAGTGAGCCCATTTGATCTCATAACTGAGACTGCATGATTATAGTACAGTCACACATATACAAACATGTATATAACTAACTGCATGCTGAGCTCTTGAAAAACTGAATTAGCTTGAAAACTGTTTAGAAAAAAAACCTTTAAGCATCAGTGAAATTATTAAATTATTGGGAAAAAAAATAGCTTAGACTTATTCTGAGAACTACCAAAAGAGTAATCATAGTTCTGTCCATGTTGGTCCCAATCTATTATAACAAACATTTTATGTATATTACCCTTACTCTATGTAAAAGTGGATTTCACATAACTGTGGAAATATCAGCAAGGCAAGATTCTCTTTTGCATTTGGTGGGACCCATGTACGTATGTTTTTTTGATGGCTTCTCTGCTTCTACATATTGTAATGTTTCAGTATATTCTATGAACAAAAGAGGTTTGCATGTAAAAGTGTTGATATGAACTTGATAACATGATAGCACTTTTCTTTTTCAGCCCGGTAAGCAGATAAGAAGACACACAAGGAAAGGGAAATATGAGTTTATAATAAAGGAGGCATCGAACAGATAGGCATAAATGACAAATTTTAAATCTGCTAAAAATAAAAAATAAATAAAAATTATGACTTTTTTACTCCACACATCACCCCAACTTTGCAAGCCCACTTAAGACTGCACCCTACAACTGAGGACTTCATAAATGTTAAATTAGACAGACTTTGCTCTGTGATGCAAACCATGCCTGTGACCTAAAGCAAGAATATACAATGCCTTTCAGTGAGAGAGTCTGTCACTTTCATTCCCTTTGATGCTCTTCCTTCACTTTCAGGAAGAGTGCACAGGGAGTTCAGGTTTATGGCCTGCTCCCCTGTTGTCCCTCATCTTACAGGCACTGAAATCCAGATGAATCCTCAAGCTGCACAAGAAACACACACACACACAAATCTTTACTTTCATCAGTAACTTTTTCCTTTATGAAAGTTTCTATCAGAGAGCCAGTGAGCCTTATTATACAGTCATCCAGCTCCTGTAACCACATAGTCACTCAAGATGAAGCATTATAGAAACTCCCATGAAAGGTTTCTTCATCTGAACGAATGCTCACCAAGGTGCTTTCTTCCTTCCACTTTGAGGTGTGGTAGAGGTGAATGAATCTCTGCGGGCGCTCTAGCTCCTGAAGATCACAGGGGCTTCTGTGACCCTTTATAACCTTCTTGGTTGCCTTTACTCTAGCTACAGAATCTCTATATAGATAGGGATGGCTGAGTCAGCAGCCTAGCCCTAACGTCTCTTTGTTAGACCCATGTCTGTAAATATTAACTGTAGGCCTACCTTTAGTTTTACTGTAGTAAACTTCTATTTGTGTTAAAATTACACATTTTTAAACATATTCCTGGAATTTCTGCTTCAACGTGTTAGAAAACTTCCAACCTCTCTTGTAAGTAAAAGTAACTTAAGACAAAACCAAACCAGACTTGGATTTGGTCAGAGCCACCTAAAATGTGTGGCATGGATAGCTCTGCCAAGAAAAAAAGGTGGCTGACAATCTTTTGGCCCTTTCTAAGCATAACAAAATCAAACCAAATTTAATGTGTTTCAAAACTCAGGGCATCTTCAGAAATCAGCGTAAGTTGGGAGATCTGTTTTGTTCTGGGCTTGTATCTTGCCCTATGTCTGTTTTTTGAAAAGGGTGCCAAGAGCAACATAAATGCTTTTTCAGACTGAAGGAAACCTACTCAAAAGTTAGAGCACATGGTAAAATGTCTGGAACAGTGTCTATGCTAATGCCCCTGCTGCTGCTGGCAGGAAGAAACAACAGGAGATGAATTACTGGTCTTAACTTCCCTAATTAAGGAAGAGCTTGAGGGAATACATCATGGGCAGTAGGAAAGAAACTGAAGAAAAAGAATTTTTTTCTGGTTTATGTTTCAAATGATTCATGACCTGCAATATATCATATGCAGGCCCGATTCAACAAGATTCTTAAGCAAGTGTATTGCTTTAACTTATAACCCTCTCTGAAAACTGTGGGCAAATTGAGTAGGCTTCATTTTAGAAATGAAAGTCAAAGCAAAGACAGAGCTTAGACCTAAAAAGAGTTATTTCCATTGTATTGTTTCCATCAGTACATTTTTTTTCATATCAGTTTTTTTGTCCTACCACAGTAGCTGACCTCTTTTATTGGAACTAAACATTGTTGTCTCTCAGTACACAGATATGGTTTGCTTCCCATCTGAATTTAACAAAAACTTGGTGAGATATGATAAAGTGCATAAATCATAAACTAAACAGAAGTAACTTACTCTCAACAGTGGTTATCTCTGTGTCTACCTAGATAGATGATAGGGTTTGCTGTATTTAAGTAACATTTATATGTAATTATTCATAGAATAAAAGATCTAGAACACAATTATGTTAGTATTTTTCTTCTGGTATATTTCTACAAAATAGAGACCTTCCTGAAGAAAGCTCCTACAGGGAAAAGACCCTGACCACACCATATCTAAAACTCCAATGCAAATATTTCTGGGGAAGACTACAACATGAAATGAAAGACAAAAGATATTTCACAACATTGTCGTGGTCATGAAAAAGAAGAGATAACAAGCTCCTTTTGGAAGAGGAGGAAGAATTTAGGGGGAGAAAATTCAGGAATAATGTAAGATGTAATTACTTGCACTTAATAAAAAAATAACTGTGCCACTAGGACTGCAAACAATCTTAGAAACTTCAAATGAGAAGTGGTAATGAGTCATAAAAGCCTACTGGTAAGTGTGGAAATACCGTGTCCTTTAGTACAAGGGGACATGTTATCTTAGGAGGATAAAGCTTCTATATTAATCTGGGCTTTCTTTCCTAGTTCCAGGGCTAATCCTATTGCAGCAGAACATTTCAAGGGAGGGTGCATTGTTTAAATTGATAATGTCATTTTCAACAACATTTTAAATGTTTGTAAATCTGGATATCAGCTAAAGATCCTAGGCCTAGGTAAATGTGTGAAAGGATTTTTACCTAATGATGTTTTGTTTTAGGTGACCTGTTTTTTTGATCCCTTAATAGGCTCCAGAAGATCAGAGAAACATAAAACGTGAACATAAACACGATCCCATCTCCCCTCTGAAAAAGTTCCAAGAAATATCTACGACATACAAAAAGGAATGCCATTTGTAAAGATGTGAAATACGTTGAGATTCCTGTAAGAAACAGAACATTGCATTTGGGTTTTCATTTAAATAAGATTTCAGAAATCTGTTTAATAAAAGAATTAGAAATGTTGATGCACAGAAAAATGACAAGTGAGAAAATATATGTATAAATATCCAAAGGATAGCACAGGGAACTAAATGGGGGAAAATTACTTTCTCTTTGGAGAGAGTATTATGTAGGCAAGGCAATTTTATTAACACGGTTGGATAAAATATAAAGGGTTTTCCTAATCTCAGAGACTTCAAAAGAGACTTTTTTAGAGACAATATTAATATCAAAGCTAGTTGTCACTATTATTAAAATGTTCTCTGCTCTTCATTAGTCACAAATGATCCCCTCGACTCACAAAAAGGTACTTGGTAAATTAAAAGCTTTTATGTAACACTCCAACAAAAGTTGAATGACTCCAGAGTTAAAAGGCAACTCTTGTGCCTGCCAATATTCAAAGTGGTACCCAATTTCTTCCTTTTTTAAAGTAGCAATTTCTCTAGGGTATTTATTCAGTTATAGCTCTATTAAGAGACTGATTAGGAATGGACGATTAATGAAATGCTTTGTCGTCCTGAGTGCTCACGAGCAATCACTGAAGGACTGATTTTGCATTGTGGACAGCCTGATGGTGCCATGTAAAATCCCTCTGGAGGATAAACAGGTCCATCCTTACACAGAGCTGAGTGAGACCTGGATTTATGTCTGTGTGCGGGCAGAACAGTAATTCCATGCACTGATGCTTTTTCTAATGTGGTATCTCTAAGCATTTCAACAGTGTGTTTGCCTATCCTGTTAGCCAGAACACTGCTCATCCCTCCAGTGGGCTGCATTGTGTGACTCTTAATCACTGCTTAATTGCAGTCTCACACCGCTGATTGTAATGGGAGCTTCTCACTGACTTACATGGTAAAAGACTAAAGGACAGGATTATGAGATTTTCTTCATGTACATTGAAAAATACCACACAAGATGAAGAGAAGTTGTCATGGTTTGCTCACCACTGAATGGGTGTTATAGATTGAAACAATGTCCACTATACTCCTTCCACTGAGACATACACTATTTTGAGGCTGAGACTGGAGAACTGAGGATTTACTGTTTTTCGTTGTAGTGATTTGTATTTCTATTCTTGTATAGCAAAACTAGTGGCATAAATTCTAGAGTATCTTTACTTTGTGGTAAGATTAGTGCCACAACAGGGGGTACAGCACCGACAAACAGATTTCCAGGATTTTGTGCTTATCCTGATGCTGATTTGCCTTGTGACTTCAGTTAAATCACTTTGCCCCTTTCTGTCTCAATTTTTCTGTTTATAAAATGGCAAGATAAATGGTGTGCTAAGGCTGAATTAATACCTTTAGTCTGCAATAGAAAGGTAATAGATAGTACAAAGTATTAATTATTATATTATCTCTCTCTTTTTAATGGATTTGTATTTAATTCAGTTACAGAGAGAAGCTTTGTTCGCATAATAACATTTTCTACTGCCTCTGAGGCTTGTAGGAGCAAGCTTATGGGAAGGAAACTGGTAAGTGTTTGAGTTTAGAAATGCTAGTTTCAGTGTACTTAAAATGCTGTTGAAGTCAGGACGATTTAAATGTGTCAGATTTCAAATGTCTCATTGACACACATCGCAAATTCCTTCATTGCCTGAGGGAGCTACAGCAAAAGGAAAAGTTAGAGTCTTTTAGTTTCACAGTTAAGGCAGCTTTTTTTAAAGTCAGCTAATGATGGAGCATTTGCCTATGTGGTTGGAACAGAGCAATCTGTCACTCTGAGAAGACTCCTGGGGTGACTACCAAGATGTGCTAACTGTCGGTGGTACCTCCATTTTACATGACCCACTGCTCACCCTGGCGTTGCAGTGTACTCTGGCCAGGTTTCCGTGTGGCTAATGTGAATGAATTCACATTTCAAATAGAGAAAAGGGATAAGTCCAGCTAGTAAAAATTAAAGGTAAGTGAGGCATGCTGATGAATGCAAGTTGAAGGTCTGTCATATATTCTTCTTCTGTTCTTGTCCTCAGAATTTAGATAACGCTTCCCTGAATAGAAATGCATCTGTTGTATTTTGTCATGGATTTGGCTCCCTATCGCATTCCCTTTACTGCATGTCCCACAGTGCACTGCACTCAGGACATACTGTAAGTACACACTCATTGATTTTTACTCCATATGTTGACAGATATAAATTTGCTGCCACTGCATCTTATGCTAATGTTTGAATGAAAATGAATCGTACACATTGCAGCACACCAGGTTGTGCTTCACCTCCCTATAGCCCTATATACATTTATTTGGGAATCCAGTGATGACAGCAGTCCTCTAGGCCCACCTCTATATCTCATAGTCTGAACAGAGTAAGATTTTGATGTATATGAGCTCCTCTACATTGTACTTATTAGCAAAGAAACCAAGGTTTTTGAGTTGAAAAAAGCTACAGAGTATTTTGATAAGGCTCTCACCCTGGACATGGGATAACTGCAGCCATGGTTTATACCATAGCTGAACACAAATACCAGCCTATTCACCTTAAGGCTTCACTTTGTGTTTAAATAAGATTGTAACAGTCTTTTAGTGTGAATGACATGGATTCTGCCATTTAAGACAACTGAGGAGTAGTAGATGCATCAGATATTTGGAACTGGTAGAAAAAGTCAACATGAAAGAAAAAAATTAACACCCTACTTTTCCACCTTCATTCAGCATGTGGCGTAACTGTAAATTGCACATGGCTGGAAGAAGGATGCCTCAAAAGTATGCAGTGATTCCGATATTCTGATTGAAATTCTCTGCTCTGGTTACTAGTAACATCTGTCATTTTGATTCACAAAAGCCGGTATTTCAGCTGATGTATAAAAAATAAATAAATTAGAACTGAGACAAATACTATATAGCTTATGTTCTGCTCCAGCTCCCAGAGGATAGTACATCCTGTAATACTTTTTTCTGCTTGTGAAGTGATGCTCTAGAATTACATCTGGTGGTAGTGAATGGTGTTTGAAACAAGAGACTCAAACTCTTGAGTAACAGAGAGAGACAAGGCTTTGCAGCAAAGCCAGTATGCAATCTGTCCTAGGTGACTCAGAGACAATAATAAATATCCCAATATTAAGGTAATAAATTCACCACAATGATTAAATGCTTTCAGTTTGACTAGCATGGTTTCAGTCACAGGCTGTAGTTGGGATTCACTATCACGGGTATCTTTGTTGCATGTTCCAGTGACACGTGCATTCAGGCCCACTCATTTATGGGATATGGATGATATAATGGTGCACTCTTGTCCTTCTAAGATGAAACTCAGATTCAAGTGATTTCTTGTGGGCTCATATCTACTTTGTTTCTGTTACAATCCTGTGCTAGGACAAGATTCTGATTTTCTTTTCATATCACACTGCTTGGTACCTAAATAAATAATTTCTTCTTTGTGCTGTAATTAACAAAGTCTCATTTTATCTGGAATTTTGTCCTATATTCTCTACAAATATCAACCTCAATAAATTCATTTTCTTTCCATCTCTCTCTCAAGATTCTGTTCTAAACTCATTTGCCACTGTCATCCCACTCTGCAGTTCATCCTAATGAAATTATGTTGTTTTATCAGCCTGCACTCAAATACCCTCTTGTTCCACGTGGACCAAAATAAGCACTGCATATACTTTGTGTTCCATACCTGAGTGTTTTGGCTGTGGCTCAATAAGAGACAGCACATGCCATGGTTGATATGGTATACATGGTTGGTATGGTATTGCACCAAAGTGCAAGGATGACTGTTGAATTCCCTGATCTTCCTGCAAGGGAACCATTAGAAATGGTCCTCTTCTACCAGCTTTTTTGTAGAAAACACCCCCTTCAAGAAGATTGAAATGAACAGGAGTCCCTATCCAATCAGATTTAAATGAAGTTATATATATATATATATAAATGTGACTGACAGTCAGACAATGTGATCAAGGTATCTTTTTAGATAGTTTCCTAAGAAAAAATGATCAAGATACAGCTGCAAAGGATGTGGGATTCTAGTCAGTCATTTTCCCTGTTTTCTACACCACACTTATCTATATCTACTTACTCTCTGAGTCTTCTGATGTGGAATGTAATGAGGGCTTTGTGTAAGGCTCAGTATTAATGGGCTCTTAGTATTTATTTTGCTGGGACTTCTGCTGCTGCAGAAAAACTAAATAAAAGTAACTGTATGAAAAGTTTTCCTAAGCTTATAACACGCCCGCACCTGAAGGGGATAAATAGGCCAAGGTACAGTATAAAATTGCCCAGCGTTTGTTGGAAAGAAAAGAAGGATGAGAAGGGAGCTTGAGTTGCCTCAGTCTCCAGTTTCCCAGTGCAAGTCCTTCAAGTGCTGTGGACCAACCCATTATCTGCATTTTAGGAACTACTTATCTAGGAAAATCAACCCTGCTTCCTCAAATCCTGCAGTACTGAATGCCTGTTCACACATCACTTGGTTCAATCTATCCTGCCTTCTAATGAACTTATCACAGCAATAACTGAGAGCTTCCCATATTTCCAAAAAGCATATGTTAAACAATGTAAGCAAAAAGAAACTGTAACAGGCTTCACTTGTCCTAACAGTCCATCTGTTTCCCACTCCCCACTGAGCACATCTTTTTTCCTGGTTCCCTTTCAGGTGCACTCTTACCTTATGTAACGTGCTTTTTATTGGAGATTCATGCTGTGACCCTGTCAGGAATGCTACAGCAGGGGTGACCTCAGTAATGACTGTCCACAGCCTGCCAAGCTAAGTTGGTCAGTGTTAGCTGATTAAACTTTTAACAACATCCCCTGTGCGATAAAGGGCAAAATGACAACTTTGCCCATCGTCAAGGTGTCTGTATAATAAACTAATTAGTAAACCACACAGTCTGTGGAGCTTTTAATGAGTGCTATCGTCTGGCCTCTGTAATAAAAACCCAGTCTACCCCCTTTTGGGATTCAATTAAGGCACAGACTGTCATATGCTTGGCCTGGCTGATCAATGAATCCATTCCGACCTTTGTCGGAGCTGTTTGCAAGGTCAGTGGCAGTAGTGAGGGAAGCCAGCCTGGTGCTGGGGAGACATACCCAACTGCACCCGACAGGCACCATGATCAGCTGCTGCTATCCTCTTGGTCATTTGACATCAGCAGAAGTTTCTCTTGCATAAAGGTTAGCTGAAGGAGAACGTGGCAATGTGCGTATATGTGAATATATATATGCATACATATAAAATGACACAGATGGCTGCTGGTATTTCTGAACAGAAAGGTTACCCCTTTATTTAAAATGTTCATCAATCCTTTCACATGCAGATACACCTATATACCTGTGTTGTGTTTTTTTTCATGCATCATGCTATCAAATCTTTTCTCTCCAAATTGTGTTTACATATATATTTTAGATATATAAGTAAAACAAATGTGAAAGAGTAGATCTAGTTTATACAATACACACCCCTTGTATGTCCTTGATACAAATAATACACATAACTGTACCACTCTAGAAGGAGTTTATAACCACTGAGACAATCTTTATGATACTCCAGCTGAACAAGTAATTTTAAAGATAAGAAAACAGAGGTAATGACTAAACTAGATCCACATGCATGGCCATGAAGGCACCTTTAAAACAGATAGTTTCAGTCCTCTCACCTCTGATTTCCATCCTCAGGAAGGGTAGCAGGAATCAGGAATCTAGTACAGCAAAGTCAAGAGCTGTGGCATCATTCCCACCAGTGGTTGAAACACTGAGCTCAGTCAAGCTTAATGGCAAGGCGTGTAGACTCCACTCACAGCCACATAGCCAACACAGTAGAGTGAATGATACAAGAAACACTTTTTTTGTTGTTGTTGCTGATAATAATTACAGGCTTCAGTCTTTCTCTCTAGACCTCTCAAACATCATTTACTTCAGCAAATAAGACAGCAAGTAAGTAAAGCACTAACTTTGCATCCATAAGTCAGGAGCCATTTACATTACAATTTCAGCCTTTACCAGTTGTCATCTTTATGGAACCAGTTCTGCACATCTGGCTCTTTCTGAATAGAGAATGTTAAGGAAAGCAGGAGAAAATCCTGGGTGCTGCAGATCAATTGATAGTCAAATAGTCACTGCTAATACCTGAGCATGAACATTTGTGGTGAGAAACAGGATATATCAGGTTTGAGACCACATATGAGGTCCTTCTTCCATCAATGTTTTTGACCAGATTTGCTCTTTATATATCCACTGTTTCTGTTTTTCAATACCAATAATCCAACTTGTTTTGTTATTAGAATATTAAAGAAGAGAAGCACAAGGTGATTTCAGGAATACAAATGTGAAGTCCAGTATTTGCATTCCAGATATTTGAATTATATTAGAGGTGGAAAGCAAAGTAAATATAGAAATATGCCTTTTACAATTTAGTCAAAGTATAGAATCATACAATCACAGAATCATAGAGTCAAAAGGTTGGAAACGACCTATAAGATCATCTAGTCCAACTGTCTTCTCGTTACCATTACTACCACAAGCACTAACCCATATCTCGCAGCTCCTCATCCAGATGCCTCTTGAACACTGCCAAGGACGTGGCGGACGGCTACTCCATGACTTCTCTGGGCAGGTCATTCCAGTGCCTGACCGCTCTCTGAGAGAAAAAGTTTTTCCTCATGTCCAACCTAAACCTTCCCTGGTACAACTTGCAGCCATTTCCTCGGGTCCTGTTCATTGCCTGGGAGAAGAGGCCAAACCCCTCTTCACCCCAACCTCCCTTCAGGAAGTTGTAGAGTGCAATGAGGTCTCCCCTGAGCCTCCTCTTCTCCAGACTAAACAATCCCAGCTCCCTCAGCCGCTCCTCGTAAGACTTGTGCTCCAGACCCCTCACCAGTTTTGTTGCCCTTCTCTGGACAAAGTATGGTGTATCCATTTCCCCATGACCACCCTGTGAAAGTAATCAGACAGTTTACTTAATTATCAACCAAAAGGTCTGTTCATATCTTTTTTTCCAACACCACTAATCCACTGCTTCCATCCTATGTCCCTTTGAGTCTCATCCTATTTTTGTTTAGCATTCTTACATGTAATCAGTCTTGCATAGCTTACCATGACACCCAACTGTAACTCAGTTATCAATAGGTCCCATTCTTACAAAAGCTATTAGTTACAAGTCACAAAGATTGATGTTATTTAAGTCACATTTCTTGTCTATACCAATTCCTTTCAGTGGAGATAGGCAAGTCTGAGAGCGTTTACTGTTTCTTATCTTAGCCACAACATACCTAATTCAAAATTATGGGTTATGGTATGGATATGGTTATGGCTTGGATACCTCTATACTGCTCAGTGTATAATAATTAAATCACAATGTGAATGTAGCTGTATCTAAACTTGTACAGAAGGGTGATATATCCGAAATTATTTCAGCAGATGAATTATACGTGAGCTTTTTGTCACCAGCCAAGTCCCTAGTCCCTGTTCTCCTCTGGGGCAGCATACCTTGCTAGATCTCAGTCACACGCAGCAGTATTCCCTCAGTCATTGCCTCAAAACCAGAAGAAAAGGTGCTCACAACCCAAGCTGAGAATAGTACTTTGCATTTCTCAGAGAAGCTCAACTACTTATTTTTACTGGAGCAAGCCTCGCTCTTCTGCATCTACCAGGCACAAACAGTAGGTTTCTTGTATCTGATGGATGTCAATCCAATTTTCTACCTCCAAATTCAACTACAGCAGTTAGTTTCATATTTTAGTCTGTTAAGATGATTGAGAATGTGAGGAATGACTGGAAGGGAAGATTTATATGAGAAAATTCAAAAAAGAAGAGTTGTCCCTTCTGGATTTCCTGGAACCTGCATGAACCATCCACCATGACTGCTACATCATACTACATGTATATGACTGCTGACTACGCTGAAGGCTCAAATTTGCAGTCAGGCCAAAGCACCATAGAATCATAGAATCACCAAGGTTGGAGAAGACCTCCAAGATCATCCAGTCCAATCATCCACCTACCATCAATATTTCCCCACTAAACCATATCCTTTAGTACAGTAGCTAAAGGTTTCTTGAACTCCCCCAGGGATGGTGACTCAACAACCCTCCTGGGCAGCCCATTACAGTGCCTGACCACTCTTCTGGAGAAGAAATTTTTCCTGACATGTGACCTGAATCTCCCCTGGCACAACATGAGACCATTCCCTCTAGTCCTAGCATTTGTTACTTGAGATTAGAAGCCAACACCCACCTCACCACAACCTCCTTCCAGGTAGTTGTAAGGAGCGATAAGGTCTCCTCTGAGTCTCCTCCAGGCTGAACAATTCCAGCTCCCTCAGACGCTCCTCATAAGACTTGTGGTCCAGACCCCGCACCAGCTTCACTGCCCTTCTCTGGATACGCCTCAGGGCCTCAATGTCTTTCTTGTAGTAATGGGCCCAGTACTCAAAGTGCAGCCTCACCAATGCTCAATACAGAGGGATGATCACTTCCTTTCTCTTGCTGGCAATGCTATTTCTGGTTAGCTAAATAGAAATTAGATGAAGTGCTGAAGCTTCTCCAATTTTTGAGAAGCTCTGGAGAGCCTTGACTGGCACTGAGGTGACACAGAGCCCACCTGCTGCTGATGGTGTGCTATGAAGGTCCAGAGGGCAAACATAATATGGCTCTGCTGTTCAAGTGACCAAAAGTTTGTTTGGTGATGCACACATTCCTTCTACTATCAGTGCTCATATCTTGGTCAGATATTCACTTTAAAGAGCTAAACATTTGATCACATTTTCTTTGGGTAGGAACCAGAAGCTTCTGTGAATATTTGTGATTGCTAAACTGGCAATAACTTTGAGTTTGGAAACTTGGGATATGAGTGAGGCTTTGGATCAGATGTAGCCATGAGAATTGCTCATGAATTTTATCTGGCATAAGACTATGAGGGAATAGATAAACTGTGTGTGAATATGTAACCATGAAGTTTTTGTTGTCTTTATTTTCATTTAAATAGATGTTGCCTCGTATTTTATCTGAAGGAGTCACTGGGAAAATGAAGCAAGGAAAAAGGGAAAAAATAGACAGAAAAGTATAAAATAGAATGGAATTTTAAAATGCTCTTTTCAAAAACACTGTGAAAAAAGGCTGATCACATGGAGTTACTGATAAAATCAAGTTTAACTTTTTCCCAAGTCATTTATTGCTTCTTTGCAAGAAAGCCTCAGATTTTGCTACTTGGGTTTCAATACGGAGGAAATGCTTGTAAGGGATTAATTTCTTAATCAAAGTTTTATATACAATTCTGATTTAGCATCCTTCAAATTTCACCAATCACAGTTAAATTACATTCATCAGTCTGCAACTTAGCTCCTTTGGAATAATTCCAAGCATAAGAGGTTGTGAATTTTTATTTCTTTAAGAGTAAAGGAGTCTGATGAAGATTTGGGCTAAGATTTTCACTGGTGTACAACTGGTGTATAACTGGTGTATAATCAGTTGCCTTTTCTGTGGAGAATTGAAATGCCTTATACAAATTGACTATTTAAGCTTCATACTTTCTCAACAGGCAGTATATCTGTCATCTTTTTTAAAATGGAGATGCTAAGACCAGAGTTTTCATAGCTTTGTGAACGTTTTTGTTCGTTTGTTTCTTAACTCTTTTTTGCTGAGACATTTGGAGGCCTGATTTTCAAAAGTTCAGACCACCAATTTCAGCACAAATCAGTATGTCAAGAAGCTACTCAGCGCACATAGAAAAACCATGACCGGCAGACACTTTCTAAATGCAACCTTAGTGATTTGCCCAAAGCCAGTTAGTGAAATACAATTACTGCTGAAATAAAAGTTAGTCACATCAGCTTATTTTTTAATGCTATTATGTATTTGCGTCATACTGAAACTAAAAAACACTATAAAGAGCAAGTCACCTCCCTGAAACATTGCCTCACTACAGTTCTGGCCTTTCCTTAACTTTTCCTGCTACAGTTAGAGCATGATTATGCTCAAATGAGTGTGATATGAGATCTGCAGCCAGAAGTCCAGGCTTTGTAGGGGGACTCTTGTCAGAGCCTTTGCAGGTCACAGTGGGCTCAGCACTGCACTGTGATCTACGAACAGCATTTTCGTACACATTTAGCTTAAAGAGGGCTTAAAATCAAATGACTTGAACTTAAATGAAATTTTAAGTGCTTAGTCCAGATTTCAGTTCTCAATATCTAAATTTGTTACGTGTCTGAACAGTGTCCTGAATTGGGGCCTCAAGGAGGAAGTCTCCTTTTCCTGCCTCTCTAATGAGCAGCAGATTATTCTTTTAAGATCCTCTCCCATCTAGTGTTTAACCACTCTCACTTTCTTCTAAGCTTGCTCACAAAGCCTTTATCTTATTTGTCAATGTTTGATATTAAAATAAAAAAAGGTATTAATCTCTGTAGTGACCTTTCTGCTTTATTTCTTCTGGAAAGGGATGCTGCATCTTTTGCAAGTAACTTCAAGGCAAGATATTATGTGGCATTCAAACATATGGCTTTTATCCAGTTAATCATTGAGCATTACCTACTTTCATCAATGTTCAGAAACTTAATTCCAGGATTACTCATCCCCCCAAAAGCCCAAATAAGAAAATCAGAAGAATAGACCCAAACAATAGAACTTTTATACCAGGATAATTAGAAAAGGAACCTATTACCCAGGATTATAATTACTGACTAACATATTAAATGACCTTTAACATTTACCTTAAGCCCCAGATTTCCAGAAAACCAGCAAGGTTATGAATGCCATATTAGTAATCTTTAATCTTTATTACTGCTGTGGACAGAATTTTAATGATTTTTAAATAGGCAGCGGTCACTAACATATCCCTATTAAAATAAAAAAAATCTCATAAAAAATTAAATGGATTAAGACTTCAAATGTACCATCATCAAAAGTATTATCTAATTATGGAGTTCAGTGAACAGGCCAAGTGAAATGGTTGGTAATATTAGTTACTTACCACATGGGAATGCCCAGGATTTATGCACAAATAGATTCTGCTTCTGTTGCAACATAGTAATTAAGAATTTGTCAGGGAAATTTGACCCTCTAGGGTAGATATTACTTTGTAAAATAAGAATGGCAGAGCACTAGTCTCCTTGCTGCACATAATTTAACTTGATTATTTATACATCAAAGGGAGTCTGCAGTGACTGCAGTATAATATTTAAGTAGAGGGATATTAGAGAAAGAAGCATCTAGTGAAATCTTTTTCCCAAATCTCCGTGAGAAAATAGAGAAAATTTTCATAAAGCATTTCATTTTGCATATAAATTGGTGCCTAGATTGTGCCTGTGAATTTACTGCTGTCAAATTTAATTTTTCTTTAATTCTTCAGGCCCAGATGTGAAAAGCTCTGTGTGCAGGCTGCAATTTTCAATGCTTACAGGTAGCACCCGGATCGATAATGTGTCTTTATGAGAAATTACCGTTAATGTTATTGAGTATGCATTTTGCTTTATAGGATAATAAGGTAATATGAAATGCCAATTCATTCATTAGGAGAAAGCTAAGTGCTTAAATGAAATGGGTGACAGGTCTGAAAAAAGATGTAGTTGCGGGCAGGAAGTCAAGAATGGATTTTTAATGACCCAATACCAAAAGGTTTTTACCACTTATTTGCATTTGCTTCCTATAAACAATAGTAAGTTTGAAACAAAAGTGCTTGAATATTTAAATTGCAGTAAGTGATTCCACTTGAAAATGCTACTTGGAAATGCTAGATTTCTGGGAACCTCTCCGCCTAGCCTTTGTAAGGATCACTAAATTAACTCATCTGGAATAAAAATTAAAACAAAACTCATTAGAATTGACAGGTATGAAGCAAACGCATTATGGGCATGGTTAAAAGCCAGAGGTTGGTTGCTAAAAATAAAATAAAGTAAAAAAATCTTCAGTTCTGTGCTTCAAGTACAGTGTAATTCTCGCTCAGGAAAGCTAAAAGAGCAAGTATTAAAAATAAAACCCAAATGGATTGCCCAGGGAAAAAAATTGTACCATTCTCAAATGAGACTTGGATCCAGTGATTATTATTCAGAAGACTGCAGTGTCCTTGGAGCACCATATTATAAAATATATAGATGGTATCTGAAAGTGTTTTCTTTAGAAATGTGTTGTTTCCTAGATATGTTCAGTATCTGAAACCATAGTTGCACAAAGAAATATTAATGGACTTTTTTTCATGAAACCACATTCAGCTGTTTTTTTTTTTTGTTGTTGTTGTTTGTTTGTTTGTTTCCCTGAGTCCTAACACACTTTTCTGATTGTTTTACAGGTTTTAATGCCTGGTTTCTGGTTTCTCCTCTTTTTCTCTGCACTGGCTGGAGCATGTGAGAGGTTTTGCTCTTTTGTAGGATTACAACCCTGAAGAATTGACTTGTGATGATTCACACTCATGGAAGCCAGTCTCGCTTTCAGAGCACACCTCTGTTAGAAACCTGCCCCATTCCTTCTCCTGCCCACCACAGAAAGCTTCCATCACCACCCAACCAAACTCTCCAACAAACTTCTGACTTAAAAATAGCAATTCTTATTGATAGCATTCATTAGAACACAGCACAAGGCAGGAGAAGGATGGAATTCAAAAGTTTATGTGGTAAACTGCATGGCTCAGGTGTCCCAGGCTTCTCCTCATTCACTGTTACGCGTCACCCCAGTTACAAATAACTACATCTATAGCTTAATTGTAATATCTTCAAAGCTGCTCTCCCACCTCCTGATAAAAATGATGGTATTTTCTTCAGTTAGATATTAAAATCCTCCAAAATCCCTCAGCAATTACTATCCTAAGGTTTTCATTTGTCCTTTCTCAAATTCAACATTTTTGCTGTTTGACAATAAATAAAAAACCGTATTTACCTTTGGCACCCCAGCACTTTAGGACAACAGTCTGAAAGAAAAGGACTTCTTTTTTTAATTCATAATAGATTACACTGTAACAAGAAAGGAGAGATAACCAAAAAACCTTTAAACTTTCATTTTCATTTCAACTTTAACTTGCGTTGGCTCTTTTACCTAAACTTTTTCTTTTTTTCTTTAAAAAAAAAAAAAAAAAACACAAAACTTTCATGTAGGACTTTTTTTTTTTCCTTGACCTTCATCATCTCAAACTACAAAGAGAGGACTTTCTCTAACACTCATTGAATACAGTGCATTTTTCTTTTAAGGCGCCTTCCACTGATTTTTATCCTTCGGGGATCAATGATTCCTTCAGTTCCATGATCTGACAAGCTATAGTAAAAGCAAAAGGCCCCTATTTCTAGAGCAGTAAGTGTTAACATGAGATGGCAATGGATGTATTTTCACACTGAACTCACAACAGCCTAAGGAGAGCTTTAAAGTATCTTAGCCTAAGTCTCTCTCTTTGGGAGGAATGAGATATGGAAGGAACTTTAGTATTACCGTTAATCTGTATTACAAAAATACCTAACAGCCTCTACTGAGTTCGGGGGCCAACTCAAAGCTAAGGTGGATAAAACTGTTCAAATGTTTGTACGTTTCAGCATAACCTATGCATCCTTTACTTTTCAGTAGCGTGTTTTCAACAAAATTCTTGGTAAGCTTGGGAAGAAGGAAAAAGAAAGAAAATGGAAATACTGGTTTACTATGAAATTAAGCAGTGCTCATTTAGCTGCTACAGTTACTTGGAGGAAAGAAAATTCACTGCTTTAATGTCAAAATGTAGTTAGTTCACTTTCAAGGGAACGTTTGGTCAAACTTATATGTGTAAAATCACATTCTGCTTAGAAATACTCCTTCCTCAGTTTATAGGGAAGAAGTATTTTCTAAAAACAACATATTGCAATCAGATTGTGATAGCTTTAATTTACAGCTTTTTTTTTCTTTTCTTTTCTTTTTTTTTTTTTTTTTTTTTTTTCTTTTTTTCAGGTGGATGGAGGGGGACAGGATGGGACTGCTTTTTATTTTTTTAATATATATTCCTGGGTCCTGTATTTGGTACTTGAACTTCATGGGGGTACTGGCACTCCATTTTGTACTTCTATGATCAAGGTACATGAAAACCTTAGGCTGGGAGTGGCTAAAAAGCAGTCTTGGCTGATGAAAATATATGTGACCAGCAGATACCCTATATTTGCCTAGCTTAACAAAGAACTACACTACTTCCCCATTTATCAGTATTAGTATTAGGAAATACCACTTCTCTGAAAGAGTGGTCAGGCACTGGAATGGGCAGTGGCGGAGTCACTGACCCTGGAGGTGTTCAAGGAACGTTTGGACGTTGTGTTGAGGGACATGGTTTAGTGAGAGCTATTGGTGATTGGTGGATGGTTGGACTGGGTGATCCTTCTTTAACCTTTCCAATTGCATTACTACACCTGTTTCAAGAGCATCATCCTCTGCTCCAGCCAGGGCTTTGACATTCCATTCTCATGTCAAGTCTGCTGTTGAGATCTCATGACTTCTCCTCCCTGCTGTTATTTTAAATCACAACATTTTGAACTATGGCGTATATGACATATTGAAATAGTATTGTGCTGAAAAATACAGTTATCTTCTAGCAATCAAGCAGTCGCCCTGAAAGGAAGGAGCCAAGAGACTGATTCAAAGCCTATTAAAGGCTCTGGATATTTACTCCAGAAAGTAAATCAGCCTTTTGACATCCTTGATTTTCTATGCATTGTCTAAGACTCTAACAAAGATATTTATGACCAGTTACTAATAGTAGCAATTGAAGAGGTTACTGGTGATCTATAGACTGCAGTGAGACAATCACTGAGATAAGAAATTCTTCTGCTCTCATTGCATACATCTGGGTAGCTCTGTTACATTGCCACTATTAAAGAGGTTGTGCAAGTGATTTCTCTTAATAATCTAATAAGAGCTTTGGGATCTTTCTGGATAAATGGATTTCTAGAGCATATGCATTCCTCTTATTATTACTTATCTGCCTAAGAACTGTCACCCAGAAATACGGATTCTCTCCATTTATTTGGTTTTGAAATAATATATTATTGGTTCAGCTATAGATCTCAATCATGTCACGGGAAGCAAAGCAGTATCTGTTATAATAGATTAACCAAATGAATTCAGACAAATGGATCCAACAGCAGCTTGCCACAGACAACAGATTTCCCTAATCCTTTAAGAATGCAGGGAAGGTAGGGGAGAATACTTATTTATTTATTGTTAAATAAGTACCTAGTCCTGTAGATGTAAGGATAGTTCCTCTGTCTCCTTATATATTCACATATTAGGACATTTTGGATGCAGTTTCACACATCCCTTCCCTAAAATGAGGCCCATATTAAACACATTTTCCTTAAGCTATTATTGTCTTGAACATGTAGTTAACTGAAAATAGAGCACCTAGTTTGAGAATAATTAGTCATAATTTGTTGAATGTTGATAGCATCCATCCTTATTCTGTCATGAGAAAACTTGATTCTTACTACAAAAAGTTTATCAACAAAATCTAGGAAATTTATATTTGCTACTAAAAATACTTGCACTGCATATCCCCTCCAATTATGTCTGTGGTGAATTTTGACTGATATTTGGCTTAATTTTCTAATTTAGGCCGAAGAAGTTCCATATGCTAGAGAAATTCAAATTTAGATCTTGACTTTGCAATTACAGTTAATATTGGCATTCAAAATATCTGAAGCCTAGGAGTTTCAGGGAGGGGCACAGAAATCTTTTTGAGTAACTACATGCTCAGTACATACTGAAAATTCTGAGATGCTGGTAACAGAGATGATTTTTCCTTTTTTTAATAAACACAGGAGTAAGGCTGATGCAAATATGCTGTCTTAAGTCTTTTCCACATGGTCTTTCCATACCTGTACAAGTGCTTAATGTTTTATACTCATATGTTTTAAGCTCATACTCAAGTAAACCAGACTGTGATATATTTTTTTTTGTGGGGGTTTCATGCTCGACTAATGTCTTCGTCAATGAATTGGGCTTCCATACACTGTCCCAGTGCGGACAGGCAGATAGATAAGTGGGGGAGGAAGGGGGAGGGGGGGAGGTGCAAGTGTAAAAGGAAACGTGGAAGGAAGTTCAGTTGAACACACTATTCGAGTTCGAGTTTATTCTGTTTCCAATAAAGTCCAGAATTTCTCTTTTTTTGATTTGCTAAACTAATGAATACAAAAAGTTTAAACATATTTAATGCCTGTATGACACATCATAAACCATTATAGGTATCTGAATGATTCAACAATAGTTCAGGTATGGATATTCTTTTGAACTTGGGAAGACTGTTCACAGTGATCAATACTATTTTGTGCTGGTTGTCTGCAAGCAGACACACAAATAAAGTTTATTGCCCTGGCAGCCTGGCAAACTGCTATTCTTAGCACCCAGAATTTAAATAGTGAGATGGGAGGGGACCTATAAGGATTGAGTCCAACTGCCTAACCACTGCAGTGCTAGCCAAAAGTGAAAGCGTATTTTTGAGGGCATTGCCCAAATGCCTTTTGGGTGTTGACAGGCACAGGGCATCAACTAGCTCTCTAGAAAGCCTCTTCCAGCGTATGATCATGTGATGCTAAAGAAACTTTTCCTAATATTCAGTCTGAATCTCCCCTGGTACAGCTTTGTAATATTTCCTAATGTCATATCACTGATGAGAGGGAGGAGAGAGAGAGAAAAAAAAGGAGAGAAATCCATTTTGATTCCTTATGTCCTTACTGGGTTAAACTGTTGAATTCTTACTCAGTCTTCCAACTGAGGACCAGCTGCCCTTCACCTGAACCAGCACAAACTGCACTTTTGGTGAACACTCTTCATCAGTTATACAGAGCCACTCATCTTGCTCTGGATCTCTGGTCCAGGCAGCAGTTTCTGCCTGGATGAACACTTACATTCACATCAGTGGTTATTTATATTGAAAAGAATGGTTGTTATTTTATTGCCTTGTTTGCCTGGAAAATGTATTTATGCAGGTAAAGAGCAGAACTACTTCCATCCAAACTAATAAACCAATTACGAACCAATGAAGAAATGCCAAAGGAAGAAAGAACAGCAATAACAATGAATAAGAAGGTAGAAAAGAAAAAGGAAGAGAGCCTTGCTTAGCTGCATTAAAATATGTTTTTGATGGCAAACCCTGCTTCCTTACTGAGACTAGAGCTGGCAATATTCATATAGCAAGGAAGAGTGGTGACACATACTGAGCTGCAGGTTTCTTACATTCTTTTTTTGTGTGTGCATGCATGTTTACATACACAAAAGAATGCAGCTTTTCTAAATGATTAATGAACAACAAAATGAATCTCTTTGCATGAGACCACATAAACAATGATTAGCAGCATCTAACCTACCACAGAAGAGGAAAGATTATGTTCAATTATGGAGTTAATCTGAAAAAGCAGGAAACAAAGTTCTCATCATAGATGCTGAAGAAGATTGAAATTTCTTTCACAAAGTACAGCTAACTTCTTGTTGTCTAAATACACCTTTTTCTCTTCCATTTGATGTAGAGAGCTGAGATTTCTTCCTTTCAAATTAGCATCTTGTGAAATGGCATAATGAAAAGTAACAGAGAGGAAATAGTGGAAGGAAAGACAATACTTCCACTAAGACAAAAAGTCTGTCTTTTGTCTTGGCACATCTGTTTGTTTGTTTGTTTGTTTTAAAGGCTTCTCATTTGGCTGAATTAGCACCAATTGTTTGTTAGTATCAGCAGATGGAAGTTATTGTGTTAACAACTGATGATAAGACGTCCAAGTCATATTCCAAATTTTATCTGAACAAAAAAGGAGCAGGGTTCACAACGCCTGGGTATTCTAAACTGATCTCCATTCAGTCTTAACCTACAGAAATTATATTCAATATGCAGTTAAGTGGAGATTGTGACTTTTGCAGGAAGATGAACAGTTTTCAATTAAAGGGAGCTAGGAGCTGAAGAAAGAGGATAAAAAATAAGTAACAAAAATTCATAATAAAACACACTCTTATCTTTTACACACCTGAAGTGTAAGACTTTGAGGCAGCTGTTCATAGTCACCAACACTTTTGTGAGCAGAATTTGTGGAAATGGACAAACTCTTGTACACCAAGGAAAAACAGAGATGGGTTTTGATGTCTCACTTACATGTTCTAGAAAGGATAAGTCTTTATGATGAGAGGATTTCTTTGCATTTTTATTTTGAAATTGAATGATGTTCAGAAACATCAAGAAAATAGGAATCAGATTTTTTTTTCTTTCCCTAGTCTTGCTCTTTACTGCCCCACCATCCAGATTTTAGGTGAAGTGTGGAGTCACGTTCCCTCCATCAACATTTTCATAGATTTGTTTTCATGCTTCTGCAAGCTGTATCTCTTTATCTCACACACGAAATCAATCACAGTGTTGGGAGTGTTGAAAGTATGCTGCCCCTCAAAAGAAAGAACTGTGTAGCTGTAATTATATTGAGCAAGCTGAGTTCTGGGTGGACAAAGCTAACCAGGTCACTTAGAGTGCGATAAAGTGTTAAATTGATCTGAGCTGTCTGGAGACAGCTTAAAATTTCTTCTTGGGATGTTCTGTTTTAAGACCTTATTACTGTAACTTCTCAGTGACTATATGTCACGATCATGAGTTACTCCATTTCAATGTGTATTTATTTTCTGTTAATGTTATAACTTCGAAAATTCAAAACGATAGAAAGGGTACTTGGTTCTATCCCTAAATGTCAACCATGTAAGTGCTTTGACTTTTATTTTCTATTTGCTTTGGTCAGTGTAAATTTCTATGGGTTTTGCTGGTTGGGGGAAGGGGATTTGGAGATGTGCAGTTCTTGGTTATTAATATTTGACTTTGTTAGTGCTATCTGTTTACCGTATGGCTTCTGGAAAAAGATAGGAAATATTAGCTGGTGAGTCCTTAAAATGCATGATATGTGGGCTCACTCCTTGTCCCTGCACAGTCTTTGCACTGCTGCTTCATTTAGACTGTGAACTGCTGTTCAGGGGTCTGATACTGTTTTGAGGTATTTATTTGTTTGTTTGTTTGTTTTTAATTTCTTTTATCATTTCACTCTTTACTTTCAATACCTTTGGATGGTCAAGTTTGAGTGAATTACATGTGCTTAATATAGGCTGTCTCTTTTTGCCATATTTCTGGAATAGAAATTACTAAGGCTTTTCTTCTGCCTTGGTATACATGTACAATGTTGGATCCTGCACATAATCGAGATTTTATATAGATGACAGGTATTTTATACAAATTCCATACACCTTCAGCTCTAAGTTACAAGACAGCTGCCTCCTAAACCAGAAAGGGCTGCTGTTAAGAAGGCAATAACAGGCAAGACTTAAAATCCTCTCCTCTCCTCTCCTCTCCTCTCCTCTCCTCTCCTCTCCTCTCCTCTCCTCTCCTCTCCTCTCCTCTCCTCTCCTCTCCTCTCCTCTCCTCTCCTCTCCTCTCCTCTCCTCTCCTCTCCTCTCCTCTCCTCTCCTCTCCTCTCCTCTCCTCTCCTCTCCTCTCCTCTCCTCTCCTCTCCTCTCCTCTCCTCTCCTCTCCTCTCCTCTCCTCTCCTCTCCTCTCCTCTCCTCTCCTCTCCTCTCCTCAACTGTACATAAGAAATTATGAAGGTTGAAGATGATGTCTTACTGCACAGTGAAAAATTAGTTTGTGGTCAAATGCTTTCTACAGTCAGAAATCAATTCCTCAGCTTGCCTTACATGAAAAGCCAAAAGCCAATGGGATCTTCTCCTCTTTTTTTTTTTTTTTTTTTTTTTTTTTTAAACCCTTTACACTTTCTGAAGTTGGATCCAAGTTCCAAGTGATAAAACAAGCAATGTTGTCCACTATTTTTAGAGGTGTTCTTCTCGTATATTAGATTATTTTTTTCCCCCTGAAAAATAACTAAAAAGAAAGAGGACATCAGTCAGTTACAGCCACCAAAGTTCCCCAAAATGCTGGTGTGACTTTTATTATTTCATTGCTAATAAGGATGTTACACAGTGCGCAGCACAGTGTGTAATTGTGCTGGCAAGCCACTGGGTGTCAGCATGAATGTAAAAGCAAGTCAGGAACATTAGCTTTACACTCTCTGTAAAATGCCTCGATTCGCACTACATTTATAACTCTGAGAAGCAGACACTGGACAGATCTTTTTCACCCTGAGATATGAATGGGCAATTTGGACCCCTTCATAACTCAGTTTAGCCTGAGTTTAGCCTGAGTTTAGCCCCAAAAAAATCTTTTTGTCCTTCTTCTTCATCATCCATTACCTCAAAGACAATTTTATCAGTTTTTAAATCCAGATTATTAGCTGTTATTAGCTCAACTTGCTAAGCTGCTTCAACCTTAGCCAGCTAGCAGAACTGCTCAGAATCAGAGCAAAATTACTGCTGAATTCCATCCTGGGACATGGTACGAACTCTGTTTCTGGGGAGTTACCACTGAGTTTGATTGTCCTTACTATTAAATTGTAACAAGGTTTTACACAGCTGTCATTAGATTATTTTATATACATTTCAATAGCACCAGCAGGTGGTAAGGAAAGTCTGCTCTGTTCAGCTAGCTGTTACAGGACATAATATCCTTTGTTAACTTGGACCTCAATCTCCATAAACTTCAAGGATTTCCACAAGAACAGTAAAATAATATAGGTCTGTATGTCGTTTCAACGTTTGCCCATCTGCATTGTTACAATGGTCTGATTAGTTCTGGGAGACAGAAATTGAGATATGCAACACATCCAAAATACCAAATTCAAAGCAAACTCATTTACACATTAATAACATCTTCTGCTATTATTATTATGGGTCTTCGTGTATGTGCTGCAGCCTCCTGGAGAGAACCTGCTTTAGCAGTGGGTTGGACTAGATGATCTCCAGAGGTCCCATCCAACCCTTACAGTTCTGCTATTCTGTGATGCTCTCTAAATCAGTAAAGTCAGACAGTACAATGAAATAAGAAGCAGCAGCTGGAACTTCTGGTTCTGCTGAAGTTGGAGATGTGCACACCTGGAAAATTTTGGATAATATATTTTCCCTAAGGACCTGTAGGGGCTAAAAGTGAGTGATTAGTACCTTGTGAATTACAAAATTTGTTAAAGCTTTGTGGCCTTTTTCCTTTGGTGAGAGATGGGAGCACTCCCCTGCCTGCAGAATTAAGCCTTTATCCCCCTTTCAGTTTCTCTATTCAGTCATCTGTCAGTATTGCAGGGATGCGGCCATATTGAATGTGGTCAATGGCTGCTGAGAAAATGCTCTTCCCCTTGATATGCATGGCTTTCAAAATGCTGGCAACCAAGTATTAGCTCATGGCTCACTTTGCAGACTGCCCTGATTTCACTAATTACACTTAAAACATAATAAACAGAAATGCACTGATTTACTCAGTTTCCCTCGCTTCCTCCCTTCATTGCCCTGTTTAAGTGCAGAAGGTCATTTTAATTCTAAACACAGCTACTTCTCTAAAAATGGTGGTAATTCTGACAAAAAACATCACACGTTACTGAAAAGGCACCAAGTGAATAAAACTAGGAGGGTTACAGGAGAGCACTGGCTACAGCTCTGTTTTCATTTGCATACAAACTGTCAAGCAGAAGCAAACATTTTCTACCACTGAATTAAATAAAAGAGAGTTTGTGGGGTATCGTTGTTGTTGTTGTTGTTCGTTTGTTTCTTTGTTTAAACTGCATTTTAATTTTACTTTTATCCACAAAAACTTCTAAAGAAATAACAATTTTTTAAAGCTGGTGATCTGAATTCACTCAATGTAATTTCTTCAGATGACAGATACTTGGAAATTGTTGTGAAGTTCTTTGTATTATAACAGTAATTGACGACCAGCAATCACAGATTAAGACCCTACTGTGCTAGGTACTCTATAAACATTTTTTTTTTTTTTAATGAGAAGATAGTATTTGAATGAGAACATTAAGAAGTAGATTTATGTCAAGAAAAAAAAAACCAACAACAAAACAGACATACAGAAAGCCAGCAGGAGGGAAAGTGAGGAAAAACTAGAAGAATATTTATTTATTTACTTATTTATTGCATAACAGACAGCTTATTGCCTGTGTTCAGACTGTCAGATGATAAAGTATCATGATGGAGATTTTAAACAGGTACTATAGAAGGCTAGGAGACCAAGGTTTTAATTAGGAGTTTAAGGTTATGCCTGTGAAGTCTCTTCCACCTGTTTCTTCCAGTCTGCACAGGAGAGACCGTGATCTGAATTATTTACATCTCTAACCATGAGCTTGAACACTTCTAACAATAAGAAGCAAATATTAATAGCAATATGGAATAGTAGACACAACAGAGTAACGTGAGGTATAATTTATTGCCTTTCTCTCCAATTTCTCTCCAATATGTTGTTACACTTGCAAGATTTCCACTTTTCACTAAGTCTTTTCTGTGTTCCTCTTGAGAAAATGTAAAATGAGATGTGTATCACCCCACCCCACACGTTTTCAGTGGCAGACAATGAACTCACTTGGAGCTGCTGACACTTAGAGGCTCAGCAATGCCTTGTTTCTATGTAAGGCAGCAGGCTGTGTCTCCAGCCAAAGCTGAAAGCCAAGGGCTTGTGCGTGAAGATGGAGGAAGTAGATGTCAGTGTCCTGTGGCTGGAAGTTAGTTATCTGGTTATATGTTGACTATGTGCCATGCAAAGTAATAAAGTTTTGCTTATTGTTTTTACTATTTTTCACCCACAAAAGTTGGTCAGCCATAAAGAAAATAAACAAAAATTATATAAATGAGTTTCTATATAATTGTCAAAGTTAAGTCTTTGACAAAGGAAGGTCAGCAAAGTTTAATGCCGTACTGTAATAAAAATATCAGTGAAATACTAATTTAAGTGCTTTTAAAAAGCAAAAGCCTGCAATGTTCTGACATTGTACATTTTATTCTCTTGGCCCTTGAGCTGTGAAAGATTATACGCCTGCACTAAACAGATAGAAGTTCTCTCAAAGAGATTTTATTGTGATTCTTTCTCCTATTTATTGTTCTTACTTTCCTTCCAGAATAAAGACTAAGGACGAGACTCTCAACTGACATAAGCTGATAGAGATATCTGATTAATGAACAGTGTTTTGTTGGCTTCAAAACCAAATATTCAAAATAAGACCTAGAAATCTGATGCTGAAAATCTAGATGTAATGGACCTTTCTCAGCCACCTGTACGTGTATACACACTATCCCATTTTCCCACACTTTAAGATCACCATGTTACCTTGACCACTACTGGTCAAATTAATCTAATTAATTTCTATTTTATGATATTTCTAAAGTTTGTCCTTGTTGCCGCAAGACTCTTAATTATATTCTTGTAATATACTAATATACTAATATACTACTACTGACCTAAAATCTGTGTCTACCTGAACAAGCCAGAATGACTGACTTTAGAGAGCAAAGCAATGAAAGTTACTAACTCTGTGCAAAATGTGCTAGTGTGACCGCATGGCTGATCCTGTACACACATGAACTCCTAATTTACAGCAGTATATAATACTCAGTGGCAGGACTTGTGATTAGGCAAACATTTGAAAATTGCAAAAAAACCAGTCACCAAATTAGACTTGCTATAGATTTCTCTGAGAAACTTCTTTAGCCCAGAGACTGTTAATTCTGAGCTATGCCCCAGAAGAAACCACTGCACATATATCACATAATTAGCCGATCAAGTTCTCAGAATCAAAGGATAGCAAGTAGATTTCATCTTCTGAAATAAGCTGTCCTTATTTGAGTGGGATCCATTTAATCAGTGCCAAATTAATCAGTTGCTGATATCTAGATCTGATGTAGCTACTTAGACTGTTTTCACATTCACTGGAGTGATTTTAGAATGCAAGAATTGGAAACATCTAAAGTAGGTCCAGCAAGTTATAAGCTAAATGTGCCTTTCTCTCTTTATCAAGTAGACAGGACACTGACGATGGCTGAGGTGTAACAATTTATGCTAGGTCCGTCTAAGACTAGGTGAAACAAATCTCACGCTCACCATCTTAAATAAGCTCATCAAAATAACATTGAACAAGTGTCCTTAAGACCAAATGAGAGGAAATGCACAGATCTGAATAACATCTGTATTTGCTCAAATTTTCATTTCAAATTGAGCACTCCAGCACATCATCAGTTGAACAGAATAAAAGATTGACTCAGTATAGGACTGTATTTCGTGGAAACATTATAGTATACTTTAAAAAAAACCAGAAATTTCAGTATATTCAAGTTACTATTCCTATATTCAAGACATCTCGTGAGATGAAGAAGCTTTTTTTTTCTCAGTTGGAAAGTTACAGAGACTGGAAGGAAGCATCCACTATAACCACACTTTGTAGCAACAGACCCTATAGACCTATCTTTTACATCTCTTTCAGACAGCTCAGGAAGAGGTTCTGTGGTCCCACGACCACTGAGGAACAGAATTGTAAAATAAAATTATCTTGGAGTGGTGTAGACACAATCCCATTTGTTCTCTGCCCTGTGCATTTAGACATACATAAAGTGGAAGCTGCTACAAAATCAGAACAGCTACAGTCCTACAAGCTGATGAGAAGGGAGTAATAGAAAAACAGATCTTCCGACTGAAACACAACTTGCCAAGAGTACTGTTGGAACGTAATCGTAACACGTGAAAAGGATGACACAAAGTACGAATAAAGGCATGTTATCAGACTCTGAAGCAAGTTCCTGGCTATAAAGATGTAAAGGGAGAGGGGAGGAGAAGGTCACTATGTAGTAAAAGACAAACATATCTGACGCATGCAATCAAGCAGGGTCTGTAAATTAATTTTCAGCTCTAAAAATTGACTATCTCCTGGGGAAATTCTATTATTGAAAAACAAGATATATTCCAATTAGAAGAGAGGTCATATAGAGGGCAGGATAGAAAAGAGAAAAGGAAGAAGACAGAAAAAAAGAAACACCAAAACCACATAAACTTTAGATATTAGAGCTCTAAAGCTATAACCGTCACTAAATGGGACAAAGGAGAAGGGTATTTTAGGAAGCTTAATTTGGAGTGCCCTTGATTTCTGACATTTTAAGTTAAAGCCTGCATATTTTAGCACAGTTGTGCTTTACAGGATTCCGGCACATTTTCTGTGCCGCTACCTGCTGTGAATCCGGACCTTGGATCACTGCTCTGTCTCTCAGCATGACATGAAACACTAAGGGGTACATTTTCAAAGCAGTAAGTGGGATTTCACTGCATGATTCCCACTGAAGTGAATGTAAGATATGTAGCTGAAACCCTGTGGAATGATTTTAATATTTCCCATATCACTTCTTAGAATTGCCAAAAACATTTATTGTATATAAACAGTTACTACAAGTTTCCAGAGACTACTGTTGAAATTTACCTTGTAAATTTGGGGCTAAGATAGGTTTTTGGAAATTACCAAATACTTCTACCATCTGTCTGCTGTAGGTGTTGTTGACAGCTGATAAACTCATTACAAAACTAGTTAGCTGTTAGTGAACAGATATCTACAGAATGTTTCACTGTTTTGCCTAACAAAAACTTCACAAACACTGCACTTTTCGGGAACTACCTTGCCTGTCTAGTGTGTTTTGTCAGTTTATAGCCCTGAAGTTTTCCTAGCATTATGGATCACAAAATGGTAGTTGAATAAATTTCTGTGGTACCTGAGATTAATCCAATAAACTCCCGCAAAGGGGAATTCTTATTTTTCAGTATAAACATTTTCAGTTTTTACAACTGTTCTGTCCCCATGGAACATCAGGTATTTTAAAATAAAATTAATAAATCTTATTTTTTGGAGGAAAAAAAAGATTAAAATGTAGTCTATCAACTGAGGGAGAAACTGACATCAGCTCTCAGTTATGGTAAAAATCTAAAGCAGGTAAGGGAAAAGGGAGGCTAAGGGTTTGCACAGGAAGGAAAAATAATATCAGTGATGCACAGTTAAAGATGTTAATGTGCTCAAAGAAAACTGGACAATCACTGGCCCTGATTCCAAATAGAGCTGGTACATGGATTAAACGTTAATGTAAGCCATCACTTTTATTCAGAAAATAGTAAAATTAGCGCCTGTATTGAATAACATGCAGAATTATCTGAGCAACCTTCCCACCAATCTGAACAAAGAGCAACGTGCTCATATGTACATATGTTTCGCACTCGAGGTAGAGGCAGTGCTGTGATGAGGGATGACGAGTTAATAGAGGGTGCCTGCAGCCATTTCACTCTGGTGGCATCTGAGCTTGACAGACATTGGAAGCCACAGAGTCAGGCGTGGTTAGTATTTGGAGAGAGTGTTTGGGGAGCACTGGGTACATTAGGCTGGGCACTTTGATTTTGGCCTGAGAAGTGGATCAGAAGGGAGGCATTTCTCTTTCAGCACTGGGATACTGGATTGGGAAGCCATTCCTACCCATGCTGCACAAGACCGATATGTTGTTCTGATTAGTAATGCTCAAAGCTGGTCATTTCGTGCTTTAGTTGGTGAACCTGATAGCTGAAAAAAATAAAGAAAATACAAAAGAAATCTGATGACACAGTTGGGCAGTACGGAACAAGATTAGAAACATTTAGAAAAAAATGAGGAGGGAACTATTAGAAATGTAAGAAACTAAAACAATTTCTGTATACTTTTTGTAGTAAGTATGATTAAGAGAAAGAAGAGACTTAACCTCAGTGCAATGCAGCATCAAGACATGGAAATATAGACCTAGAATACAGCAGGCATTTCAGCTGGAGAAATAATTAACAACATTGCACTAGTATAGAAAACCTGATGAGACCCAAAATGCTGTAAATATATTCTTGTAAAAGAATTATGAGTGCAGTTTGGAGCTGATACAACAAAGTATTAGTAAGTGGATCAGAAGAACAGGGAAAATTGAAAATATATGCACAAAACTGTGAGTCTATGCTCTAAGCTGCTTTGTAGCCCACCATCTATGACTTATTACAATACTGGACACGAGCTGGCATGTCTTTCCATAAGGACAGACACGCTAGATTATCACTGCACCATTATTGGATACTTTCTATGATCTTGATGTGTGAGAAAAACAAGTTTTCAGTTTTATTTCTTAGATCAAAGTGACTGGTAAAAAGTTAGTTTTCAGCAAAGCAGCATTTGAACAATGGAAGATATTCCACCTGACATGTTCTTGTTAAGAAGTTCTTGTTTCCAGGCCATAGCTGTATTGCCTGTTCTTAGACCTAGTTTGAAATAAATATGCTGAAGGAAGGGAGTTATAGGGAAAAAAAAAAAAAAAGCAGTATGCAGCAGATGCTAAGCCTTCCCTTGCAGTCTCTGCAGCAAAGCAAAATCTTGTCAGTAGGGTCATTTCTTATACCTTGTAATTGCAAACAGCCTGTTACCCTTGTATGGTGAAGGAAGGAATGATTTCCGATCAAATCATGAAATAAGGCCCAGATTCAGGGGCAGAAGGAAGACACCAAGTCATTCCTCTACCTATCTGTCTGGCAGGATCCATTCCAGCACTCATTCTCTGAGCAGGCCTACGAGATTGGCTCAATTCTTCTGTTCAGTGGGTTCACTGATGACAGCATTCATTCAGGAAATGGGAGTTCAATTATTTTCTTTGATCATAAACAAGCCTGCAACTTTCAGGGGAAAACCCTAACAATTATGCTAGCAGGTATTCAAAAATGGTGATCTATCTCAATCCTTCTTGATGAAATTTTGTACAGAAAAATAAACATACATAAGGCTGTAGAGGAAATAACGTGTGGTCAAGTCTTTGGAGCTAATTGTTAGCTGACTGGCACAAGTGTATGTGTGTCTATGTATGAGTATAGGTTTGTAGACAAACTGTGCTAAGTAAGCACTGGAACAGTGAGTAGCCTTCATGTTTCCATACTTTGGATAACTACCAATAAAACAGAAAAGAGAGCTATGCTAATCTATATTCTTATTCTCCCATTACACTTAGTTCTTAAACATGACATGCAAAGTTCAAAGGGTGGATCAGTGAAACCTAATCCCAGAAACACTGTGTCTTAGTCACAGATTCAAATCCTTTTTATCAAAGCAAAAATACAAGTCCAGATTTCACACTGGCTAGGTTAAGTCCACTGGGCTCTTCTCAACATGATAGAAACAAAGGAGTAGAAGTGCCTTCTCCTTCAAGGATGAGTTGTGAGTTGTGTGACTAGATATCAAACTCTAGAAGACTCAGGATTAATCAAAACATAGAAAAGGATCAAAGGTTAAGACACTTGTGTTTGCCATAGTTTGTAGAGGCTGGTTTGGGTGACCTAGCTTTATATTTATAAATGCATTGATGGTTGGACTAGATGACCTTAGAAGTCTTTTTCAACATTAATGATTCTATGATCCCAGTTTTGGACACCCGAATTTCCTCAATCTTAAGCAACCCGTGTCTAGCTGGGGCTGTAATTATCCTCACAGCAGATATTTGAGACTAGAGGTGCTACAAATAACCAGCATTGTCATCTGTTGTGAGTTTAGCCATAAATGAAGGTTGTAGACCTAGTCCTGAGCATATATACCCTTTTGAAAATGTTTTTCTAAGAGACTGAATAATAATTTGGTAGTTATCAGTTAATTATTGAAATATGAAAAATTTCAGAGCAGATGAAGAAATACTCGTACAAAACCAATGTATTCATCTCAACAGCTACATCTGCCTAACAATGCAGCTCAAAATTATTTATTTACACTTATATTTGCACTGCAGAGTAATAACAAATGCTGTGAGTATCTTTTTATAAAGAATCAATCTCACTATATTTTGTAAAAAGTCAGGAGGTTGTAATGATGTGAGACCTTGCAAAACACTATATGTGCTATTAAATATTTGCTGAGAAATGGGGAAGAAACCATTGTTTTTTATGTCAGTTTTATGGGATATGCGGATAGCTAAAGTGCAATGTAGTGAGCTTTTACTGTATTGCTTACTGATTCCAGGCATATAATTTACAGGATTGGAGGATATATTTGCATACATTTGTCTTATACATAAACCAAACAGAGATTTCTTGTACATATCAAACAAAACCTGTTTGAAATATATTCCTGTGGCTGCCAAAAAGGAGCCTGAAATGTATTGCTATATTGTGCCTGTCACTGGCAAACAAAATTCATGAAAACCCCAACAAATGTGCAAGCAAAGAAATTTGAAGGTGTTCTCTCTTGGTAACAATTAAATTTTACTGCTCTGTGAACTTGCTGTTAAAAGTTTTCTAAGCAGGTAGTTCAGGGAGACCTGGCAATCCACTCTAATTTGCAGTGTGACCAAACACTTCATCAAATTAGGACAGATAGCCTGAGAAACAAACCTGTCAACAAGAAGAAAATGCAGAAAGACACTGCAGCTCTGCTGCAGGACTACTGCAGGAAGTGTACCTGACAATAGGAAGAGTATCGGGTACATTTTTCCTCTCAGCTTTGTAAGGCATAACCTTAGGCCATCTCTCCATGACGTATCACCTTCTGGCATAGAAACAACAACATGTAAGGTTTCAAAGAGGCATTGTGATCTCCTTCACTGAATTTAAAAAAGGAGGAGAAAAAAACCACTCAGATTGGAAAGAAGAAAAATGAACTAGGGTTTTTAACAGTGATGGTGGACTTTTCTATGCAACGAAGGCAGAAGCCAGAGCTGCTCACTCATTACCTCACTTTAAGAAACATGGAGTTTGTCATAACTGATCAGAAAGCTACTCTCACTTCTCCCTTCAGCTGTGGCCAATACGTAATGCTGCCAAGGAAGGAAGAAGCCCCAAACTACATTTAAACCAATCAAATAGAGGAAAGCAATTGTACCTGTTATAGTCCAGTGCATGAGGTCAAAATTCTCTTACTTATCTAAGCTGACAGTGACAACAGCTGAGTGCAATCTGAAATTTTTTGCACATTCATCCCTTCTTGTTGAAGTCAGTGGGAATGCTGAAAACACATGAACTTCAATGATCATAAAATTAGTCAGACTTATTAAAAACCTACTCACAGAATTTAAAACTCCATGACCATCTGTTGAAATACATTCCACAGGGCAACTAGGGATAACTGAATTAAAAAAAAAAAAGAAGAAGAAGAAGAAAATTCTCCTGTTAAAAAAAAAAATAATCTAAACCTTAATGACAACTGAAGTTCTTAAGATTAGCCATAACTGTAGGGGATTTGAATTGCAAGCAGGATGAAAGTGTAGAGAGCAAGAGACAGAATGGAGTCTGGTAGCTTAAATAACAGTTTGAAGAACATTTCTTTCAGCAACAGGTCAGTGTAAATAGCCTCTGAGCCATCCTGCCTCCCACTATTACCACATGCTGTCCCTCTTAAATGTTTGTGCAATTGTTTGGGGTTGTTCATGAGTTATTTATAACCTAATAAGTCTCCTGATCCAGTCCAGAAGTAGCCCCAAAAACACAAAGCAGAAGGGAAGGCACGAGGATGCATGGCCTGAGGGCCTACGACTTTTTTGTTACCTTGATCTTCATGAGTAGTCTAAGAATTTGTCTCCTTACAGCGCTTCGGAGTGGTCAAAATGTAGCTGAGACTATACATTTATTTTTGGTTCTTCAATAAACAGTTATGCAGACAAAGAGTAGCACATGCTATGCTCCCATGTTGGTCATCACAAACACTTGCTAGGCCTTTTCTGTATTGCGAGGTCAGAATCACTATGGGATATCAGATGGTATCACATCTCTTTGCCCAATGGAAGTGCCAGACACCTTTTCTGTTGGCACATGTGTTGTTCCATTTATTACACATAATTATTCAATTAAATTCCCTTTGTATTTTTTTTTCCTTAAATAAAAACATAATAAAAAGAGGCTCCCTATGTGGCTGTGAGAGGCTAGCTCTATAAATGTGCTACCAGTTGTGTTAGCATCTGGGATGCTTTTGTTTCCTGAGGACATTTCTGTGAAAGAAATGTGCTGATCACCTGAAGGCTCCTAAGTATACCAATAAAAGGGACTGCATGCATCAGCAAAGTGAATTCATTGTTCTTGTACATCATTTTTTGCTTTTCCATCAACACACAATTGGGATTTCCTCTAGAATGCTAGGTGCTACTACACAAGAAAATAGGACACAATGCTTCTTTTCTATATGCCCTGAAGATCGGCTTCCTAAGTGTGTCAAAATCTTTAATTAATATATTTATCCTTACAAGACCTGTATAAAGATGGGGAACAAAAACATTTAGGAAACAAAAAGGAAAACATTCATTTTGCCCAGTCAGAAAGTGCTCAAATTCACAAATCCTCTGTATATTTCACTTCAGTCTTTGAGAAACTGTAAGAAGATGCATATTATTACTAATGACTAAAATTCCTTAGGATACAGAAGTTTTCTGTTGAACAAAACAAGGTTGTCTCATACTGACTGAGCTGAGTTTCAGCTGAGCATTCCCCATCAACTAAACCTAATGAGAACCATAAAACAGCAGAGGTCCCATGGACTTCCCATTCAGTATGTGCCAAGAAAAATTGACTTATAATGACAATATTAGGTCTAGAAGTGTTGATTTTATCGCCTCTAATTAAAAAATCTGGTCAGAAGAGCTGAGAAAGTCACCACAGTTCCCTGTATTTAATGACTCATTGACTGGACAGCTTTCTGGAAGGTGGGGAGTTTTGGATTCAGTGCCTTCATTAATTCAAGAAAATTCAAACACATACCACACACATCACATTAAAAAATGCAATGAAGCTATGCTATGATCACGCAGTTGCTCTCTTACATCATGCTCCTAGGTCTCAGGTGCTTCCAGGTACCACAGACTCTGCTCATGTTGCGAGTCATATCCTAAGGCATAGAAGATACCTCAGTTTTAGTCTTCGCTTCCCTCAATCTTCCTTCATTTATTACTTTGTGAAAAATGCGTATGGATTCACAAGAATGAATTAAGGGTTCCTCGATATATAGAAAAGTATGGAAAATAGTAAAAAGTAAATTAAGATTTTTTGCTGCTGTTGTTGTTTTAAAGTCAAAGTTAACATTGAACGTCCTGAGTATCTGCAGAATATCCCAAATTGGATGTGTCCCACTCTACTTCCTGGTTTGTTTTGCCCAGCAAGAAGACAGTGACTATGATTCACTTCACTGACACAAATTAGGTGCACCAAAACAATTTATTAAATGTATTCTGAGCAAACTGCTGCACATATGATCTATAATCATATGTATTCCAAGCAAATTATGTATTTGCATATGACTAATCAGTATCTTAGGGGGCGGGGGAGGTAAATTAGGGTAGGTAAGGGTAGATACGGTTGGATAAGGTTATACAAATTCCAGGTAAGACAAATTAGAGTTGGAAAGGTTACATAACCTGTCTCATCAATGTGCCTGTTGTGGGATGGGATGTGAGGGGGACAAGGGGAACATACAAGCTGGACGGAGGGGGGGGTTTCAGGCTGGTTGACGGGAACTCCAAAAGCTGTTTTCCATCATCCTGACTTTATACCCCTTTTACACGTGGTTTGCCATGGCAACGTATGCAGACTAATAGATAAACATGGATACGAAAAACACATGACTTTGCAGAAAAACAGAGAAACTTCATTCGGTCCTTAAGACCTCAGCTTCAGTTTCTATATTCATGAGGGATTGTTTATACGTTAATTACCACATGATTTTATGGTCTCTATGTTTTTGCCAAAGCTCGCTCTCTTTTACTTGACAACTCCCAGTCATAGCTCAGGCCCTTGGTGTGAGTACTGGGCCTCACACTGTTAGGCATAGATACGGCAAGTGGAGCGACACTGAAGCATGTTCCAGGGTCTAACCACGTTCTGCTGCAGACCGTGTCCCTGCCCCCAGCTGCCCTCCCCTGACAGCTCCATGCCGTTCCCTCGGGCCCTGTCGCTGTCACACAGCAGAGCTCAGCGCCGCCCCTCCGCTCGCTGCGAGGAGCTGCAGCCGCCATCAGGACTGCCCTCAGCTCCTCTGCTCTGCGCCGAGCAAAGCCAGGGCTCTCACACATCCTGAGCTCTCTCTAGATCTCTCCCCATCTTCATAGCCCTACCAAATTGTCTGTACTTTTATGATTTTCTTAAAACATACAATTTCCATCCTGAGAAATTTGCAGTCTGTGACTGGAAAAAAAAAAAAAAAAAAAAAAAAAAAAAAGAAAGTTACTTAAAAGAAGCAAAATAGAAAAAGTGAAAAATCAAAATCCTAGCTGTTCTTGCTAGGGAATGTCTCCAACGAAGAGGAATACTTCAGGTGGAAAAGTTGCCTTTTGTTGCACTCTAAAAGGAGAGTAAACAATTTTCATAGATTTACATTCCAGTAATTTAAAATATGAATAATTCTACTTAAAAATAAATGCACTTTTCTCAATTATATTGTTTTACTCACAGGAACTTGTGTTTTCAACTAGATGAATATTTCAGCATTATTTCTTTCTTTGTATCAAAAATGCCTTCTTCTTTATTTTTTTCCCATCTAAAAACACTGACCCTTACTATCACAGGTAACTGCAATCTATACTACCACCTGTCACTAGAAATGCCAGTCACTTCTTTTTCCAAAATCACATAAAAAGGAATTCCTATTAAGACACTTTTCCAAAGGGGGGAAGTAAGACTTAACAGTAGATATTGTTTGAAAAGGGAGCTTAACTCTCAATAAGGAGCTCTGTGAGAGACTACAGTAGCATTTCTATACAAAAATATCCTGACCTATCCAGAATGGTTTTGTTTTCATTATTTAAAAACAAAACAAAAAAAAAACAAAACAACACATTTTTGGGGAAGTGTTAACTAGGATTATAATTTTTACTGTAATTTTCTACAAAAAAAAAATATCACAAACTCTTCACATACTCAAAAAACAACAGAAAGATCAGTGTTCAAGTTCTTCCTAGACCTATGTATATTAATACATTGAATTCAAATTTTCTCTGGCTGAAACATTTGATAAGAAATAGGTAAGTGAATATACTAAAGTAATGGAAATAGGTACTTCATCCAAAGTAAAATTTGAACACTTTATGGGATTGTTAAGTAACACTGAGACTTTTGTCAACAGCAGAAAATGATCTTTGCAGGCTCCCCAAGGTCATATTACCTATTGAATAAAATGTTATTTACTAAAGCGGGAGAACAGATTATTGCAAGACAGATATTTCTGCAAACTGGGAACTTTGATGCCCCCATTGTTACAAAATGTTCATGATGTCCCTCTAAGTCTTTTCTTAAACCTACCAATCTTCTCTGAAGAGACAGTGCTACAGCCCAAATGCCAAAAATGCTAGTCGAAGCATTTGAGTCATAGAATCATAGAATGGCTTGGTTTGGAAGGGACCTCACGGAACACCAAGTTCCAATCCTCCTGCCACAGGTAGGGCTGCCAACTACAAGATCAACCATTAGATCAGGCTGCTCAGGGCTCCACCCAACCTGGCAGGAACACCTCCAGGAACAGGGCATCCACAGCCGCTCTGGGAATTCTATTCCACCACCTCACCACTCTCTCAGAAAAAAAAACTTCCCCCTGACATGTAATCCAAATCTCCCTTCCTTTAGTTTAAAACCATTTGCCCTTCTCCTATCACTATCTACCCATGTAAAAAGTTGATTTCCCATATGTTTGTAAACTCCTTTTAAATACTGAAAGGCTGCAATGAGCTATCCCTGCAGCCTTTTCTTCTCTAGGCTGAACAAGCCCAGTCCCTTCAGCCTGTCTTCATAGGAGAGGTGTTCCAGTCCTTGGATCATCTTCATATCCCTCCTCTGGACCCTCTCCAAAAGCTCCATATCTCTTCTGCACTGGGCCCCTCAGGCTTGGATGCAGTATTCCAGCTGGGTCCTCACAAGGGCAGAATAGAGGGGACAATCCCCTCCCTCATGCTACTGGTCATCCCTCTTTTTATGGAACTCAAGATACCATTGGCCTTTCCGGCTGCAAGCACACAGAACTGGCTCGTGTTGAAATTTTCATCAACCAAGATACTAAATGGGATTATCTTGACCCAAGGGATAAAACTTGCACTTTGCTTGGTTGAATTGTAGAATAATAGAATGGTTTGGGCTGGAAGGGACCCTTAAGATCATTTAGTTCCAACCCCCTGCTATAGGCAGGGACACCCCCCTCTAGACCAGGTTGCTCAAAGCCTCATCCAGCCTGGACTTCAATGCTTCCAGGGAGGGGGCATTCACAATGTCACTGGGCAAACTGTTCCAGTGTCTCACCATCCTCACAGTACAGAATTTACTATCCTCTTCCAGTATAAAACTGATTTCCCTTGTCCTATCACTATATGCTCTTACGAAAAGTCCTTCCCCAGCTTTTCTGTAGGCCCCTTTCACTTATATATAGGCTGCTACATAGTCTCCTCGGAGCTTTCTCTTCTCCAGGCTGAAAAGCCCCAGGTCTCTCACACTGTTCTTGTGGAGGAGGTGCTCCAGTCCTGTGATCATCCTCATGGCTTCAGGTTATATTTCCCCACACTGGGAGATCTTTATCAGTTTGTCACTCCTGTACACCTGTAACTCCATTCCCATGGATGCACATTACCATAATCTGTATTCTCCAGGAGAATGGATGCTTCCAGCATAAATTAAATTGAATTTGTAATAACACTTATGATTACGTTAATCTGAGATTTCCCTTCGATGACCTTTCTGTTGTAACTATTCCCTCTTCCCACTGGAAGCAAGCCTTCAGCCCTTACAGCTCCGACTTCCCATAGGATCTTTGAACTGCATTTTTTTTAGAGCAGAGCTCCAGTGTGATACATGTACCATCAATCAGAACCCCTACACTCCTTTCCTGGGGCTGCTCTCCCGCCTCCTGACCCCCTCTGTTCATTGAGCAGGGGCAGCCCCACAGGCAAAAATCAGAACATGCTTTTGGTTTTGGCATTAAGAGGACTGCTGATTGCCCAGCCCTCTTAATGACCAAGATTAAATCAAAGATCATAGAATCCCACAGTGGTTTGAGTTGGAAGGGAAAAGTAAGACCATGCAATTTCAACACCCCTGCTGGAGGCTGGAGCACCTCCCCACTAAACCAGGTTTTGCAAAGACCTCAGCAAGGCCTCTCTGCATTTGAGGACCTCTATAGCTCCTCCATGTTTGTGTTGTCCTCAAACTTAGCAGGAATTTCAGACTTGCGTCTAGACAATGCCTCTAGATCAAACCTTGCCTTTACAGAGAAGGCACTTGATCCTGTACACAGGGCTGTTATTTAAAAGGCTTAGAGAACATCTCTGATTTTGTTTCTAAATTACCAAACCAAAGGAATCAGATAGGAGTTGTGCACCTGTATTTAGCATCTTTGTTCAAGCTAGACCTAGAAAGCAGCCTCTGTGCCACTGCTGACACTGCACAGCGTCGCCTGGGCACACAGCTACTCCCTTGCACAAGCTCTGTGATGGAAACCACAGAGCATTTGGAAGAGGTGGCCACAAACTGGGAAGAAATGGCTATTCTCCTCTACTACCAGAGCTTGGGAAAGTGTTTTCCAGCCCATCTGGAGAGCCAGAGGACACTTAAGAGGCCAGCAGGGAGATACTCGGCGAGCACCCAGGGAAAGGGAAGCAAGGCCTACGTGAGGGGTGATCTCCTTGCAACACGATTTGATTTGCCTTTTGACTCAACTTCAAACAGCCATGGCTCTGGGCAGGACCCACAACAAGTGCAGCTCAGTGACACCGGCTCAGGTGACTCCAGCCAGCCTGGCCTTGGGCACCACATGATGATGTCACTGTGATGACAGGAGGGCACCATGGTGATGCCTGAGTATCTCCCACTGAAACCCCCAGGCAGCACTGGTGGATTTCCCTTGCCAGCAGGTGGGGGACAACTGGCTTGCTGCACAAGAGGCTGCACACACAACCTTCATTTAAAACCAGACAGGAGAAATGAAAATGAGCCATCTGCAGCTGAACCAGCTTCTGCTACCTATCCAAAGGAACTGGTCGAGATTTCAAGCTCTGCTTTTAGAGAGCATCCAGGATGGCGATTCTGCAGGAACAACCATAATGGAAGAAAGGGGCTCAGAATCATATTGCAGTGAGGAGGAAACAAAAGGTTTACCTCAGAGTTCATCTGAGGAAAGCACTGGCTTGGTCAGTGTGTTCTCATTGCTCAGCTTCCCACAGAAACTCTGGGTTCTGGTGGAAAGTGACCATGTGAGGAGCATTTGGTGGGATCACAGAGGAAACTGCCTCAATCAAGGAATAAATGTTTATGGTGGAAGTTCTGGCAAAGGAAAGCATCTGCGAGAACATTTGGGAGAGAGCTTTGTTCACCAGCTCAACCTCTACAGATTCACCAGAGTTCCAAGGTACTTTGAAAGATCTCCTTCCCTTCTTGAGTTTCTGGCCAAGGAAGAAGTGTTGTCACATAGGAAGTTTAAGGTTTTATTGTTCCCCACACAAACAGGGACTATACATTCACAAAATATTTTGTTGCAGTCAGCCTAATCTGTAGGATTAAATTGACCAATAGGTGTGGTTTAACCTGGCGGGTGGCTCAACTCTGCACCACACTGTCATTTGCTCACTTGCCCCCTTCCCAGTGGGATGGGGGAGAGAAGTGGGGAAAAAAACTTCTGGGTTGAGATAAAAAATATTTACTAAGGTAAAGACAAGAAAAAGGACGGTAGTAGCCTGTTCATATCTGTATCTATATCTATACCTGAACGAATATAACAAGAGATGTAAAAGCAACTTCTCACCAACCCTTGACTCAATTCCAGACAGCTCCTGAGAAGCGTAAGAGAACCAGATTAACTTATACCACCTTCAGGACTCCTTCCATTTGATGCCATATGGCATAGAATATCCCTTTGCCCATTTAAATCAGCTATCCTGACTCTATTCCCACCCAACTCCTCAGACCCTCTGCTGGGAATGTCTTTGGCTCTGTACAACACTGTTTAGCAGCAACAACAAACAGTGACGTGGCATCAACACTGCTGTTCTGCTTGAACCAATCCATAGCATCATACACATCCTGAAGTATGTAATTCCATTCTAGCTGAAATGAAAGCACTGATAAGCCCTGATAATACCCAAATTTGACCTTAGCCATCAGAAGTGCTATTTCCTGTATCTTGCTGACCTTCAGCCTCACACTGATAGCAGCTAACTCTTCTTTACATTTTTCAGTTACTGCTCTACTCCAGCTCGTACTTCAGGAGAGACTACCCCCACAGCTGCTGGAACACCGCAAGCAAAGAGCAGCCCACAAGAGAAGAGATGTGGCTGCTCCTGCCCCTGCCCCTGCGAATGAGTACCCAGAGGAGCAGTCCAGCTGCTCAGGGAGCAGATGCTGGGCCAGAGAAGAGCATGCAGGCAGCAGAGCCAGAAGGCACACAGACAGCAGCATCCATGGGGCCCCTGTCAGCCAAGCACTCCAAGGAAAACATCAGGTCAACAGCACATTGCTCACAGCCTAGGCCCTGCTGCAGCACCAGGGTGGCAACAGTGCCAACCTCTGTCCCGCTCCTCAGTCCCACACTGACAGCAGCTAACTCTTCTCCTTTACATTTTTCAGTTACTCCTCTACTCCAGCTCATACTACCCACAGCTGCTGGAACTCTGTAAGCACTGAGCAGCCCAGAAGAGAAGAGACATGGCTGCTCCTGTCCCTGCCCTGCAGGAGGCTGAATGAGAGCCTACAGAGGAGCAGTCCAGCTGCTCAGTCTAGGCAGGGAGCAGATGCTGGGCCAGAGAGGAGCCTACAAGCATCAGAGCCAGGAGGCACACTGGCAGTGGCACCCACAGGGCCCTGGACAGCCAAGCACCCCAAGGAAGACACCCCCCAAGCAAGCCCAACAGTACACTGCTCACATCCTGCCAGGCCCTGCTGCAGCCCCAGCATGGCAAGTGCCAACCTCTGCCTTGCTCCATGCTGCCACCAAGCAGCAGACAGATGCTGGGTGCCACTTGTTCTTCTTCACAGCACTCTGCCCTTCATGGTCCTCCCTGTGCCATCTGGCCCCCCTCAGCAGGACTCTCCCAGTCCCCAGAAGCATCACAGCTGCAGGCTCCCTGGGCCATCCTGCCTTTCCTTGGCTCGTGCTTTGCAGCGGCCATGAAGGCAGCAACTATTATGATGCCACCGGACTGACAGCCCCTCACTGCCCGATGTGCTCCTGCAGCCAGCCGAGGGCAACCCCATACTGCCTGACGTGCCCCTGCAGCCAGCCCCCGGGAGACGCGGGCAATGGGGCGGCCCGTTAGAAATTAGAAGAGAGAATGTTTTATGGTTTCATGGTCTGGAGATGTTTTGCACAGAATAATTTAAAAAAAAAATGTTACGATCGGTGCTGTTTTAATGTAATCAGGCTTCAAAGTAAAATAATAATTTTTATGTAACTTGCAAGGAATCAACTACTACATTACACTGCCTGGTGTAACACACGAAAAATTACAACTTTGTCGTCTGAAGTTTCAAGCCCAAATCTTCACCCAGTGAAAAAAAAAATCTGAGGTTGTATCATTATATTCAGAGAGTGCAAATGTAAGCCCTTTAGGTCTTACAGTTATTATCTGTATTATAACAGATGCTAACCTCTGTATTTTAACAGATTCCTCCTGTCTGCTAGTTAGAACCCACCTTTTTCCCTTTATAGATTTACTATCTGACGATGATCAACTTCATATAGATGAAAGCTAGTGATCTAGAATTAGAATAGCTTTAGCAGTTTAATGTTTCCTCGACAATAACTGCTGATGTTGAAAACAACTAGAACACAATACAAACAAGATCAAGAAAGTGATTAAATAGGGCAATATGTTTGTGTTTATGTAGGCTTACAAGGTCCTGGGAATAACTAAGCAGATATCCCGTTTGGAAAAAAATGGAGAACATAGCCAAATCATGACAAAAGCCACAGGAGATAATCTGAGCTGAAATATCAAATATAAGAGTAATAATGAAGCTTTAAAGGATCGTAAAAAGCACAAGACACTAAGGTACTCACAGAATTATTAATAATTTTCAGGTTAAAAATTAATAACAGAAGTCATCAAAACAAAATTCTGTGCTGTGTGCAGAAGGTGGCTTGAAAACAAGTTTTCTAATATGTAAATGGAACATCTCTAAATACTACTAAAATTTGGGAACGGTGCTTACATTAGCTAGAAAATAAAATTGGAAGACGTTAAATTTATAGTACATGCATACTAGATGCAACCTTATATACATATTTGTATTTGAAAATATATGCCTATATCCACAGAGAAAATAGCATTCCCTCTGATCTGCATAAAGTAGAACAGTCTATGTGATATGTCAGAATAAACAATAAGGTTCACTTGTAGTCATAGAAAAAAATTAGGTCTGTAGCTGGCCATGAATTTCTAAAAGAGCAAAAATGAGATTGGCTGAGTAAAACAATAATAACATAAACAATTTTGTGGACTTTGAATGAAGTTCAGAAAACAATCTTAGACAAAACAAAAACACTAGCAATAACAATAAAATAATTAGACAAGCTCCAAAATATGATGGAGTATTTTTTGCTCTGCTCTTTTGTTACAACTCTGATCAGTCAAATATAGAGAAATTACAGAAAGTTTGGCAGAAGACAAAATAAAAATCCATTCTTAAATACATGTTCTCCAAAATTGAAAAGTATTTCTATAGAATTGATGTTTTCTTTGCATAGCATTAAGAGTAATTTTTAGGGTTTTTTTTTTTTTTTTTTTTTTTGTATGTTTGTTTGCTTTTTATCTTGAACTCCAGGTCAAATTGACACTTGAAAACTTTGCTTTCAGGTACAGATTTGAGGGATATTTCAAATAAATGCTGGTGAAAAATGCCATGACAGATTCCACAACAAGAATTTTGCAAAAACAGGATTTTTATATGTAAATGTATTCATTAAAAAAAAAAGATTCAGGCTGATTGTTTTGCAGTAGGCAAGGTAAGCTTTTACTGCTTTTAACTGAAGGGAAGAACTTCAGACTGTTTCAAAATTTGGATCTGTATCTACACGTTTGAAACTCAAGGCAGCTGTCAGTTTTCGTATTAAAAAATACGTTCCTCTATTGAAAATTTAATAGTATCTCAGAGCGTTTTGAAGGAATGAAAGCATGCAAAATGTTTGCTCAGACACTCCAAATTTACTCCTTGTAACTGCCATGATGTTGTACGTCTAATTTTTTCATATTTTTATGCTTTCATTTTCTGACACTGTAAATTTGTTTCACCCTGCTCCCAATAATTCTCCCTCTCAACTTTTTTTGCCTGTTCAGTACAGGTGGTATTACAATGAAAGGTCAGTACAAGCTCAAAATCTCAAAATATCAGATATACATCTCTCATTAAATCTATTTATGCTATCTTCCAGCATTATGCACTGGAGATCTCTGAAACAAACCCTGGAGGGCTTTATCTGATGATGCTTTCCTGGGCAGTGAGGACCTTTTATTTGCATCAGAGTCTAGAAACTGGAGACACCTTGTTGCATGCAGATAACTGTTAAAAGTAAATGGGAGAGAGAGAGAGAGAAAAGAGGTAGATAAACTGTCTCCCCTTATTTGTGAGCACGTAATGAAGACAATTCTTTACACATGAATGTTTGGCCTAAGAAAGTGAATCCCAAAATTTGGTAAAGATTTAAGCCTATGTGTAGCTTCACACACATGAGCTTTGGGACATAAGCCTGTTAACATTCAACAAATGAAGCTCTTGCAATCGCACTTCATGTGCAATATATTCAAACCAAATTGAGAATTCTGAAAAAAGAAACAGCTGAGATATGAATATTTAAAATTTTGCTGCAGCAGTGGACATGTGTAATAACTTTTCAAAGAGATTTTCAGAGGATTTTTTTTAATCCTGTACACACAGCACTTGTCCTAAATACATATTTACACGATGGACTGGAAAAGCTCTTTTAGAAACTGTTCAGGTCTTCTGGGTAAATAATATTCCTTTTAAAACATTATGAAAACATATTTAGCTGGTACATTAGAATGGCTTTGTTAGACACATCATAAACATTTTTTTAACTATTTAGTGAATATGTTTACAGAAAAGTATCCAGATTGTTTAATCTTCTGTAATTTATTTCTCAATGCAGTTCTTTTGCAATTTTTAGCTCCCCCTTAAAATAAAACCCAAAGAGTGCTTCTCCCTCCCCTCCTCTCAGTGCTATATGATGTGAAGCTAAGTAGAGGAAACAGTGAAAGAATAATAATAATTATTATTTTTTGTGGGTACTGATGTTAAAGCACAATATTCTGCACCTTACATTAATGATTACGGGTTTCTAAAGGTATGGTATTTAAAAACTTGCTAACCAAATTCTTTTGTCACTGAGTGCTCTGGAGAGTTAGAAAAAGAGGATGGGATAGTCTTCCCCTCTGCCCCCAAAACAGAAAAAATAAAATCCTGATGGACCTGAAAAAAAGTAGTTGAGAGCTGGACACATCTTCATGATGGTCCAGAAGTTAATGCTATGACATAGTTAGTTAAACTGGTTAACAAGAAAGACAGTCTTGCTTTTTCCACAGAGAAAATATCTTAATAAACAAATCTGGAACAAAAATGTGAGCATTCATAGGAAGAAAAACACTGAACAAAGCATTTTGTCTTATTTATTTGCTTATTTCTTTCATGAATATTAATTACTTTCAATCCATCTTTCCCACAAGATGCAGATTGCCGAGAGTTAGCCTTAATAGGCAGCTATGTCCCACCCAACTCCCACTCACCTTTCCCAAGCAGGATGTGGGAGAGAATCAGAAGAGTAAAACTGAGAAAACTCATGGGATAAGATAAAGACAGTTTAACGGGTAAAACAAAAGCTACGTGCACAAGCAAAGTAAAATAAGGAATTCATTCTTTATTTCTCATTGGCAGGCAGATGTACAGCCATGTCCAGAAAAGTGGGGCTTCATTATGCAAAATGGTGACTTGGAAGGACAAATGCCTTTACTCTGCGTATCCTGTCCTCTCTCTTTCCTTTTAGCTTTTATGGCTGAGCACATACACTGCCTCGTGGTATGGGCCAACCATTGGTCATTTTAGGTCAGCTGTCCTGGCTGTGTCCCCTCTCAACTCCTTATTCCCCTCCAGCCTCCTTGCTGGCAGGACAGCTTGAGAAGCAGAAACATCCTTGACTCTGTAAGCACTGCTCAGCAACAACTAAAACTTGAATCTATTATCAACCCTTTTTAAATAAAAAAATATAAAACATAGCACCGTGAAAACTGCTATGAAGAAAATTAGCTTTACCCCAGACAAAACCATCACAAAAAAATATACCTGTTTAGACAGAGTTTGAAGCTAAATGCTATCTACTTAAAATCACACACACAAATGCAGGCTAACAAAAACCACAAAACAGAAGGTACAAAGAAAAAAAAAAAATTACTTTCAGGTCAGAATTCTGAAAGAGATTATAAGTAAATATTTAAGTGCTCAACATTTGCAATGGCACCACATTTTTTATGAGTTCCAGCTCCATTTAGACACCTACACAAGAACTAAGATCTTCAAAATGCTCCTTAGCCAACAGTACCCATAATTGTATTTTATACTGATTTTGAAAAGCACTCAGTGTTCAAAGTGCTTCTGGAAATCTGGCCCCAGCTGTGAGCAGTGACCCCTTCTGAAAGTCTGTAGGGATCTGGCATGAAGGCATATGGAACATTGCATTTAGTTGCGGGAATCTTAATTACCAAAAACATATTGACAAATTAGAGTTCAGAGAAGAGAAACAAAAATGGTCAAGGGACCAAAGGAATTTACATATGAGGGAAGATAAACAGAGTTACATATGTATGGTTCAGCCATGAGGTAATTAAGAGAGGAAATATATCAAGACTCTACAAGTGTTCCTAATCTTTCTTTTGTGGAAAATGTAGAGGAGCAAATTAAATGGGATATGAAGTTATAACAAGAGCGGCAAATAAAGAAGACAAGGCAAAAAAAAAATCTGGATCTTGAAAACAGTAGCAGGGAAAACAGACTGCGAAACACTTTGTACAAGGGGACAAAGTCCCCATTAGGGTCCTGTGAAAGTTTACAAGTGCCATACAGCTTTAAATGCTCAAGAGATGCCTGTTCAGATTCCACTTTCAAAATACATGGAAATTTTGGGTAGTTCCGCTGATTGGAAATTACTTTTGAAATAACCGTGCTTGCTCTGATGGGATTAGCATACATTCTGGAGAGAACCAAAAACTGAGCAAACTGTGTCCAATCTGTCGTTAACAGGTAGCATACCACATACTGGCACTGGCACTGAATCACAACGGAGACACACAGCAACTGGAGTTTAGAGAAAGTTAGTTAAAGTACTGAGAAAGAAACACAAGTACATACACTAGAGAAGCCCACCTATGGGAAAAGTGCAAATGCAAATGTAAGAGAACAGCTAAAGAAACCAGTAACTTCAGGGGAAAACATCCCACTGAAGTTCTTCAAGCTAAATCAGATCACTTTTCAGAGACTGTCATGTTCCTAAGGCACATTGTATTGTTACTTCAAAAAAAGCACAAGAAATCTTGGCAGAAAAGTCCAGAGCATACATGGCAGATTTCAGTGGACCACATAAGACTCAATCCTATTAAGTGCAGATCAATGCCTTGGATGCAGGAATCAGGTTTAAGAGAGGTATGACTGAAACAACTGCAACTACTGCACTTCATCAGCATAATGCATGGTCAACAATACTTGCAGCCTTTCACCAGGATGAAAATCTATCTGTGGATGTACAGCCACACTTCATATCAATCTCCTTGAAGAGTCTGGAGAACATTACATTCAGAAAGGGAAAGGGAGATTCTCATTTCTGCCCCTAATCCTTGAAGCAGAGTTGTCATTTCAAAATGTCCTTTTGTATATTTGCCTCTCAGGCACTAATCCAGCCAAGAGAACAGCACAGTAACCCTGAGGCAGGGCAGTGCCATGGGACATTACTGAGGTTCTGCAAGATGCTGAAGTTGTGTGCATGGCACTTCCAGCAGTGTGTTGTCAATAGCTTTACTTGCAGTCACGGAAAAGCAAAGCCAGGTCAGATACTTGTCTGCATTATGCATGCTCCATGCAGGAAAAAAAAAAAAAACAAACACAAATAAGTTTAAGTAATTGAATGGCCCATAAAGGTAGATTCAGTATTCAAACTTGAGGATCAGATTTTTATTTTTAAGTGCCTTTTGGTGGGAGGACTCTAGCTTCAGCTATTTTGAAAGAATGGAACCTTTGGAACTATTCTAGATCCAGCTTCAAAAAAGGACAGTATTTGGCAGGACACTAAAGAAGAAACTAAGGAGATTACACAAAATAGACAGATCATAACATTCTGAAGCATTTTTGACAGTGAGTTTTTATTCAGTTCTTCCTCTCCTACCTTGGCAAATTCTATAATCAATACAGATAAATTTTCCTCATCAGAGAATAGCCCCAACCCATGGAACCAACTGCTGCAGGAGGTCATTGAGTCAGATACTACAGTTAGATTTTAAAAAGGGCTGAATACATTTTATGACCAAACAACATCTGTACAGCCATCCGAGCTAAGATAATGGTGATGAAATTTCATGCTTGAGTGTGTAAAATGATTGCTACATCACTCAGAAAGGATTTTTTTCTTCTCAGGTGGAGGATTGCACAATTGAGAAGATGCAATATAGAAAGGTTTCTGGGCTTGAGTTTTTGGTTGTATTGTAACTTTCTCCAAAAAGTGAAAGTTCAACTCATGGACCTTAGAGAGTAATGACTTAACCTGCTGCATCTTCCCTTCTTAAGTATAATGAAGCTCTTAGATGAGATGTTTCATTTCAGGTCCTCCAAGTTTCTTTCCTTCCCTCCATGCTATCTGCTCTCAGATGCAGGTAAAATTACTGAAGCAAATCTCAGCAGCTGGTAAGTTTACTAATTCACCTTCCTGACCCTACCAGATAAGAGATGGTGAGTTTGCATGCGAGTGTGGGGAGGTTTGTGCCTGACCTTTGATGCAACAGCTGGCTGCGTTTCTCGTGCAACTTACATTTACTGTGCATCTGGCTTCATTTAATTGGAAAATGAAACAAACAAACAAAAAAAGGATCTTCCATCAATAGTCAGCAACCTAATGATAATTTTGACCGCTCTTTCCTGCTTCCATCAGCTCAATTTCATTTCCAGAACTTAAGGAAGGAATTAAACAGGGAAAGAGAATATAGGAATATATATTTAACTAAATATTTCTGTGCTATCTTGGCAGCAGATTTAATTCTCTGGGAGTACATCAGGGAAGAAACCGTGGGGCGGAACGATTGCTGAAACACTTAAAACCTCATTACCGCATATCCCCACTTCACCCTGGGAGCCCCTAGCCTGTCCATTATTGTCCTGCCTGTACTTTCTGTGGGACTTTGAAAAGAAAAGGTTCAAAGAGCAAGACTTTCATGCTCCCTTTTCCATGTCAAACACTTTCAACTCCTGATTTCAAAGTGCCACTCGCTTGCTGTTCAAAGGCCTGTGGACACGTAGGGGGTGAGATAGGAGTAAAAGGTTGCACTACAAAGCCTGCTGCATTCAGAGCAATACTCAGCTTGGAGATACAAATGGTAATATAAACTCAAGTACCTATCAATAAATCTGCCAATCTATGAAAGGAGGGTTGGAAAAATTCTAAATGGCCTATTCCTGCCCCCTCTCCCACACTGCCATCATGTTATTGGTTTGGATATAAGCCTAATTTATATTTTTGAAGTGTGGCTTTTCCTTCTGTTGCAGTTATGACCAGAGAACCACAGAAGTGGGAGGGAAAGCCAAACACCAAATAAGTTAGCTAAGAATACCAAAAGAAGTTCCTACCAACATCTGAAAAACCTGCCTTGCTCTCGTTGAGTATTCATCTACCTCCCCTTCTCTTTCTGTATCCTTTTCATCTGCCTGCCCACAAGATTTGGAACACCATTAATTGGTCCTCAGGGAGGCTGACAGGCTTGCACTTTTATGACTTGATTCTTTGTATTGTACACATGTGGGCATCTCTCAGGAGATAAACAAAGAGAAAATGTGTAGGAAAAGGGGGCAGGATTTGTTTAAGACTAAACACAGAACAAACCACCTCTTCAATTTACTGCTAATATCCTAAATTGCATGAATAATAAATCCTCCCCCTTTTCTATTTTCCCTCTTCCACACATCTCCTTTTCTTAACCTGCTTTTCCTGATCGCTACAGGCTCGTCTTCTGAGGAATTCCACCTCCTATTTGAAATCAAACAGCCTAACTCTTTTTTTTTTTTTTGCTGCCCCCTTCAGCTCCCCTTCTCCCTCCCCCTTGCCAACAAAAGAGTGAGGTGGTCTTATGGGAAGATAAAAAGAATAGTTGATCATAAGAACTAACCTGGAGCCAACACCTTGGTCTTTCGTCCCTTCAGCAGTTTCTAAACTCGAAGCACCTGCAGCTAATTCTCATGGCTTCCAGCCTTGGTCTAGGATTCACTGAGAATGAGAGGATTTTTGGCAAAGCTTTCACCGCTCAGGAAAAATAAACCTAACACAGTCAGACACAGAGGTGAGCACAGGCACAAGCATACACCCATGGTTTAGCTTTTGTATCTGGAAAAAAAAGGAGATGCATGTCGTCTGTGTACTACATGGAGGTAACCACCATTTTTAAAAACGTGCAATTGCAACCTTCACTGTAAACAAATACCGTGCCAGATATTCCACCGTTTTATTTATTTACTTATTTATTCATTCATTCATTCATTCATTCATTTATTGGGGGGTGTTATTTTCCATTTACCAGCAAAATAGACATGCAGCATTTTTCCCCCAAAACTGGAAGTCTGCAACAGAATTTCTTGACCAAAAATCCTCTTTGCTTTACTTATAGCGCCTTTGGTAGAGAGATAAGCATCTATCCTTCTCTGAGATCTGAAAAGCACTGTGAATTTGTAAGGTAGATTCACAACTGGAAGGCAGATCCCTGAGTGCTTTTGTGTACACTGTTTCACTTCTTAAAAATTCAGTTTTTAGGCTTGCATGGTAAAACAACACAGGTAGAATGGGACTTTGGAATCAGAATTTTGATATTTTTTTTTTTCCCTTTTGTTCTTTCCCTGTTTCCTTCAGTCTGCCTAAAGTAAATAGCTGATTAAGTAAATCTGACACACATAGATGTGCATTGAAACCTTTGACAGATGAGACTGGAAACAGGTGTTTCATAGAGTCGTAGAATCATAGAATCATAGGGGTTGGAAAGGACCTCTGGAGAACATCAAGTCCAATCCCTCTGCTAAAGCAGGTTCCCTAGAGTAGGTTGAACAGGAAAGCATCTAGAAAGTTTTAGAATACCTCCAGAGAAGGAGAATCCACCTCTCTGGGCAGCCTGTTCCACTGCTCTGTCGCTCACAGTAAGGAAGTTCTTTTGTGTGTTTGTATGGAACTTCTCATTGTTCAGTTCTTGCCCATTGCCCTTAGTCCTGTTGCTGCTCACCACTGAGAAGAGCATGGCCACATCCATTTAACTCCTGTACTTTAGCTATTTATCAACAGTGATGATATCCCCTCTCATCCTTCTCTGGGCTGAACAGACCCAGATCTCTCAGCCTTTCCTCATGCAAGAGATACTCCAGGCCTCTAATCACCTTTGTGGCCCTCTGCTGGACTCTTTTAGAAGATCCCTATCTTTTTTGAACTGAAGAGCCCAGAACTGGACATCCTACTCCACATACAGCCTCACCAGGGCAGAGTAGAGGAGGAAGATCATTCCCTCAACCTTCTGACCGTGCTCTTTTTAATGTCCCCAGGATACCATTGGCCTTGCCCCACAAGGGCAAACTGCTGGCTCATGGTCATCCTATTATCCATCAGAACACCCAAGTCCTTCTCTACAGAGCTCCTTCCCAGAAGGTCAGCCCCTAACTTGTACTCATGCATGAGGTTATTCCTCCCCAGGTGCAAGACTCTACATTTGCTCTTGTTGAACATTATCAGGTTTCTCTCTGCCCAACTCTCCAATCTGTCCTGGTCTTGCTAAATGGTGGCATAGTCTTCTGGTGTGTCAGCCACTCCTCTCAGGTTTGTATCATCAGCAAACTTGCTGAGGATGCCTTCTACCCCTTCATCCAGGTCACTGATAAGGATGTTGAACGCAGGACCCAGTACTGACTCTGGGGAATACCGCTAGTTACAGAACTCCAACTAGACTCTGCACCACTGATCACAGCCCTCTGAGCTCTGCTGAATGGCTGAATGAGTGTCCTGAATCCTAAACTTCTTTTTAAAACGTTGCATGTTCTTGCCCCGTTTTCTTATCAAAGTTTTTGGTTTGAAGGGCTGAGGTACCTGCTCTATTCAGTGTTGGGAAGAAAGCTTATAAGAGAAAATTGAAATTTATCACAGTCCTGTCCTAAACTTTCTTCTTGGTTACGATAGTGGACTCCTTACTTAATTATTGTGAATGATGAAGGGTATAGCTATATCTTTGCATCAGTTTATACATGAGAAAAATAGTATAGTCACTTGTAATAAATATCGCTTTAAAATGCTTAGAAAAAAAAATTCCATTTACAGTTCTTTTTTTTTTTTTTTTCTTTTAAATCAACAAAGAATTCGTTGTTTTTTTACTCTTTAATCTCATATGCAGTCAGAGACAATTTAGCTTTTTTATATTGTTTCAAGGGGAATTGTGTGTACACGGCATGGGTTAATTTTTTAAATTAATTTGGTTTTGAGTGTGTATGTTTCTTCTTCCCAGAGGATATCTTGCAAAAGTAAAGTTCCTCAAGGAAACAAGAAGAGACAACAGCGAGCCCTTTATGTACGTCAATTCTTGTTCTTCCAATACTTTATTGAAGCACAGCTATTTCTGCCTGGTTTTCATACCAGACTCAACAGCAGGAATTTCAGTGTGGGCTGTAAAACCTGCTTAAGAACTTGTGCAATTTACCTCATGTTGATTACCCCGTATGGAACAGCTAATGGTACATGAATTCATTAATCTATAGCTGCCTTGCCCGTCAGTGCTTACATAGTTGTAGTGACTACATCTTTGAAAATCTTGAGTTTTATATATTTATTTTTAAATCCTTGCATGTACCTTTAAATGTTTTGTAGAAATAGGTATCCAAATGACAGCCTGAGATCTGATTACAGCCCAAGATATAAAGACATCTGTAATGGGAAAACTTCCTAGGAGAGAATTACAGTCCTGCGAGACAGCCACTGCTTTCAGGCTGGGGAGACTCTGCAGCTAGACATGGCAGCTTTTAGCATGGGAAGGAGAAGAGCTCAGAAAGGAAGTGAGTGGCAAGATATTGCTCCTGTATTGTTCACAGTTTACGGGTTTGAAAACTAAAGGGCAGTGTGAAAGACCTCATGTGTTGATGTGGTTATATCAATACTGTCACTATTCATTTCCTCTAGTTTCCCTGGAAATGGGCTAAGCAACCACTACTAAAAAAGGGCTTATATAAAAAAAAAGTTATCCCTGACATCATTTGAGCTATGTATAATGGCACAGACCCAACGCAGTCACTGCTAACCAGGATCCACTAGAGCTCCTCACTGCTGGTCTGAGGAGCAAGGCGCTGCCATTGAGACTTTCAAACTAGTAGAATTATTTGCAGATCCAGACCTCTGCGTAGCACAGTGAAGAAGAGAGGGGAGAAGATTTCAGCCCAGCTCTGGCTGATGCACAGAACCTACCTCACATTCTTCCTGAGAGCAACCAGTTCTAGAACCAGAGTGGCACACTAACATTGCAGGTGCATCTTTCAGCGCATGGCAGAAGTACCATCTTCTGCTGCCTCCCAGCACTTCTCTGCAACTCAAGAACTGTTTTGCCTGAAGCACTGAGTAAATACCAAAGGCACTTTCTTTCAACAGTAGGAATGAAAGAGGTACACAATTCAGTTTAAAGGTCCACTTCTGCTGGAATATGCAAGTTATCTGAGAAAAAACTAAGGAAGCAAAACCTTCAATTCAGGAAAGCTGGTAGAATAAGAGCAGTTGGGGAGTATCATTCACAAGAGAAAATACCGGTTGCAGGTTTACTTGCAAGATGTACTTTTGTACTAATAGGCCATAGAAAATATAATGGATTACTTCCTTTGGGAAAGATTCTTGAGCTGAAGAGTCAGTAGCGTACTTTGGAAGGGAAAATAATCTCTGACAAAAACTCTGTTCTGTGGATGCTATAACAGTGACATATTCTGCATTCAAATTTCTGCATTGCTCCAATTCTGTTAGAGGCCAACACATCTGGTCTTTTTTTCAGGACTCTGTGCATCATATCACCTTTTAAATTAATAGGAAATTACAGAATCACAGCATTTCAGTGGTTGGAAGGGACCTCCAGAGATCATTCAGCCCAATCTCCTGTTGAAGCAGATTCCCTACAGCATGTTGCAAGTGCTATGGCCATTTTTTTCTATTTTTTCCATATTTCTATTGAGAGTTATTTTTCTATTGAAACAATATTTATTATTATTTTCTCTTAAAGGAAAAGCTTCCAGCTGGTCAAAATTTTCTTTAAAATAAAAAACAAAACAAAACAAAACACCCCAAAAAACAAAAACCAAAAAGCTGAGAATGAAAGCATTTATAGCCACTTCTGTTTCTTTATTTAAAAAAATAATAAATGTAGATATTGACGTGGATATTTCATACTCTAAATAAATAATCTCATGAAGTAGAATAAACATATGTATAATATATATCTTACATACATATATGAGTTTAGTCCTGAAAATTATCTTGGACCAAATGGGGATTTCAATTTATGCCTCTGTATAAAAAGCGGTTGTTGCATGGAATCACAATTCCGTTTAAAACACTAATGTTCATTTAATGTGCAGATTTCCAAAGCCTCTTGCCCATAATAATAAAAATACAGTTTGTTTTTCTAGAGTCAAATCTAAATTGTTTCAATGTTCTGAAAATGGTCAATCATAGATGCTGCAAAATGAAGCACCAAAAAAAGCTATTTAAATACACTCTGGACAAACCTTTTTTTGTTTGTTTGTTTGTGGTGTAGCATTAGTTAAAGAATATTCAAATACCTTTTTAGGTAGATATGTTTTATAAAGCTATATAGTTAAGGTCTTTTTTTTTTAATTATTATTTTTTCCTTGTCAAACTGTCCCAATTATTACAAATAACTGGTAACTAAACATTTTCTAGTTCATTTTTAAGTATCTCACTGTGACCTTCTTCCCTCTTGCCCTTAGTTCACTACTTTTTGGCTACAGACTCTTTAAGATAGGGAAATTACATCAGCAGTTTCACCTACTTTGCAGTCACCTCATTCTGTCCTGATTTATACCCTATGAAATCCTATTGCCCTCAGGGGGTTCTGCAGAGTGTAAGGCTGGACAGAGTTTGATCCAGAATGTTAAATACTGGAGCATCAAAGTTATAGGTTCATTGCAATTATTATTGGTCCCTGTTGGTTATTTACTTATGCTGTATCTCAGCTATAGTTAAATTCCATACTAGGAGGTACGTGGGGAGAAATGAAGGCACAAATAGCAGGAGAGGGGATTTATTTGGAATGGGCTTGTACCTATTTTTATGGTGCAAGTCTTAGCAGAAATTGAAGGATTTTCAAGGATTTTGAGTTTCCCTAGAAAGCTGCATTGCAAACAGGTAGCTCAGCTGTTGATATGTGAGGGGTTCAACATTCCTGGTCACAAAGGTGGAGCCTCCACAGCCCTCACCTCTGTGCATCAGTCACAGATGAGCCTATTCAGAGAGATGGACACCTCTTCAGTCACTTGGTTATCTTCTCCAAAACAGCTGCCCTGGTAATGTATTTTTAAAATCTAAGGGGCAAACCTATGTCACATTTCAGTTAACTGTCAGGAGGAGTACTCCATCTTTAATTACCAAATTTTTGGCCCAGATTTTTGTATCTAATTATTAATTTGATATATCATTATAGATAGTACTTCATGCAACTGATACTACAGATTCCATTGACAGTGTCCCAGAACTTAAATTAGAATTAAGGAAAAATCATATACAACTATATGCTATTATTTCCACTCTGAGGTTTTCCGTCATGTGACTTAAAGAAGTTCATAACACAGAATTGTGTCCGTTCTTATGTTAGGTACCTAACTGAACACCTAAAAGCACATATCAAAGATACAATTTGTAAAGATGAGCTAAAGTAATAATAGTAATAATAAGTCCAAACATACATCAGTATGATTACAACGGTCTCTACAGCCCTTGAGGTTTTTGCTTCAAGCTTTGTTATTTCTCCTCCTCAGTTTTTGGGTGGATTGAGATTGTCAGAACTCAGATAAGAGCACCAGAGTTGCAGGGTGTATTGCATAGGAATGAATAAGGTAATATAACATAGGTCACACTTTCTGCTGAATTATCATAGAGCTATCCACCATTAAAGGAAATCTATCACTTCACAAGGAAATTAGATCTTGATGACTGAGAGGCCACTGGAACATACTCTGGAAAGAAAGCCTGTTTTAAATTTACACCTTTTCCTGGCTCTTACTCTGTAAGAAAAAACAACCCAGAGTCCCTTAAGGGTAGCCATATATCTTACATTGAATTGCTGCCCAGTGTGTTCCCATCCAGACTTTCTGGTTGGACACAAGGGTCTTTAACACAGTGAAAAATATGTACGCCATACTTTTGCTTTCCAACGAAACTGCTTTTTTTTTTTTTTTTTTTTTTTTTTCAAATTGAAAAAATGGAATTATGAAGTACTTCAAGTTAGATCTCTTTTCTACAGCAATGAGTTTTTCGGGAAAATAATTTCTAATTGAATGTGAGGTCTCTCTTATACCACTTTATGCATGGCTTCTGAGTTTGAACTGCAGTGTCTTGAGTTTGTAAATACCAAAAAATATGTTTTTAATTTACCAGTCAGATTTGTTTGTCAAATTAAATAGCAAAGAGAATGACATGGAGAATATTTGTCCAGATTGTTACTACCAACCAGCTTCTCAGAACTCTTTCACTACTCCCAAAAAATAGTTTTATCTTCCTTTTTATTGCACTCACTAATCAGAATCTAGACTGCCTCACAACAGTCAGCTGCCATTGTAACAAGTTACAGGAAAATTACAATGCTTCCTAAGCATTTCCACAGAAATAATTTTGATGTGCGTGGGGGTGGACAGTAGGAGGAGAATAACCTTGGGAAAACCACAATTATAAACAGCTGCAGTATGCATTAAATGTAATTATGATTGATTCCTATAAATAATTCTTTGTGTAAATTTCCACTTAAGCTGGATTTGCTGTTCGGGTGCAATGGACATTTCTGTATTAAGTGATTATCTCTTTTTATTATTATTAAAAATACAGATTCTTTTCAGTTGGGAGAGGAGATGAGGAAAGAAGACTTATTGTATCAGCATGAACTACTGAAAATCTGGATTCTCACAATTAATGGCTTATTGGCCTGGATTAGATGGAAGTGTTTGTGCCTGAACTACAAAGAAGGATTAAAATAAATAAGGCTGCATCGTCCAAAGTTATTGTCAGGAAAACCTCATAATACAATTTCAACAAGACAATAAATGTATAATGATAGATAGCATCTGATCAACCACTGTGGAACAGCTGACTATATTAATAGGACTTGACATTTGTTCTGTTTAATGGAGAAGGTGCTGAGTACCTAGGTTTCTACTATGCTAATTGCTTGGTCATTTGAAAAAGAAATCAATACAATACAGCCCTCACAGGAGAAAATGTTTACTGATTCTTTACATATCCTACACCAAAAATAGCACTAAATCATAGTCATTAATTCATTTGACTAATTCACTACTTCAGATTTCATTCATTCCCATTTAAGATTTTACAACTGTCTATCATATTAATATTCTGTGACGTTAATGACAGGAAAGATCAGATAATGTAATATGACTAAGAGAAGGGAGAAGGTTGCCTTTGCAAGGTTTATATATCCCATTCCTGATCCCACTGAAATTAATTACAGTTAGCCATTTACTGCTGTGAGATAAGACAAGACTAGTGCATAGGTAGTGTGTGCTCCCAGTTCTCACTGTGTGTGTGGGAGCAACTAAGAAACATTCAATGCTTTGAAAAAGGAAAAGAATCTTAAAGCAACTATATCACTGTGACTGCTGTGACAGCTGGCCCTCCACAGAGTCCAGCCTTGTATCGAATGAAGCTGTTGAGCAAGTTTATACCCATTTCTTTGTCAAAGAACACAGAAGTCAATGACACGTGCTAAAAATTAAATGACTGCATAGCTAAGATGATGATCCATGTCTATATTTCTACTCCACAAATCTCCTCAACAATGTAGGTTTTAATTTAGATTTTCATTCCAGTTGGGATATATTATTCAGTTTTCAAACAGAACATATGATACTGCAAAGTGCATCAGCACTTGTGGGACAAAATCAGAAATATGGGGACTTGCTTTTCTCCTAGATATCACAAAAGATGTTCATATTTTAATCTTTTTCACTTCCTTGACACCTCAGATAATGTTATTTTTTTTTCTCCCCCTGTACATCTGTAGAGCATTTCATAAAGCTAAAAAGTATTCTCTGCGTACATTGGGAATGGGTTAAACATGCTACATGTGAATATCTTTTAAATTCATATTGAAAATATTACCCAGGCTATTTTTCAAAATCTGTACAATTATCGTCAAAGGCAGTATTGAACTCAGGGGCATGCTCTGCCTGTGCTTTAACCTTGGGCAGTGTTTTCCTAACACAGACTGCTTGCAGTATCTTCAAAGCAGAGTTGAAAGACTGAACATGTTTTTCCATGTTAGATCTATAGACATTTTTTATTACTACTTCCTTCACTTGTTTGTGCCATTAGCCTAATTCCGACTAAACCCTTTGCTCACTTTCCCAGAGTTTTGGTGGAACTACTCATACAATTGAGGTGATTGGCACCTAACACTAGTCAGTCTATTTTTACAGACCTTTGTTGGAATTATTGATAGTTTACAAGCTTTAAGCTCTTCATGGCAGAAAGAAGGGCCTTATTTGCTTGAAAGTTAAAGTAAGCTGACATAGAAACATCGCTATCATTCAGGTTGCATTTAGTGCATTAAATTAAGAAATACAGTCAAGATTCAATACAATATTGATGACTTGCTTGATGATTTTTAAACAAAAGCATAAAGCTAAGAAAAGTTTAAACTCCTCAGGCTAATTTAGAAGCTGTCTCTCTAAAAAAAGCATCAGAATATTTTGTGAATATGATTTTACATACTTAAACCTGCATGTAGGTATAGAAATCAGGTACAGTTCCAATACAACAAAATAAGGTCTATTCATCCTTTTGACCATGAAGACATTTTGTTATTATTCTTTTCCCTTATGACTGCATTTAAAGAGATTTTATAAAACCTCCATCACACTTTTAAAATAAATATTCAAAAAAAGAAAACAATAACAACCATGAAACAGAACAGGGGTTGTATATTTTCTGGAAAAAAAAAAAAATCCTTACATCAATCAAACAAATATACATTAGCAAGACAGAAACACATTAAGACTCATTTTCCTTTTTCCTGTGCCAGGCTGCTTCTTTCATACTACATATCAGAAGGAAAGTAATTCACCTCTCAAAACAAAATATTAAAGAACAAAATATGACTGTGATGCACTTCTGCAGAATACAGTCAAATTTCCATAAAATGTCTGCAGGGTTTTGCACATTAAAATTTCTCATACTAAAAATGTTTATGGAAATAGGTCATTATGCACATTACTAATAGAGAGCAATTTGTTGCTTTTAAAGGAGCTTTTATACTAATAGTTGTGAATAAACACATTTATCAGACATCCTAAATAAAAACAATGTATATAGTGGTGAGTACAGTACTCCTCACACACCATAGATTAAAAGAATTGCTCATTCAGGGCCCAGCTCTACAAACAAGGTGCCCAGGGGAACTTTGTAACTGTTTTGTTTTGTTTTGTTTTGTTTTTATTATTTTTGATGGGACATGAATGGTATTTCACTTATGGAAATGGGGTTAAGGATGGTGTCACAGGAAGCATTGGGCTCACTTGCAGGAGTAAGTATTTACAAGCTTAGGACCTTGAGTCCTACCTTCTTCCTCATAGCTTGGCCAGAGTTCATGAGGTTCTTCTTGTATTTAGTGAAAGTGAAAGGCAGTTAGGGATGTTCATGAAGACATGGCTCCTCTGCAGCCAGGGCTTTGGAGTCCCATCCAGAAAGCCCTTGGAAAACTTTTGCATTTCATGGAAAGCAGCTTTGTACAGCGCAAAGAAAATTTTCACATTAATGGCAGCGAATTGTCCTAGTATGGTATCTGAACTGAGTTTGTAACAATATGTATCCCATTATCAGCACTTAGAAACAATAAAAAATGATAACGACTATTGTAATTTTAACTGTCTATTGATGAGCTAAAAAGATACAGTCAGGTAATTACACTGTGTAGGTTCTGATAACATGGGAATCAGAAAGCTTAAAACTGCTGGGCTTGCTGAGGAACATCTTTTAATATGTTTACACAGTAATCAGCACCAATTCTCTTAAAAATCCTGCTTAAAAAAAAACAACGCAACATATTAGGTGACCTAGAATGTGCAAATGAAATGAGATGTTTTGAGAAGATAAGCCGATTCGTGTGGTCCCTTGCTTGGTTGTCAGTAAAAGTGAAGAAAATGTAAAACATCTATCCAATTATTTTAGTTAATATACAAGCATTAGGCATTCAGATTCCTAATTAAGAGACAACATGCCCTGTCAGGCGTCTGCATGGACTATTGAGCATTGCCTAGATTGTTCCATAATTATCCCAGCTTAATAGCTCTAAAAATGTAAGCAATGTGCATCCATTGAGGAAATGCACTGCTTATCGCATGAGGAGGAACAGCATACAGAACATGCTCTGCTACCATGTATTTGTGCTTCAGGTTTTTAGTGGAACATACTTTAATTAATAGCAGACAGCCTCGGCTTATTAGCTGGCTTCTATTGGCAAGGAAGAAATGTAGCTCATATATCAAAATAGACTTTCATAACAAGAATTGAACTCAACCACTAGGAGTGCTCCATTCCAGACTATAGTGTCAGACAGGTATCAAAAAGAAGTGACAATAAGCACAAAAATATATTTTATACTGATTTCAATATGCTATTATTCAACCTAATTTATCAAAATCCTCCATCTTCCAGACCCTCCTCACCAAAACCAAGCATATATAACAAACAAAATAAATAACAAAAACATAGCCTCTAGGGTAGTTATGTTGTCAAGGAAACAGATTTTCTCCATCTTCTGTGATTTGCATTGTCAGTAAATTTGCTACAGTTTCCTTCTTTCCATGCTTGAAGTCTGTGTTCAAGAGCTGACTAATCTTACCTTGAGTGTTGCAGCCATAGCATCAAGATGTCTATACTTTCATACAATCTGGCAAGACTGGAAAGTGGATAAGATAGTGAGAATGTGAAGAAATTCACAGAATACCTAGAAATGTGCAAACAAAAGCATATTTTGTTAAAACTTGGTGGGTTTTTTTTTTTCTTTTCTGTTCTTATAAATGGGTATAAATATGATTATGAAAAATTGCTTTTACTTATCTATTCTTTCCTTTTGTCATCTGTATATGGCCAGAACTCTATGAAGTATATTAGAATGTGGGAGGCCTTATATGTGGACTTACTAGTCTGGAATTTGACACCATAATTGTTATTGAATATGCACATTTTTTTCTTCATTGAATATTTTAACCTTTTATTAATTAAATGGGAAAGCAATTATCCATCTGTAGATGCAGAAGTAATGTCAATGTGAATGAGAGAATTGATCAAGATCATTTTAGCTGAACTGTTTTTGTCAAAAGATGTAGGTCGCTTTGCTTTTGTTTTTAGTCATAAATATGTATATAATATTATTCAATGTTTTAATTAAATGCAACAATGAACTTTTGGCTAAAATGATACATCTGAGGACTGTTTTTAGATCTCAAATCCCTTTTTTTTTTTTTTTTTTTTTTCCTTTTCTACTGGTACAAAATTTGAAACCACAGCTTTCCTTTTTGGCTCAAGACACAAAGATTCTCACTCCTTATGAGGCCATAACATGCTTAAAGGTATTTATGTGTTTAGAATTCTGTGGACAGTAGCCTTGAAGATTACTCTGCATAACGAAACACATTTTCAAAATCATAGTGACTTAGGAATTTTTGTGCATTTCTCGTACATGAAAAGTCCACCCAGTCTATATGAATGAAGGAAAACTAAATTGGAACAAAACTCTACTTTTTCTATTTCTCCTCTCTGTAAACTAGCATTAGTGGGAATGCTGCAGTTTGGCTCCTTCTGCACTGAAACGTGCATTCCTCTGTGAAGGGATGAGGTAGCATTTTTTGCTGAAACATGGGCAGAAGTGTTAAGATACAGACCTGGGATTGCTCTGGTGAAGTCTCGGGACCTTTGTTTGAAATGCAAGACAAGTTATCTGTATTCTGATTGGAAAACCCCAAGGGAGAACAGATACCAGGATCTGGCAGCTTTAATGTGAGCTGTTGATAAATATGAGTAGAACCAGGAGCACAACACCCACAAAGAATCCCCTGCCCACTTGCCACTAGGCAGAAGGAGAAAACCTAAGATACAAGGAAAATGAAAGAAGCCTTCTGCTTGGGGCAGCAGAAAGCTCCTTCCTGTCTACCTAAGTGCCTTTATGTAACAGGTTTCAAGCTCTGAAACTTGGTGGACTGGCAGATGATTATGTGGATGAAAGTCCATTCAGACTGGAGGATGCAACTTGGGGTAGTCAGCCTGTACCCTGTATCACAGCCTAATTAGTAAGATCTCCTGTTTTGAAGGCATCAGTGCTGGTCACCTTTAAATGACACTCTTAAGAGCACAGGAACAGACAATTCTAGAATGTCAGAAGGCAAGCAGGCAGGACAGAAAGTTGGTTTGGCTGAGCAGGGATCTTCTTCTAGAGCTTGGCAGAAAAAGAAAGTATATGGTCACCGGAAGACAAGCTGACAGACATGAGAAGGCTACACAGATACTGTTCTCCACTGTAGGGAGAAAATTCTTGTGGCCAATGGAGTCGTGGAGGACCATGACTGCAGTAATGATAAACTCCCAGCCAATGCTGAACTTGTGCAGGATTTGGTGTTCCTACTGGATACATAAAAGTACATGGGCTCTAGGGTAGTTGAGTAGCTGGCTGAAGACATCACAAGACCTCTGTTAATTATTTTTCAGTGGTCTTGGGAATCTGGAGAGATCCCAGTTGACTGAAAGATGGCAAACATTCTCCTGATTTTCAAGAAGGGCAAGAAAGAGAACTCTAGTTCTCTAATCAAAGGCCTGTCAGCCTCACTTTAATGCCTGGCAAAATTATGGAGAAGACTATTCTGAAAGTTACTGAAAAACAGCTGTAAGAGAATGCTGTCATTGTTCGCAGCTGATAGGTCTTCATATTATACCATTATAGCCTTTTACATGATACCATATGACAAAGAATATCCCCTTGGACAATCCAGTCCTGGCTCTTCCCTTCCTAGTTCCCCTGTCCTCCCCAGCTCCCTTCTACTGGCAGGACAGCATCAGAAGGAGAAACGTTCATGGCTCTGGCGCAGCACCACTCACAACATCAAAAATATGTGTGTACTATCAACACTGTTTTTCTCCTAGAGCCAAAACATATCACCGTATTATGAAGGAGAATCAGCCCTGTCTCAGCAGAAACCAGGACAGTTGATGAAACTAAACTGGGAGCTGTTCCTTGAGGACAGAGGGACTTTGCAGAGGGATTTTGACAAATTGGAGGGCTAAGCAGTCATCAACCACATGAAGCTGAATAAGAGCAAGTGCTGGATTCTACATCTGGAAAGGGGCAGCACTGGTTTTATGTATGGACTGGAGAATGTAAGTCAGGAGAGAAGCCCCACAGAAAGGGCTTTTGGTTGGCAACAAATTGAAACTGACTCAGCAGTGTGCCCTTGGAAGCCCAAAGGGCTAACTGTGCTCTGGGGTGCATCAGGCCTAGAACTGCCACTGGGTGGGGGAATGTGTTGTCCCAGTCTTCTCTGTGCTGTGTGGCTTCACCTTGAGCTCTGGGTGCAGGGTTAGGCACAATAATTTAAGAAAGACAGAAAACAGTCAAACATTTTTTAAAAGACCTTGAAAATGTTTTTGGTTAAATAAAAATGCTAAAAACCTATATCATATTTGTCAAGATCACTACTTTTCAGGTTTGGATGTGCAGTATGAGATGAAGTTCACAGCAGTTTTTTAAAAATAAAAGATTCCCAAAGGAGTATTCACGTAGGTGAATTCTCACATGGCTAAGACCTTGAGACTCCAAGGACCTTGTGCTATTCAGAATTGACTCTGGCCTTGCAGGTAACTGGTGAGATGACAATAGGGTGACAATTCATTATTAACAAGCTAAAAAGAAGTTGTTAAAAGAATACCAAGGTAACAGAAACGTCGTCTTTTTTTTTTTTTTTTTTTTTTTTTTATTAAGAAATGTTTTAATTAATCTCAGAAGGCCTGTTCTCAGGCCTTGATTTCAAGCATTTAAAAATATGTATCAGCAATGAAGCTGTGCTGAGGTAAGGGCTTGGGAATGAGAACTCCAGGAGAAAAGGAGAAAGAGAGGGAGAGGTGCTTTATAGAGTTCATACTGTCAGGGGTCTTAGCTGTCTCTGTGGTATGAAATTCATCACACATTTGGATAAGCAACTCTTTCTGTCACTATTTTTTTTTACCTCTAAGACTTATTTATAAATAGAAAAAAGCAAGAAATGCATATGATATACAGCAGGCATGTTCAGCCTAAGGCTCATGGGCATCGCATGGCCTGGCACAGCTCTCATTGCGGCTACTCCCTGCCTCATGCCATCGTGGTGATCATCCTTCCCCACTGAGTGGCCAGCCCCAGCCCCATGCACAAACCACTCAGTAACAACCACAGTGTCCTGTTAACCCTGTCTGAGCTGAAAGCAGGGCATGGGGAGGGCTCAGTGCAGTGCCAGCTCAAGTTGTGGCAAATAAGTTTATGCAATTTGATGTGCTGGCTACACACAGTCTGTAAACAGAAAAAAAAAAATTAAAAAATAAATAATGCAGCCTTACTTTCTGTTTTGATAAAGGAATTCAAGAATAGATTTCAAAAGTGCAAAGAAAATCTTTTTTTTTTTTTGTATATTTGCAACTCAATTTTCAGTAGCCATAAATATATTTTTGGCAAAATTTCAAATGGAATGTATAGAGTTGCAGATATTCAATTCACACATTTGATTATGTCATTTTACTAGATTTTTATAAGGCTTCTCTTACCAGGAAAGCCCCTCACTTCACAATCCCTCCTTATTCATATCACTGCTTTTTGCCGATACACACATTTGTGAACAACTGTTTTCAAGGATGAAACACAGGAAGAGTAAAACTTCATCAAAAATCTCTGGTGAACACATTAAGAACTCACTAAGAATTGTAACCACTTCCATCGAACCAGACTGATGTGTTAGTTTCACAAAAATAAGGTCAAATATCCCACTAGCTTTATGTTTTTGATGCTCTCCTTTTTATATTTTCATAATAAATATATATTTAAAAAGAAATTTTGTTAGTCAAATACATTAATTATATTACATATTTTACATGTGCCCACAGACAATTCTTTCTCATTCTGTGCAGACCAAGCAAGGTCAAAAACAAAAAATGTATAAAAATATAAAATAAAGTGCAGTGTATGTTTTCGACCATTTTGCCTTGTTTTAATAAGCTGTGGGTTGGGTTTTTCTGTGTTGGTTTTTTTTTTTTTTTCTTTTCCAGTGAGCAGTATTTTACAAAATCAGAACTACACCTAAAGCCATTTAGAAAACACTGACATTGGCACAAAATGGAGAATGTTGAACATGCTGAACACCCATGCACCAAACCAATTTCCTAAGAGCCACATCGGTACATCTTTTAAGTATGTCCAAGGAGCAGCAGTGTACGCATGGAAGCACCACCTTCGTTTTCAGTAGGAATGATATTTTGTCTGTGGAATAGTCATTTTTTATATTTATTAATTTTATTAAAAGCGAGCGTAAGCCCTGATAGAGGCACCGGGGGCGGTGGCCTGCAAGAGGGCTGGGAAGCATCATGGGCATTGCTTAGCCCTCTTCTTCTTGGGGTGCTGGGGCCACCCAGAGGAATGCTTCCTGCCCTGGAATGTGACTGCAGCCTTGGGCACTAGGCCCTGCTGCCTCCTGCCCTGACTTCTCACAGGGCAGCTCCCGCTCCCCAGGCCTGGATGCAGTGGGGAGCTTGCCAACATCCTTATGCAGGATCCCACTGGATGTGTTGGGGAACTCCTCCTCAACTGGACCTGTGGAGCTGCTGGAGAGTGTGATGATGGGGTTGAGGGCTCTCTGTTGGTCAGAGGCCATGGGTCTCTCCTGTTGCCCAAGCATTGCCCTCATCTCCTCACCCTCTGTGCTTCCCAGCTGCAGTGGCTGATTATAGTGCAAATCAGCCAGTCAGTGAGCAGCATGGGGATGGGTCCCATGCTGGGCTGCACACATTGGAGCATGGCATCCCTGTCCAGCCCCGGCTCAGGAACAAGCTCTCTGATGACCTGCCATTTTGCTAAATGCAGCCCATGCAAGTCAAAATCTTGGATGCTCATGGCATATGGGTAACCTTGAAAAGGCAGAAGAATATTGTTTAGGTTTGAGTCCACTGAGAGTAGCTAAAATTCTTTTTAAAAATGAAGTGTTGTTGGAAGCTTGTAAGGATTGGATTTCACCTCATTGTTTCTTTGGACAAAAAATGTACTTTCAGGCAAAAATAGTTTTTTAAGTTTTTGTTTGTTTTATTGGATCATTCAAAATCTTATTTGCTCAGTAAACTATAGTCATATAAAGATCCCATGGGAAGCTCAAAACTTTTCCCAAATCAGGAGGAAGAGAACAGTAAAGCAGTTATTGACAGGCAAGGGAACTCATTATATTTTGTTTAAAAAAGTTTTGTAAACAAGATTCTATTAAAAGGTTATCTACCTGCACTTTTGTTTGGAGTCTAACTTGTTAAGTATTCACGTTTTCTAACTCAATTTTTATAAAAGCAGGCACTTTTAAGATAAGAGGTATTTTTTATAATAAGTAACTCTGCTATGAAACAGAGAAGTATAAATCAGTTTATTAGAGAACATCCACATTTATAGATGTAAAAAAGACCTCAAGTAAGGACCTCAGGCTGCTGTAATTTTTTCTTCGGGAAACTATGTATAAAATACCTTAAGGCTCAATAAGTGAAGGTAGTTTAGTTGAAAATTTTAATAATTTTCCCATCACAAGGGGCAAAATACACTCCCCACCAGCCACTAGATAGTTCCCATACAGTGAATTCCCCCAGTGTTCTGTATATCTGATAAGCATAAAGCTTATGTTTAATTTTTCGTAAAAATAATGGATACAAATATGATGCAGTATGTTCTTTAAAAGGTTGCTGACCAGCTAAAGTCCAAAATAGGACTTCAACAGCATTTCCATGTTATCTTCATAGGCTAAAAAAAAGCACTAACAAAACAAACAACAAAAAATTGCTTCAACATTTTGCTAAGACCTACTTGCATCTAAGGTGTTTCATTGAATTTAGTTGATAAGGCTCTTTCAAAATCAAATGTATTTACATATGCCTGTAGCTTGTTGATTACAACTTGGTTCTTGTGCATGACTTCCCTGAAGAAGAGCTTTGTATCAGTGTATCTCTCAGAAGCCAAGTACTAGTGAACACATAACTACTTTCTTGGTGAGCCTTATCAAGACCATTTCTGGGGATGACATAATACATTTCTTCTTGCAGGCAAAGTAATTTTTATCCTGCTTCATATTATTCTGTATACTTTCTTTTAGAAGTGTACATCATATCAGTTGGGTACATTGATGCAGAGTCTGGATCTCATTTTGGGAAGATTCCTTGAAAGTTTAGTGATGCTTCAGATTTGTATTGTTGTTATATTTTGATAATGGTTTTTATGGATAGTCTGAAATTATTCAGAATTTCTATCTATTGGGAAACGTTTTGAATGAAATGCTCATATTGCTTGGCAATAAACCATTTTGGAGGGGAGAATCCAGCAGTGTAATTCAACTCTCCAACCTCCCCATAGGGACTTGATTGTTATATCATGTTCCTCACTTTGTTGTTTCTTTGTTTCTCACTTTGTGTCTCACTTTGTTTCTTACTGATTACAGATAATAATATTGTGCAGGTATATTCTGCCCTCAGTTGCAACAGATCAAGACTAGAAGCAGAGAATGGAAACCTACTGAAGAAAACTGTCATGTTTAAAGGCCATCCACAGTTCTTGGATATAAGAAAAATCTAAGTCAGTTGGATGCTGATGCTCTATTAAAGCTCTGTGTTCCCCAAATAGTCAACTGAATATCTTTCTTTTGATAATATCCATGCAGAGTGCTACTGCAAAAAGCATTCTACTGTTATCTTGTTATCCAGTTTCTTCTATAAACTATGCATATTCACTGTCAGGTGTTTCATTGTTGACCCTGTTGTACCTATAGCCTTTCACTGAAACATTAACTTCTCGGGTCACTAAGCCTTTGTTTTAAAACAAACCAGTCTTCGAGAAGAACTTCTGACATTCTTATCAAACCTTCTCTGTAGGAAAAGTTGCATGAAACATCTACAATTGTATAAATTAAATTGTGAAAAAGATTGGAAGGATGCAGAAAGAGCCAACACGAATTCCCATAAACCTAGTCTCAAATTTAAGAAGCTTGAAAACAAAGACATGCTGTTAATAGACTTCCCACTATGCCAGTCCCATATTAAACCCCAAAATTAGTACAATGATAAGATTTCATCTCCATAAGTTTTCTTATATTGTGCTACAATCGTATGTGACTGAGTTTCTATCTTATTTAACCTAAAAATAGAATCATGTCATTGATAATTTTCTGGAAGTACTTGAATAAAAAGAAGTCAGTCTTCTGTATTTAAATATGCAATTATCTTTTTCATTTAATTTTTTATTATTTGTGAAATGTTCTTAGATAACAGACTGTGACAAACATTTTTTTCTTAGCCTTAGAAAGAATATAAATGAATTATACTCTTAGTGTCATTTGTTTGAAAATATGATAAAAGGATGGCAGAAGTTCTTGTGGAGTAAATCATTTTAGTGACAAGAAATTTATGTAAATTTCCTCTGTTTAATATGAGGTCATACATGTAAGTGGGCCAAGATATCAGTGCCTTCCCAATAATACTGATATTAACCTCTGATTGAAAAATATCTGGTATCAGAACAGAGCTATTTATAAAAAAAATCCTTGTGTGACACATGAGATATGACAGAACACCTTGAATAACATTTCTTTTCTTGTTAAAAAAGTGTGAGACTTTGGTTTCCTCATAACCAATTTCCTAGCAAGATCCTAGTGCAACTGCATCCCTTATACTATCCCAGAGTCATGATTCCCCTTATGACTTGGGCTAAAACTGATCTGTGGGAAGTTCACATTGTATTTTGGGAAGGAACTTGGAAAAAAGTGGAAGGCTGAACTACCACTCATCACCACCATCAGTACTATGATAGAAGCAAAATGCTTTTTAATGATATGTTCAACACATTCAAAACAAAATAACACTTCAAAAAAATAAAAGAGCTTTCATAACTTGTTATGCCAAATGCATATAGACCTGCAGATTTTCTTGAATGTAGATATTGGGGTATTGACATAAAACAGAAATAAAATATATGATTAGCAAACACTGGACAGTTCACTCCTTTGATACAAATTCCTTGCTCTTTATTTTGCTATGGTCTTGAACTATCCTGCATTATAATGGGTATTAATAATGTAAGAATGAGGCAGAGCAGAGATTTGTTTATCTCAGGTTTCTCTCAACAAAATGGCCTGTAATTAATCATAGAATCATAGAGTTGCTCAGGCTAGAAAAGATCTTCACATCAAGTCCAACCTCAACCTAACCATACTACCTAAACTCTAACAACCCTCCACTAAATCATGTCCCTGAGCCCCACATTCAAATGTTTTTTAAGCACATTCAGGAATGGTGACTCAACCACCTCTCTGGGGAGCCTATTTCAGTGCTGAACAACCCTTTCTGTAAAGAAGTTTTTCCTGATATCCAACCTAAACCTTGCCTGGCGCAACTTGAGGCCATTTCCCCTTGTCCTGTCACCTGTCACTAGTGAGAAGACTGAGAAGACTGCTTCAATCACTTCTCAGATATTTGAAGAGAGCAATAAGGTCTCCCCTCAGCCTCCTCTTCCCCAAACTAAACAGTCTCAGTTCCGTTCTGCTTGAAGACAGAGCATGGGAGAGCAGCGCAGGAGCAGAGCAGTGCATGTGAGGTACCTCAAGGACACCTCTGAGCTTTAGGAGGCCAACTGGAGCTTTCTAGTACTCCTACAACCGGGATATTTGTGTGTAGCCTGCAGACTCTTCCTGGGTCTGGTAACTCCATAATCAAGAAGATGCTTATCTCCTTTCCCTGATCCCAGTGCTGGGCTCAGTGCTTCTTCAGATATGAGTCAAATCAGTTGTGCTCACTGGAGCTGGAGGCCTGCACAGGAACAGCTCTCAACTGATACTGCAGCCTGCAATCACCCAGGTGTGGCATTGGGCCAGCCCCAAATAATGCATGAATCTCAGGTGGGTGAAAACTGGTCTTTATTCCAAGCCCAAGATGTTCCAGGGGAGTTCAAAATTAAGCAAAACACATCTGTTCATCCCTCATTATTGTTGTTTTTATTGTTGTTATAATCTTTCATTACAATAATCCACATTTTTGTTCCACATTGTGACTATTCGTGAGGCTGGAAATAGTCATTAAAATGTGATAATGTTTAAAATTCTCGCACATTAACACTGACATTTCACCTTATAAACAATCTCAGGTAATGAAGGTCAATAAAAGCAAACAGTCTGTCTACAGCCCTTAGTTAGATGCTTTTTCTGCTTGGACTTCACAGCAGGGGACTGTCAGACAGAGTGTTTTCCTCTGTGCAGTTCCTCTCTGAGTACTTGCTGCAGCTGGCTTCAGCATATGGTGGAATATGAAGATATTTTCTGGGGTCCACTGCCTCAATCACTGTTTAATGATTAATTACTGCAGGCTGGTGTCAGGGTGAGACATTCAAGGCTTCAGGCAAAAGTCTTAACTATAGAAAATGACAGCAGGTGGGATTTTGCCAAAAAGAGTAAGTTTGCACTTCAAGTTCTAATGATTTGCAGTTTCTTTTGATCCATTTGTAAACAGCAAGATGGTAAAAGACTAAAATTATCAGGTAATAAATGCCAACAATAACAAGAAATTGTTCCCTGAGAAAGTCTTAGGATGTTTGGTCACGGAGAAGATGCTGTAACTAGATCTTTCGGAACAAAGTAGGAACTGCTGGGCCGCCTTCTCTCAGATCATCTCCAATAAAAAATGAATTCAGTCTCCAATCACTAGGACAAGGAAGATAAAGTCTCAGAAAAAAGAAGACTGGGGCTTATGGAAGCAATGATGCTGAAGAGATGGACCTGGAAATACTGACTCCATTGTGGATGTTGGTCTTGTAGTCATGGTGCTTTCTTTGCCAGATCTGGAGCTAGCATCAACTCTGTGGGGACCTTTTGGATGGTAATCAGAATCTTATGGGGAACAGAAGTGTTATGGACAGACAGCATTCCTACTGCTGGGGCTCCTGGGAGTAGTGCCACCTCAGCCTATCTTAAGGAAGTTTAGAATTGGCCTTGGCTTTCAATGGTAGTTTTTTGGACTACTGGAATCCTTTGAATATTGGAGAAGCTTTCTGCCTACTTTTGCCTTCCTATTTCCTGAGCATAGCTCTGGAGGAGGAAAGTCAGTGGCCCCTTGAGATTTAATGTCAGCACTGTTAATCAGAGCTCTGCTCCATTTACAAGAGATGAGCCTTGGATTGACATAATGAGGACACAAGGGATCAAGGACGTTTAAAGGTTGTGGGTTTTTGTTTTTGTTTCTGTTTTTAGTTTTTAGTTTTTAGGAATATGTCTTTAAAACTGGCTATCAATGGTTGTAGTTCAAGCTGGCAGTGGCTGAGCACCATATAAGCATTTGTTCACTCCCCTGCTTCCTATTGGGATGGAGCAGACATTAAAAACAAAAAGAACAAAGGAGAAATCATGGGTTGAGATAAAACTATTTACTAAGATAGAGAAAAGGAAAATAGTTGTGACTATATGTATATATATAAATGTATATAACAAGTGATGGACATGTGGTGATGATATTTTATGATATGAAATATCCCTTTGGCCAGTTTAAGTCAGCTGTCCTAATTCTGTTCCCTCCCAACTCCTTATGCCCTACACTGAGAATGGCCTTGGCTCTGTACAGCACTGCTTAGCAACAGCTATAAACATCAGTGTGCTATCAACATTGTTTTTCTTCTAAAACCAAAAACTTAGCATAATACCAGACACCCTGAAGGAAACAATTCCATCCCAGCTGAAAATAAGACATTGTGGAAGTGTGTATGTGTAAAATTATCTACTAGAAGTAAGATTCTATTATCTCCTACTTACATATATAAGAATTGTATTTGTGCCTTAGAAAAGCCTAGGTTAATCTTCTTCAGATTATCCTTTGTCAGAAATGCAAAATAAGTGAAAATATTACCATTCACATTTAGTATCATGTTGCAATCACTTTGTGCTTGTGTCAGTGACTGCAGAGCAACAGAAAATTAGATCTTTCATCTCTAATGCCTTTGTCTTCCATAAAATGGAAGAAGCTTTTTCTTCAAAGATGGGGTACTTCATGCTGTATAGCTTGGGATTCTACCTTCCTTCTTAATGAAGCCAAAATCACACCATTTTCTTTCAAGTGAACGCAGAGTTGATTAGCACTGGGAACACTTCTCGTAACTCTGGTGAAAATACTTTTTTCTTTCCCAGGGAAAAGCAATATCTTCTATTACATGATATTGACAGCCAAAAAATGCTTATGCTTTAGGAAAAGAGGGAGGAAAAATAGGGTCACTTTTCAATCTTCTTTAAACATATTAAATAACTTCCAATGAAGCAAAAAAAGAAAATTATGTAAAGCAGAGCATGTAGTAAAAGCTTTTTTTGGGGGGGGGAGGGAAGGGGAATTGATCTGTTGCTACAGAAATTTGCTGTCTTGTTTAAAATATATTTTCTTTCCACAAATTAAATACATTTTTCAAAGTGCCTAAACATTTTTTTTTCCTCCAGGTTGAATATTACAAAGTATGAAGGGGACTTAGTTGTCTAATAAAAAACTAATTTTAGCTGTGTACAACCTTTAGTGCGTTTATTGGAAGAGAATGATAACGAGTGAGAAACAGCAGAGAATTAATGGGCAGGTTACTCAAATTGTACAAGTCACAGTAAAATGCAACGTTATTTGTCAGTTTTTAATGTGATATTAACTGGTGATAGGTGAACCACAAAAGACTGAGAGGCTGAATAATCACCAGAAGCATAGGTGCTTAGTTAAACCTTATCTGAAGCACTAAACACTGTAGAATTGGGGCTAACTTAGTGCAGCTGTCTGGATGAAAAAGGGTGATGACATAAAATGCCACACTTGGAAAATAAGATGTTTGGTTCTTTCATCTGGAGTGAAAATACTGTAAAAACAACTCCTCTTGTTTATTTTAATTAAAAAAAAAAAAAAAGTGAAGACAAAAATAGCTGATCAGCCTCCTAAAACAGTAACTAGATGTTCTTTTTTTTTTTTTTTTTTTTTTTTTTTTTTTTTTTTTTTTTTTTTAACCTAAAAGAGGTTTAAGAAAGTTTGTTTTGGAGATAATTTAAAATTTCAATCCAAAATAGTTATTATGATCCTAAAAACTTTACAACAATTTAAGGGAACAAAATCTAGGTACAAAATCATGTTAGTAAAATCAAGACCCCACAGACAAAGCCTGTGGCTTTAGGCACTGCTGAGCTGTGGACTGTTGGGCCATTAGAAGAGTATTTTTAATGAAATATATGTGCATACATACATATGCTTGCCCTTGACTCTGCTTAGTGGGAAACATATGAATCTTTGTTGTTATGCAGCATCATCACCCTTAAGGTGAGTAGAACCACAAAGAGATACAATTTTACTTCACATGAGATGCCATAAAGGTCCTCTTCGTCCAATTTGTAATTGAGCAAACTACGTCCACTAGCTACCAAGATAAAGTGGTCAGTGTGAAAAAAACCATCTCAGGACCAACTTTAAAGAGTCAGGAAGGAATTTCCTTTTACCAAAAAATAAAACCACCCAAAACCAAACAATCACACAACACTATAGAATTCTTAATGCATATGGGCAGGGTTAGATTTGATTTAATTTGTATGTAATGGAATCACGGCTTAGGTTGGAAGGGAACTTCAAGATCCTCTAGTTCCAATCCCTTGTGTTGCCAGGTCTGTAACCTGCTAGGTCAGGCTGCCCAGGCCCCATCCAACCCGACACTGAACATCTTCAGGGATGGGGCACCTTCAGCTTCCCTGGGAAACCTGTTCTAGTACCTCATTACCCTCTGAGTAAAAAATTTCTTCTTAACATCACCCCTAATTCTCCTCTCTTTTAGTTTAAAGCCATTCCCCCTTGTCCTATCACTGTCAGACCATGTACTAAATCAGTCTCCCTCCTGTTTATAAGCTCCCTTCAAGTACTGCAGGGCTGCAGTGAGGTCTCTCTGGAGTCTTCTCCAAGCTAAACCAGCCAAGCTGCTTCAATCTGTCCTCATAAGAGGGGTGCTCCAGCCCTGAGATCATCTTCTTGACATTCTCTGGAGCCACTCCAACCGCTCCACATCTTTTTGGTGCTAGGGGGCAGAGGCCTGGACATACTGTAGATGGGGACTCAGGAGAGCAGAGTGAAAGGGAATGATCACCTCCCTCACCATGCTGGCTAGCCCTCTTTTGATACAGCCCTGGATATAATTGGCCTTCTGAACTGCAAGCACACACTGCTGGCTCATGTCCAGCTTTTTGTCCACTGGAACACCCAAGTCCTTCTGTGCGGAGCTGAGTTCTTCTCCCAGTCTGTACACATATCTGAGATTGCTCTGACTCACGTGCAATATCTTGTACTTGGTCTTTTGAATCACACTAGGTTCAGATGAGCCCACTTGCTAAGCCTATCCTAGTTTCCCTCCAACCACTCAACAGCAAACACTGCTGACACTGTGCAGGTCATTGATAAAGATGTTGCAGATGGCAACAATCCCAAGATGGACCCCTCTGGGACACCACTCATCACCAGCCTACCTCTGGACATTTGACCTTTGACCACAACCCTCTGGCTGCAGCCATCCAACCAATATCTTATCCATCAAATAGTCCACCCTTCAAATTCATATCCCTCCAATTTAGAGATTAGAACATAGTGCAGGACAGTGTCAAAGGCCTTGCACAGTCCAGGTAAATGACATCTGTTCTCCTTTCTTTGTTCACCAATGCCATTACTGCATCGTACAAGGCCACCGGATTCATGAGGCATGATCAGCCCTTGCTGAAGCAGTACTTGCTGTCTCAGCTTACCTCCTCTTCCATCTGACTTAGCATAACTTCCAGGAAGATCTGTTCCATGATCTTCCCAGGCACAAAGGTGAAGCTTACCACTCTGTAGATCCCTAGGTCTTCTTTTTCTCCCTTTCTTAAAAGTAGGAGTGATATTTACTTTTCCAGTCATTAGAAACTTCACCTGACAGTCATGACTTTTCAAATATGATGGGGAGCGTCTTTGTGACTTCATCAACCAGTTTCTTCTGAGCCCTGGAATGCATGTCATGTGGCCCCATAGACTTGTACAAGTTCAATCTCATCAGGTCTTACATTTGTGGGATTTTATTCCCCTGACCCCTACCAAGAAGTTCAAGGATGTGAGATACATGGAAAGCCTCAGCCTTCTCCATGCCTGTTGAAATCATTTCTCAATTTTTATTTGTCAGAGGGGGTACACTCTTCTTGGACTTTCTCTTCTGAGCAATATACATATCAAGTCCCTTCTTGTTATTTTTTACATCCCTTGCTAATTTCAATTCTATCTGCACCTTTGCTTTTCTGATCATATCTCTGCATGTCCAGTCAGCATCCCTTTATTATTCCCAGGCTACACATCCCTACTTCCACTGCTGGTATATATTCTTATCCTCAGTTTGTCCAAGAGGTCCTTGCTTAGCCATACTGGTTTCCTGCCTTTTCTGCTTGATTTCTTATGCTGGGATATGGAGAGTTGTTGTGCTTTCAGAAAGGTGTCCTTAAAGAGCTGCCAGCTCTGTTCCATTCCTGTTTCCCTAAGGACAGTTTCCCAGGGGATCCTATCCAACAATTCCTTAGGCAGCCAGAATTTCACTCTCCTGAAGTTCAAGGTCCTGACTCTGTCCTCTACCAGGTCCATATTCCTCAAGATCACAAACTCAACTAGGACATGGTTGCTACAGCCCAGACTGCCTCCTGTCTTAACCACTTTAATGAACTCCTCTATTATTATTTTATTTTATCTTATTTCATTTTATATTTTATTTTATGGAGGTGTAAGTCTATGGCCCCCAGGGGAACACATTGCAGTGAATTAATTCAAATAGTATTCTCTCTGCTCACAACCAACATGGAGATGCCGTCTGTGGCACTAACATAAGAATAAAACTTTATGTAAATAACTTCCAAGTGGAGCCTCTCACTATTAATGCAGACAGTTCCAAAGGCAAAAGCAAACAGTATTTGGCAGCAGGAACTTTTAATGAGAATGTCATTAAGAAATTCAGTCTGTAGACAAAGCGTACCCAGCTGACTTTTCTACCTCTCTTTTTTTTCCCCATCCATTAAACATACAGAAGATGTTTTGGGGGAACCGTGTGTGCTTCCCCAAGTGAGCAGTCCTACTTGCAGCATATCACAGATTTACAAGAAGGTTAGTATCAGCTCATGGCAAATTGTTACCATGGGCAAATGATTTGTTGGATGGCATCTCTACTAATGTCATGTGAAATTGCAGAAGAAACAGAGCAGACTTGTATGAAGTTAACATCCACCATGAAGAGGATGAGGGAAGTTTGACTAGGAAGTATAGCCCAGATGGAGTTTTGATAAGAAATTGAAAGGCCAGTGCATTCAGGCTTAGCAAACTTGTTTCTCATTGCAAAATATCCAGGTTATCAGTCTAGCCAGGAGGAAAATCTGTGTCCTTGCTATGTAGCATTTGTAACTCCTCCTGTTACCACCTGGAAGTTCCTAATGCATCAAAAGAAGGACACAAATCAAAACAGAGATGAACAATGAGTGTACAAAAGAATCCTAAACTGAAGTTGCTGTTATTTCAGGCTGGCAGAGATCATGATTAGCATCATCAGCTGCTATTTAGATTTATGTCAGGTCAACCTTAAATCTTCAAGTGAAAATTAAAGTGAATCTTAAACATTAATCATCACCATTAAACAAAAGAAAACAAAAAAAAAAGGTAAAAAGAGATTTACGTGCTATTGCAATTGAATGTTTTTTTCATTCACTTATGTTTCAGCTTGTCCACGGCAGGAATAATCTAAAATCATGTTAGATGACCTGAGACTGCTTCCTGATATCTCTCTGCCATTTCAATGTAAGTGCAAGACATTTGGAGGTCTCCTGTCAAATCTACCAGCACTGTGATGATGTACCATATCCACTAAGTTCTTCACCTTTTACAAAAGGAAGAAAACCTCTTTATATACATCAATAATTTTCCGTACAACTATGTTTAAAAACAAAAAGACAAAATTAAAATTTTTCTGTGATTAATTTTCTGTAGTATAAACAGTAGAAATTCTTACAAGATTTGGGTAAACAGTAGATTTTTGGATGCCATTCTATTAAAGGATCTATTCAGGATCTCTGTTCTCATTTAGTTGAACTGGCATATTTATGCCCTAAACTTTATGAGGCTTGAGAATTCAAAGCAGTAGTGCTATGATGAGTTAACATCACTGCTTAGATTGTTCATCAGCCAAACAGCAAAATTTCTTAATGTTATTTTATGGGACTTATAAGACATTAAACTAAACATGATTGCTGCTCCATAAAACAGAAGAGCAGTTCTCTACATACTGTATGCAAATACAATGTCCCATATCAGCCTCCAGTGCCTATAGTAAGTTATCTTTAGAGTTTAGACTGAATAACTATTATTTGTTTACACGCTCCTGTACCTCTGTATTTCAAGTAACTGAAGAACTTTTGAAAAAAGTGGGAACGATGCCATTAATGTCTGAGGTGAAAGAGAAACTGGGAGGCTTTTCTCTATTAAAAATGCTTTCAAAATGCAGAAGAGATTTGGATATTCTCTGTATGACAAAAGTTAACCGTACACATGGTTTAAACTGTCTCTTACTTTTGAGAATTAGAAGAATAGCTTTCACAATAATTCCTTATTCTAGAAATGTAACGTCAAAATATATTGTCCACTCTGGCAAGGAAAATACTGATTAATGGGGAGCCAAGATCTGTTTCTGCAAATACTTTCCTCCTCTATACCATTCAAGACAGTGACAGTCTTAACAGAGGACCATGACTATAGTCCTACTCTTGATAATAGATGTTGGACATATAACAATTGCTCGTTTTCCAAAAAATCCTACTTTGAATGCACTGAATCTGGAATATTCACCAAATAATTCCTGAGTTGAATATTATGAGTCTGAGGGCAGAAAGATGTATGAGCTTTTTAAAAAGTGGAAGTTTGAATGAAAGAGGAAATGTAACATCAATATATGAAATCACCAGAATATGAAAATCACCAATTAATGAATGCAAAAGATAGATAAATTCTGAAAAAATTCATGTATGCAAGTCAAAGTAATAATTCACACCACCACTGATTTTGGCAGCATTGCAGAGGTAACATTTTTACAAGGTTAAGCTGTCTTTGAACTTTTCTGTAATATATTAGGTGCAAACAGACCTTTCATCTGTATCAAGTATACGTCTTTTTATTTCTGTGCTTAAAAAAATCCTCAAATTATGACAGTTGTGAGGAAAAAATCTCAACTGTGTTTTACTTCTCCTTATCCCATTGAAAATATTTGAAGATGTTAAATCAAATGAGTATTATTCCACCATATCCAGTTTTTTTTAGAGTCTCTCTTCAAAATGCTGTTGTCTTAGAACTAGTGGTACTATCTAATGGTCACATGCATATGTACCCCTTTCTTTGAAGCATAAGACTTTCAATAAATTCAGTGTATGACAGTTGAAAATCAAGACTTGGATTGACTTGCATCAGCACTGTAAGATTGTGGAAGTGATGTTAGCCTGACAAGGCTTTCAATAAAAAGTATTTGACAATAAAAAGGATGTTATTGACTGTCTTCTTTGGGTAGCCTCCGACTTTTACAGAAGATAATATCTAGTAGTAATATAATAGGAAAATCAAAATTGATGATACACAGCAGAAGAGGGAGCCCTGAGGTTTATGTATTTTTTTGTTGTTGTTGTTCACTTTTGTGCAGACTCAGGTTCAAATTCAGGTTCAAATTCAACCTCAGTCTGTCATTATTGTAACTTATGTTACAAAGCCTGTTTGGTACTCTATGCAAAAAAGGATGAGGCAGTGAGTATTCAATACCTATCTATATCAACAGACTTTGAAATAATTAGTAAAGCAACACTTTGGGTAACTGTAAGAAGGAAGATCATTTTCTGTGTACATCTCTTCTGTATTCACTTTCTACAACTGATTAACTACTCTTTCAGAAATCAGAGTCATACATACTGAAAACTGTGTATAGAAACCTATAGAGATGGAGAAGTAGAAATACCTTTATACTTAGAGATTCTTATATATCATGATTATTCTTCTTATATATGAAGACACATATAAGAAATTATATATATATATGTAAACTGTTTCGTATATATAGAAATTAGGCAAATCTGAGCATAGGAAACAGAACATTCCTTGCACATCTCTGTGCATTAATATGAAAGTTGAAGTCTTTGATTCAGCCCTTTTCAGTGGTAGAGTATGGTAAATTAATAGGGCTATCTCACTGACTTCAGTAGGAATGGACTCAGTCCCTAAACTCAGTCCCTAAAGCTCTGCTCAAACATAAATGACACTTTTTTAAGGGAATACTCAATATGTTTTGCTCTCTGAGGTATATCACTCTCTGAAGCTGCTTCAATGAAAGTTGATGAAAACTCAAAAGAAGTTAGTTGATACATCTTGAATATTTGCAAGAGAAAAAACAAATGGCATTTTACCTTCCTCCAGTTCTGTCATGTTGCCTTATGGCTAGTTGCTGTGAAACATATGCTACACTTAGTTTAACTGTGGTTTAACAGAGTGTAAAAGAATTGAATCAGGTGCTTCACAAGCAACTGCCCCTACAATGGATGTTTCAGTGTGCAGGGTCATTCTGTTTTCTGCTCCATGCAGTTCCTGTTAGTGAGATTCCAACAGCATTGCAGCTTAAACTTTAGTAGATTCAAGAATCCATATTTTACTTACTTCTTAATTTTAACTGTATTCATTAAGTGCACTTACTTTACAAAACTTAAAAGACATGCAGTAATAGTGATATTTCAATATAAATAATGAGATGGTGATCCCTGAAAGTAATGTTGTAATGTATAGGAGTCAGTGGCACAAGACCAACTGATAAAAAACTACACATTAAAGACAATAAATGTGAATACTAATGATTCACTTCAGTTAGTGGCTCCACACAATCAGAATGCAAGTGTCTTTTGTTTTGGGGGTCTGACAGATCTGTTTTACAAAACCTTCATATTTTCGCCTTTTTTTATAAACCATTTGTCACGGTTCTTAGTTCTAAAATAAAAGTAAATATTTTGCTTTATAATCTCACTTTTTTAACTAAATAAAAGTTGCTGCATAAAGTTTTAATATCATTTTAAAATATGTCCTTGTAGAAGTTGCCATAAACGTCGACATTTTCAGTAGCATAAATTTATGATGACACTGAATTTTTATGACACTATAAAAGTCCATAGTCATGATGACATCTACAGCTGCCTTTTCACTAAAATATAAGAAACTGTATTAAGAGACATAGTTCAACATTTCAAGGGATTTTAAAGAAGAAATTGTATATACTTATGAGTGCTCGCAGAAGCCTCAAGATGGAATAGAAGTAACATCCTAAGATTATTTAGCTAATAAATCTTATGATATTTAAATGGGAATCAGTGAAGGGTTGTTTTGTTCCTCTTTAGTTTTTATATTCTTCCATTGATCAGGGCAAAAATTGCACTAATAGTCCTTGAAAATCAGTCTCAGTGGTAGCATTATTCTGTCAGGCAAAGATTGCCTAATAGGTATTCCCTTTCCCCCAATATGCATTATGAATCTTAGAAAAATGGACCATCTGAAGAGGTGAGGGTACATCAGGGTGTACCTGATGAAGGTATATGGATATGGTCCAGCTCTACAGATGACAGTAGCCCAAGTGTATCATATCTCTGAACAAGCAGACGCAGCAGTGCTGTCTTTGTACACTGTATTAGGATACATTGGGATACAAGGCCTTCTCTGTGACTTGGTTCCGATGGAAAGGAGACCTGATTTAATAGGCTCAAAACAATAGCACTCGTAACAAATCTTTGATTTGAACAACAGAAAAAGTAAGACTCAAATTATGTTTAAGGTGAACCTGCCTTTAAGCCTAGATCTAGGCAGAGCACCTAGTCTACATTTTATAGGCCAAGAAAAAGAATCCTAGAGACACCATGGAGAAACAAAGATGTTTGTGTTTACAGTAACAGGAAATGTTGCACTTCTACATCGGAGTCCTGTAATTCTGAAATGAGAAATGAAATCTATGAAAAATCATATGTTTCAGTACCATAAATTGCTACACCTTGGGCAGATGAGTTCTGACTTCAGTAATCTTACTGCATTGGAAACTGCTTATACATATTTTCAAGTCTTAACCTATGGGAAGTTTTGCTTGAAGAAAGTCTTCAAGATCTCATCAATATGAATATTGCATTTGAATTAAATATTTCAAAAGTTATTCTTATTGGAGCTGTGAGTAAGTTTAGTATTTCACTGAATAAGGCATTTCCTGATTGTCACAATAGAAGTATGGACTCAATTCTTTTATCAATGCACACTCATTGTTTCCATTGAATTAAATATGAGTTACATGTACATAGGGAATGTAGCAGTCTGTTTTAATTAGTGTGAAATGTCAAGTCTCAGTATACAGTGAAAGCCTAAAAACAACAAGACCATTAACTCTTTCATTGCTGTTAAGCACTGTACACAAGCTAAGTTAGAAAATGTCAGAGGAATCAGCTGGGTTTGAAATGTCCAGCATTTCTACTAAACAGTTGCTATGAAAATGAGTGTCCCAAAAAAATCCAATCAAATACTTAAGCAAACAAAGGACAGTTTTTTTAAAATTCGCTAGGGTAAGTCCATTAATCCCAGTGTTAAACAAGTGGTCATATGTTCTGTATCAGAGAGAATCTGCTAATTTTCATTCATCTGGAAAAATCAAACAACTTATGGCCATCCATTTCTGTAGAAGGAAAAAAAAAAGAAATTTTTAAGCTTGTCCGGGAGTCTTATCGACTTCAGTGTCCAAATATTGTACTGAAAACTGAAACCAATTATCTTGTAGAAAAAAAAATGATGAATCAAGGCCTAACTTTTTTACCTGTACACTTAGCAGAAAAAAATTCATGGTCTGAATTTTTGAAAAGCTGGAACTGTATGAATTGTCTCCTTTTTACAGTGTGTTCATTCTATTGAGATATTAGATGCCTAGTCTAGATAGTGTTTACTTGGTTGTTTGTTTTTTGTTCTTTGTTTTTTTTTTAAGAGAAGCTAACTCATATTTCATTAGAAAATATAGCTAGACAATCAGAAACATCTGTGCAGGCTATATGCTGGGTACATCTCCTTTTCCTGAAGATAGTCATCATCTTAAAGGCAGGCTACTTCCACAGCTGCCAACAATCTTAGCACAATTTCCTCTCGTCTGAGTTTCTCAAGACACATTTGAGAGGTTAAACGAAAATTGTAGAATCTTAGAATGGCCTGGGTTGAAAAGGATCATAATGGTTATCTAGTTTCAATCCCCATGCCATGTGCAGGGTTGTCAACCACTAGATTCTAGTTTCACCTGGGGCCATCAGTCTAGCACAGCGTCTGGGACAGAGCAATAAACAACAGTACATGAACTGCAAGAACCAAACTTCAGGGGTATATGGTAATCTGTGGCACACACAATCACTGCACCAACACCCAGCCCTTCCCCTTGGATGTTCTGTCTCAGCTACATCCCCTGTCTCTGCACAGAGAAGCTCTAGAGGAACATCTCCAACATATGCAGGGCCTTGTGCCACTCTGCAATCAGAATAGGTCGTCATTAATAAGGGAGTAATCAGACCACTGCATGTTTTCCAAGGATTTTTGGACATTACAGAGCTACTAGTCTGTAAGCATAGTCACTAATCATATACAAAGAGATTCAAATGAAAAGTCTACCAGCAAATATGGGCAAAATAGAAGAAAGAGCTTATGTTGCAGAGTTCATACCTGCTGTTATTTTTGTCTTGAATTAAAAAAAATCTCCTCAGATTATATAATTAAAAATTTTAAACCTTTTAATCACGTCTCAAGTTAGTAAGATATGGACAGGCATAATTACATAGCAAAAATTGTCTAGCTCTGCTAACTTCGATATTAAGATATTTCCCAGGAAAATGGCAAAAAACAATGTCACATTATTTCTCCAATTCATTAATAAGCATGTTTTTTGCAGACTATTCTTCATGGTGTATTAACTTATGACAGGGGTCAGGGCTACATTAAATTATAGGATAAATTATTATAGTTAACAGTGCTATTTGACAGCTTCTTTGGTATCTGCTGCTCTTAAACTTGTTCTGCATGGATCTTTTTTTAACAGCACAATAAAAAAAGTCTTAGATAATAAAGCTTTTTACCTTGATTCCCACCTTTTTGTCACACGCCTCCACAGAAAGCAAGTGGTGACCAAAGATAACTTTAAGAAGACAATTAATCATAATAGAACAGCTTAAAATTTCATAAATACTACAGCTCAATTTTAATTCTGAGCTTTATGATACAAAACACAAGGCTGTTCTTCCTTTGCTACTTTCACATATTTGACAAAGTCAAAGTGGTTGGAATATAGTAAGAATCTTGTCAATAGTCTTGAACTGCAATATTGTATCTAAAACCTTAAGAAAGATCAGTTGTTTTCTTGCAAGAAAGTGTGCTGCATTATTCAAGGAAAAGTGAGGTGCCTCTACTGATACGTTTGTGTGACATTCTATACAGAGGTTTTGCTGATATGTATTTGTGTTTGTCATTATAAATAGCTTTGTACTCATTATGACCATTCCTGTGACCTTTCTCTGTCCTTGCTGTATTTTATTTAGTGTAATTACAGAGACAAATTCACAGAGCTGGATGAAGAAGCAGACCACCACATATGTAACCAACTCCCTGAAATTCTGCCCTTCCCTTTTAATGCGTATGTTTTAGTTGTATCCTAATGTCACTCGTGGTCACCTACACCCTTGTTTCTATGGGTATGTTTGAGTACTGAAACTGGTTTCTGGGCTGCCTTTCATGCCACAGGATGGCTGTTGGGTGGCAGAGACCTTTGCGTACATCTGCTTCAAGCCCCAGTCAAGCAGGGACACCCAGAGCAGGATACCCAAGGTCACATCCTGGTGGCTTTTGAAAATCTCCAAGATGATTCTACAGCATCTTCAGGACAATGAAACTGCTGATGGGTCTGGAACACAAGTTTTATAAGGTGTGACTGAGGGAACTGGGATTGTTCAGTCTGGAGAAGAGGAGGCTCAGGGGAGATCTTACATCCTCTACAACTCCCTGGAAGGAGATTGTGATGAAGTGGGGGTCAACCTCTTATCCCATGTAACTAGTGATAGGACTAAAGGGAATGGCCCCAGGTTGCACCAGGGGAAGTTCAGGTTGGATATCAGGAAAGATTTCTGCAAAAAAAGTGCTTGAGTGCTGAAATGCACTGACCAGGGAAGTGGTTGAGTCATCATCCCTGGAGATGTTTAAGGAATGATTAGATTAGTACTGAGGGACATGGTTTAGTGAAGAAATTTAATGGTAGATGGATGGTTTTACTGTGTGATCCTGGAGGTCTTTTCCAAGCATGGTGATTCTATGATGCTATGATTCTTTGACAACCAGTGTGGTGCTCTATCACCTGCACAGCATAGAAGTACTGACATATGTTCAGAGGGAACCTCCTGTGCTCTAGTTTGTGCCCACTGCCTCTTGTCCTGGCACTGGGCAGCACTGAAAAGAAATAATCTCTATTTTCATTGCATCCTCTCTTCACTGAATGGGCAGTCTCTTAACTCACCTACTTTTTAAGTCAAACCTAAATGCCATTGTAGCCATTACAGTTATTATTACAGTTTTGTTTGTTTTTTTTTCTTTTTATTCTTTTTTTCTGGGTGGTGATTGCCTCAATTCCAGTTTTCCTGGCATTATTTTACTTACAGTGGTATAGCAAAGTAAATCTGGATAGACACAAACCAAAGGTCAGAGTTATAAAAATATCTTTAAAGCACAGTAGCTCTCACAGAGTCTCCAGTGCTGTTGCACTAATGCAGAGATGAAATTCCTTGTGTTTTTATGTATCAGAGAGTATTTCACTTACTAGAAATAAAGATGTTAAATGCATAATGCAGATTAATGTAGTTTAGCAGGAGATAAACAGATGAGTCCAATAGCCAGATGAAATACAATCCTGGAAGTTGGTTTAAATATTTTAAATCATATAATTGAAAATACCACTTCTAATCCTAAACTGTTTCTGTAGTATATAAAAAAAAGTAATTGCTATTCTTGACTTAGCCATATATGAGACGGAAACTGTGAGTCTAAATATATCAACTCTGTAGTCCCTGGGTATTATAAACAAGAATATAAGAAAGCGAAACACAGTTAGGGAAGAATCACATTATAACTTAGTAAGTGAAGCTAAACTTTGGGAAAATAACATTTCAAAAAGTGAGGAACTTGTTCGAAAGGACCCTGAAGTCAAGAATGAGGAAATTAAAATCCTTTTATTTACCATAAGAGTAACTTAAGCATAATATAGTAGTCACTGAAGGCTTGAATACCTGTAGACAAACAAACAAAAAAAAAAAGGTAAGCAAGAGGGGAAAAATTCCAGTACTGTTAACTAACAAAGTTCAAGAGTTCATTAGAATTATGTAGGCACCCTTCAGGCATTATAAACTGCTCTAATGACTCTTCCAGCAAGTGACACTTTCTTTCTTAAGTACTCATATGCTACAATTTTTTTTTCTTTTAATTCAGTAATCATATGGAATTTTAAGAATGCAGTAGAGGTTTTCTCATTTGTCGAGATAGACACCACTGCTAGAAATATGAAGTTTGAAAAAATTCAGGTACGGCGTAAATATTTTTCACATTTTCTATTCCATTGCAAATGTGTGTCTCAAACTCAGTTTGGCAATAAAGCAGTTTAACCTCAGTGGCCCAACCAATGTTGACCTTTCTATGAATCTTTCTGACATTCTCAAAAAAATAAATTGAAATTAAATACACGTTAGTACAAAATTTTCTCCTGAGGGAGGAAAAAGCAAACACACAAATGCAAAATAAGTGATGACTCAAAGCATCAATACAGTGGAACTGTACTACAAACAAAATATATCACCTTCTTGTAGGATACTTGCAACAACAGAAGACTAAATCCCATTCTCAGAGATGTTATCTTTGTTTAAGAGGCAGGCAGCCATTATACCACTCTTCAAGGTTTCTGAGACCTCAAAGCAGTGGTGTTGCCTGCTGGCTTCCATACTCTGACAAAGATGTAGACTATTTGGAAGTGGTCCCAAATGCCATTACAAGAATAATAATAATAATAATAAAACTGGACAAGTTTAAGAAACTAGATTTTTTTTCTATGTAGAAAAGCAAAAGGTTAATATAGAGCACAATGATAACTATGTAGTTGATGGTCATCTGCTGTCTATTTTCCTACTGGTGAGAGATGCAAAACAATAGGGGCTAATTAGACAGAAAAAGCAACCTCAGTTTCAAGCAGAGTTAATTTTTAGGAAAAAGCTGTCTCCCTGTGCATTATTCTTTTATATAATGTGAATGATGACTGAGAAGAGAGCATCAACTTCAGTTCATTTTCATTCCATACTCAAAGACACAGAGCAGTTTGCAGGTATGTATATATTTATGGATATATATATATAATTATATAGGCAGGGTTATGTTCTTCACATACTCATTCTTCAATGCCTTATTAGTAGGATTCTGAAATTCATTTAAAAATGAATTATTTTTGGCCAATCAGAAAGTGAAAAAGTCATTACATTTCATTTCTTTTTTCTTTTTCCTTTTTCCTTTTTTTTTTTCTTCCACCAATGATCCTGCCTTCATTGGCAGTGAAATTTTCATTTTCTTCACTGTTATATTCACAGCTGCCTGTGTTCATTGCATTCAATTTACAGGCTCCATAGAATAACCAGAGCTAAGAACAAAATCACCAAACTGAATCAAAAAAATCAGTATAATCTTTTGTTTTGAACAGTTGGAAACATGTATAAAATTTAGCTCTACTCAATGTATTTAGGGGCTGAGGAGTGAGAAAGAAATAAAAAAGAAAAATTCAGTGATACCTTATTTTGTTTTTGTATTTTTTTTTTTTTTCTCTCATGAATAGATTTCAGCTAGAACCTAAAACCTCTGGTCTTAATATTCATCAATTCATAACGTTTTGGCTGAAGTTTTTCTATTATTTGAGGTGATAAGAGCTCAGTTTTTGACAGCAATAGGTCCAACTAATGCTTAAGAAGACCTAGGGTGGTAGAAAATGGACAGTTGGCCAGAGGGAAATAAAAGTTCTTGGTACTCTTTGTGTATGAATGAGTGTAAGCAGTGAAGGAAAATTACTTAACATCAGCAGAGAATTTGCCAAAAGTCTGTTGCAATGTAACCTTCAGTACTGCACAGTATGGTAAGGGCAGAGACATCACCTCAATCTCTCCCTCCGTGTGCATCAGAGAGACAACATAAGTAGAGCATTTTGAGATGCTGATTCAATTTCTTACTTAGATGACAGCAGAAAAAAATGGCAACATTTTCACCAAAAAACATAGCTGATTGATTCAGTGATGGCGAAGTCATTTTGCCAGATCTAAAACTAACAAAGATTTCCAAGTTTATAAGTAACTGAACATGAGAATCCAAGGCACTATTTTCACTGCAGAGTTATCAGAGGGGGAATGTGGTAATACCACAAAAGCAGCCAACTGCAAAATGCCAACGCCTGTGTGTGAAGTAAAGCAGTTCTCAACTATGAGTGCCCTATCCAACACAGCTCTGCTTACTGCCCTATGAATTTCATTGTCTCTGAAAACATCTCATTTTGTTATTTTCTGTTCCTCGGAGCTCAATGTGGGAGTGACTTCCATGACAACATGTAATGCAGATTCCCTGGAACTGTACTTTGCATATGGTGAAAGTTCAATAAACAAGGCACTTGTTGAGATAGAGGTTTCTGCATAATCTCTGATTTTGATTGCTAGTTCCAGACAGCATCAAGAAGGTTACAGCCTGGTTTTCAAATCATTATTCAGGGTTACTGTGCAAGGACAGGAGTGTCTAAATACTGTTTTCTGGACAGACAGATTTGAGAAAAATCGGTACTGAAGCGCACAAACAAATTCAAGAATTAAGCAGTACAGTGATGTCTTACTGCTTTTCAGCAGTGATACGGTGTCAGCTACAAAGCCAGCATGATTCCTATTTACGTCTCCACCAGAAATTAGCTTCCAATATATGTGTTGCACTTGCCTGTTTGTCATGAATGAGGTTGTCCTGGAGACGTGTTTGTTTAAAGGCGGTGGGAAACTGTAAATCTAAAATCTATGTTGGGATTTTGTTCAGTCTTTAAGTTCGGAAATAGGATATTGTTTCACGCTTGTCTTTAATTTCTAAGGAAACAATACTGATGATTGGTTAAAAAAAAAAAAAAAAAGTAAGAGTATGAAAACATTTATTATGGATTGGAAGAGGAAATGTGTATTTGTAAAATTACTGAAAGATATTTCAAGTGTAAATGTAGAAACCTCTTAACACCTTGAACAAGTCATTGGACTTAAGATGCTTTTAGGTCATACAAAGCTTGTCATTCCTGGGAGTAAAAGATTCTTCTCCATGGTGTTAAGCTTGGCCTGGCCTACACAAAGTTGCGTCACTTTAATTAAAAGTGTACTTTTAAATCAATTTAGCAAGCCCATGCAAACCCTATGTGGGAACTTTTAATTTTATTTCAATCAGACTTGCATCAATTTATCTTAAGAGAATTCCTTCCTGACTTAGGCTAAATCAATACAAGCGAAGGCAAAATCAATTTAGGAGTGTCTAAACAAGTGTTCACATCGGTTTAACAAAATCGATTTATAAAATGATTCAAATTAAATTGGTGTAACTTCTACGTGAAGACAAGCTTAGCTTAGCTAATTTCTTCAAACCAGGCTTTTTGGAAGACCAAATAACCAAACTGAAAATTACAAATTTTGCAGCAATTAAACCTATTTCTGATGCAGAATTAATAATATTCAGAAATTTTAAGGCATTCAAGTAAAAAGAAATTTCAAAATAAATGAGATGGACAATTACCAGTTTGGTTATCAAAATGTGTTTTGTTTGTTTATTTATTTATTTGTGAGTTCAGTGAAATGCAAACAGCACTCACAAAATACCCAAGAAACAAGGTGGGCACTCCTGGACACTCATCTTTAAAACTGTTTCACTGTTTGGCTGTGGGATATTCCTTGGCTCTAAGATTGGAAAGAACACTTACAGCTTCCTTGGTGATAAACTGACCTAAAAAAAAGGAAAAGTGTCCTTAATCTCTACTTTGCACGTAGCAAATGTTTGGCAAACTGGACATGTTTGAGATAGACTTTGTAGTGGGAAGAGAATCAATATACGTGCCTTTGAAAATACTAACCTAGGGGCTGTAAATTAAAAAACGTATTAAAAATGAAACCCACAAAACCAGAATTCTAACAGGGAATCTTAAAAGTCTTACAGGTCTGCAAATGAATGAATATTTGAAATATTTTGAAAAATGAAAGCATTTCCTTTCATAGCAAATACTTTATCAAGCATCTTTGCAAATGTCTTGTGTCAAGCCACATATTACAGGCATGCATGTTGCAAAATTTTGTTAGTCAACTGAAATAAGTAAAAGTAAAAATAACTTTAAAACTCGAATTATAGACTATAGTCTTCTATTTCACTCGCACCCTAGAAACTCAGCACATTCCTTAATGTTACTGGTAATTTCTACTAGATTTGCACTCGTCCCCTTCTATAGTGTTTAATGTTTGTGCCTACAAGTGATCCTTAAAATTATAAGTTTCATGCCCAGCACAATTACAAATCTTCAGAGTTGCTTTCTCCCTGTGCTTCTTTTTGAAAAAAGCATTTCTTTTTGAAAAAGTAATATTTGAAGTTTTGGTGCAAGGATATTTCTGAATTACGCTCCTACAAGAAAAGCTGGAAGTATATCAGATAGTAACATCAGCTTCTTGAGATCCAAACAGTAGCTCATCTGCCTATGACCTGACATCACAATTTAATATTTCTTGCTTTAAGAACGATATTCTCAAAAAACAAACAAAAACAAAACAAAACAAGAACAACAACAAATCATCAATCAACAACAATCAAAGAACAAAATAAGCTGAACTAAGTTAAAACGAAACAAAATAAAACCACAACAAAAATAAGATTGGTGGCAGAGGGTCAAGTCATAGCATCTAATGAAAAGTGTAAGAAATTGTAATGATGTAGTCAAAAAATAGGACAGTCCCTGTTCAGTGTCAGTGAGATAGAAGTGAGATGAGAAGAACTGATTCATACTATAGTCATCCTTGTAAAAGCTTAATGTTGAGATAATCTTATAAACATTATTAGGAATATTTTCAGTAGCATGAGTTTTGTATTTTGCATAATGTTCTCTTAATTCAAAGCAGTGGTAGTAAAATACTTAAAACATCATATATTGTGGATCCTTAAATAACCTCTGGGATGGAAGTGCTATGAATCATCATCACATGTGCCCCACAAACACATTTCCACTTGTATATATACTAATTCTGTGGTCTGTGGAAAATGGCTTTGTCTAAGATCAGAATACCTTTAACAGTGCTCTCCTGAAGGTTTTGGCTATGCTTAGCAGAACTGCAGGTTGTCAGTAGAAATTCAATTTGTGCTGGTACTTCAAATATAGAGGTCATGCTAGGAAACACATTGCCATTGTTTTTTTAACAAGTTATATAAGTGAGAGTGAGCTGGAACTGTTTTTCAAAGGCAAAGGTTTATCAGACCAGACATCATTTTAGAGCAAGGCTGTGCACTGGGTATGTGTCTTTTCCTCCTTCTGCTCAGGCTTTCCTAAGATACTTCTGGCTCCTCTGATAATGGGAAGGCAGGAAATTGGGCCTTGGGACTACCAATAAATATATTTTAAACAAGAGACTGTAATTTATCTTTCTGCTTTATCTTTGCTGAAGTCTGCTGAGCCTGTGTAAGGATATCCTCATAGCATCATAAAATCGTAGAATCACCAAGGTTGGAAGAGAACTCCAAAATCATCCAGTCCAACCATTCACTCATCACCAATATTTCACACTAAACAATGTCCCTCAGTACAACATCTAAACTTTTCTTGAATACCTCCATTGACTGTGGCACCACCACCTCCCTGGGCAGTGCATTCCAGTGCCTAACCACTTTTTTCGGATAAGGAGTTTTTTCTAACATCCAACCTGAATCTCCTCTGGCACAGCTTGAGGTCTTTCCCTCTAATCCTATTGCTGGTGACATGGGAGAAAAGGCCAACTCCCACCTCACCACAACTTCCTATCAGGTAGTGGCAGAGAATGATAAGATCTCCTCTGAGCCTCCTCTTCTCTAGACTGAACAATCCCAGTTCCCTCAGCTGCTCCTGATAAGAGGAGTTTATGCTCCAGACCTCTCACCAGTTTTGTTGTCCTTCTCTGGGCACACACCAGGGCCTCAGTGTCTTTCTTGTAGTGAGGGGCCCAAAACTGAACACAGTACATAAGGTACAGCCTCAACAGTGCTGAGTACAGAGAAATGGTTACTTCTCTGCTTCTGCTGGCAGCACTATTTCTGATACATTTTGTTTTTGAGTCTTTTTGCTTTTTTGATATAGTTAGAAACCTTTCTGCTTGCATTTATAACAGTGATTTTGCCCTCAGAATTGTCTGGTACAAGGAGATACATGCAAATCATACTTCCTTAAATAGATTATCCTTTGCTTAGACTGTTTTCATGTAAATTAAGTCAATTTGAGTACACGTACACAAATGTCAAATTGTTCACTTTTGCACTTCTTCAGTTAGTTTCTTTTCCCCCTTTTTTACTATTTTAAATGTAATATTTTCCTACTGTAGTTAGAATGTGTTTCTGTCTCATTAATACTTCTCAGTTTTATCACTGAAATTTCTTGAATCTTTCTGCTAATCAGGACTAGAAAGCACTAATATGACATATTTATGGTACTTGTTAAAGCTATAGAGGGAAACAGCTTTCTACTCTAAAAGACTTGCAGACATGATGTAGCCCTGGAAAAATAGATGATGAGAACAAACAAAACCATTGGAAGAAAGAAAAATCCAGATGAGCAGCCAGCACAGCAGAGGTGTTTGGAGAATAAAATTGGCCTCTGGCATCTCTTCTTGCACAGTACTTGAGAGTAAATTTGCTAGAATACAGGAGAACCTTGTACAAATCCCTGATGTCTGGTGGGAGCTCTAGGTCTAAGCCAAACAAAAAAAATAACAGAACGGTTATAGGAAATCTGCCTTTGAAACCTCATGTTGTGTAGAGAAGGTTTTCTTTCTTACCTCTTAACCTGTCTCCAGAAGACTCTGGACTCCTGAGCATCCCTCTTGCATGTTTTTCAGCTTATGTGTATCAAAAATATCAGGATCTGCGTTGGATAGGGCCCTCAGAGTTACCTGGTGTCAATGCAGTGGCTTGGATGATAATTTACATTTTCTTTTCTCTTTGTGAAAGCATTATTGTGGCACATAGGAATCAACAGTAATCTTCCTTCCATAATTCTGTAAGCTATTTTGCTCAGCCTGCTTGCCAAAATACTCACTCATGAATAAGCAATAAGGTAGAAGGAATATTTCTTTAAGTTTTAAGCCCCTTGGGCCTTTAATCTTGAAGCCTTTTAAATCCAGGATATGATTTTTTGTGAGTATGCATGTATATGTGTTGAAGAATGTGTATTGGTGTCATTTCTCTTAACTTGTGTGCATACTTGATTGCTGGAGGGCTTTAATTCTCATTTAGACGTATTATGTACTTGTGGACACGTACGTTAAGGACAGTTTGCCTATTTTTTATAGGATGGAGGATACTGATTATCCAAAGTTTTTCCCACTGCAGCCATTGGGAGTACATATTGATGCATTTTTTAGTAGGGTGAAAAAAGGTAAAATAAACTTTTCAGAACTACCTACTGTACAGTGACCACAAAATGCTAAGTGTCCAGCATCATAGCAAGTTTCAGTACAGGACTCTGTGTGAGACTAGACTTATGCAGTGATTAACTGGAAAATAAATATGTCAATACAGACGTTAACTTAAGGAAGTGAAAAAAACATGTCCTCTTTCTGTCTCATTCCTTTGTGGGCTGCTTGACTTCCTGGACCATGGGGCGATGAAAAGGAGAATCTGTCAGCATTCAGTGTGTGTGGAAAGGAAAAAGAAAGAATGAAATGCCTGTTTACCACCACAGTTTGGTTAAAGGTATCAGCTAGCAAAGAGCTGCACCAAGGCTCCACTCCCCTCTCTGCTTGAATCAAAGGAATGTTGCAAACTTTGAACTTGTGTTCTGGGGTACACTACATTTCCCACTGAATCTGCATGCAAACAGGAAGCATTAATGCAGTATAACCCAATAACTAAACTATATGGAGCTGCTCTGTCTACAGCCTAACAGTTTCCTTCCTAAGAGTTTGAGTGCTTATCCAAGAGTCAGAATATTAATTTTCAAGACCTTTATTGAAAACTGTCAAAAGCCAAGTCCCTCAATCCAGATGAATCTCCTATATCAGAGTGTATTATTTATTGAACAAGGGTGACAAGCTTCTCTGTATCTCCCATTTATGAGTGGCATCAAAATGGTAAGTTCAAACTGACTTGGGAATACTAAAACACTCAGTTTTGTGCTTGCTGACAGTAGGCATAAAACCATTGAAGGGAAGCCAGTGATTCAGCTCTTTGACTCAGATTTCCAAGTAACTTTTGGTGTTATAAAGTCACATTCTTGAGCAAATAAACAAACCTACAAAACTAAGTTACTGCTTCTTACCAAGAATTTCTCACCAGTCATATAAACACAGTGCCAAGAGACACTTCCTGCCCAAAAGACTTAACATTCTAATGCCCAACAGGGTTCTGCTCTATTTGGAGTATATACCATAAAAAATAATAATGAACTGGTAGCACAAGTTCTATTCTCTGAAAGTGGCTCACAAATTTATTGTAGCAATTAAAACTTCAGCTCTTGTACTACTTTTTACCACTTCTTACCTTAAATTTCTGGCTCTCGAGATTCTGCTAACACCTTATGAATTCCTCACAAAAATGAATTTCGGAGTTCTGCAAAGATAGGCTGCTTTTACAGGAGTATGGGGATGAGAGACAGTTGGAAGGTTCATTCTGAAGAAAATACATTAAAATGACAGTATTTGGTATAAAATAGAATCCTGCCAACAGAGGTAGAGTGCAGGAAATTGCAAAGTAGGTGTAGAATGTGTCTAGCATGCTCTGGAGACATCTGAAGTGGGACAGCAGAAAACACATTGCCATTGACATGAATTAGCTGTGCAAGTATTGGCTCAAAATCACACACTTTACAAAACAAGTAGAATAAGAAACACTTTTTTCTTCATATTTTTTATTATGCGTGTTTGTAGGAGTGCTCATGAGCACTAAAGGAGAGTTTTGGGGAGAAAAATCTAGAAAGAAGAAAATAAAGGAAAAGAAAGAGATGTATCTGTCTGATGCTGTTAGATTAAATTAGACTATAATGATTACTGTGTGCCTTCACAAAAGACATTTTGTAACATTTAAGATTTCTGCTAATTGAACGAGGTACATTACCATGCAAAAGAATGTTAGTGAAGGTTGAAAAGGACAAACCAACTATTCTCGTACATCACCATAATTATGCAGCCCCATGTTCGAACAATTACATTTATGTAGACCCACTGTTAAAATCAATGTTACTTGTACAGCTAGTCCTTAATCAATGGAATCAGTCAATTTACCATGGTCACATCCTTCTTCTTAATTAAGACAGTGATATCTCTGGAGCGCAGGGTCTCAAAGAGATAAATAAGTACAGAGGTTGGGAAATGTCAAAGAGGTGACTCCCCGATTTTACTCTCAACGAACTTGGGAGGAAATAAGACAGTTCCCTCAGTTCAGGGAAGCAGCACAATCTTCTAAAGAGATGGCTTAGCATTCATTAAGAAAAGAGCAGGTAGCGGTGTCTGACAGAAATAGCACTAATGAGCAAAGAGCGCTTTCAACATGCATATCCTTCATAGTCATAGTCTGAATTATGAAGGTTGTGCCACCTAAGCCAATTTTAATTAGAGTGAGCATGGACCTCTTTGGACAGTTAGCCTTTCTTTCCAAAATCCATTTCAATATGGTGTCATTTTGTTGTCATAATCAAAATGGCAAAGTGATGGAATAACCTACTTAAAATGTCTGCAGTGTTAAAGCAGATATGGCAAACATCCTCTAACGACACATGTAATAAGGGTATTACCTAGAGGACTTTGACAGTGCTTTCTGTGTTGTCAGCGTAGCTGGAATAATGATAGAGGTCTCCTCTGGAATAGGACAGGGGTCTTTAAAGACCAGGTCTATACTTTCTGTTTTACAGGTAAGCTATTAAACTCCTGTGTGCTGGAAGAAAAAGAGAAAAATACAGATCTGCCGAGCTGCCAAATGCAGATGTGGTCATAACTCCTGAAGTTTTTTTCCCAGGCAAATATACTTGTACTGTCAAACTAAGATTATACAGTCTTTCTATAGGAAAACACACATTCTGAACTACTAAATGAAACATAATGAACATGTAAGAAATGAGTATACATTTGTTTATAAAGGTCTTGATTTAACAATTATTTCTCACAGTATATTATTAAGATATTTACAATACAAGAATCATAAATTACCTCTCTGCTTGAAATGCCTTTCGTCCTCTAGGTCCTAAATCCAAGGCATTAAAAAATTTAGGGGTACAAAGCTACCTAACTGGGTTTTCCCTCAGTGACACCAATTACAATCCATGATCCATCTTTGAATATGAATTGCAATCAGTGTGCAGCCCAGGGGTACCCACTGGTTTAGTTAGATACCTTTGGGAAATATTTGAAAAATTTGGCTGCACATATTTGCCAGCTGTAGGGGGACTGCTTTGCAGGGTGTTTGGACTCGATGATCTCTGAAGGTCCCTTCCAGGCTTTACAATTCTGTGATTCTGAACAACTTAAAAAGCTTGATCCAGGAATCTAAATACATTTCCAGGTGGTATAGTGATGAACTGTGGAAAAAAAAAAAAAAAAAAAAAGCATTTATACCAAATTGATGAGTCCATAATATGCAGAAGAAGATCAAGTGAGCATCAAGTGATAGCATCACTATTGTGATGCAACTTAATTGCTTCTGTGCCTGGGTACACAGAGAATTTTTGACAATGAAATTTGAGTTGTGGGAAAACACAAACAACAAAACTTTCCGTTTTGTTTCTATTCCAAAAACAGCAGAAGCAAAACAATATTAAAAAATTACTCAATAGTCGAGAACAACCTGGTCTAGTGAGAGGTGTCCCTGCTATAGTTGGGGGATTTGGAGCTAGACGATCTTAAAGTTCCCTTCCAACCCAAGCCACTCTATGATTTTATGAACATCCCAAATTAAATCTGAATAGAACAAAAATTTGATGTTTTTTCTGAGGTCATAATTTTTATTGAAGGAATAAGAAAAACAATGTTAGAGAAAAATACTGAAAAGCATATTGTTCCCTAAAAGGTGACCTGATAAAAAAAAAAGAAAGTAATTAATTTGCTGAAAATCTGAAATGAAATTTAGTTTCTGAAAACTTTTCTCAGAAAAAATACTATTTTCTCATTTGATTCATAGCTATCGAAAACCAAAATCAAAATATTAGAAGCAACCATAAAAAAAAAAAAAAAGAAAAAAAAGTAAGGTAGAACTCTGTCATGGAGTTATAAAAAGAAGTTGTAAATTTCCCTTCCTTGTGGACATTTCCTATATACCAATCCACAGTATGAGGGATTGTTTCATTTCCTGTGAAAACTGAAATGTATTAAAGTATGTTTCAGTGAGTTAACAATGGGAAGGAGCCACTCCCTCAGATTCAATCTCCATTATGTCTTACACTCCTTGTGTTTTATTGGTATTGTAGCAATCTCTCAATTTCACAGCTGAAAATTGGCATATTTTCTCTCCCCTTAGGTGTATTATTAAAGTTAATAAATTAATGTCTTAGATGTGCTTTGAGAATTTCAAGACAAAGCAGAGAAAGTTAGTGTTGTTATAAACTGTTATCTTGCGTCAGGGGCAAGAAAATATCCCTGATTTGGACTATGTAAAAAATCATGCATATAAATTCAGTTTGAAGTACACTGCAGCAAAAGCAGGAAGAAAAAAAATGCACCACTGTACAAAAATAAATAATCTGACCTGCCATAGAAGGATTCTTCCCTTCCTTCCCTTTATCTCCATGTTACGATTTTAAACTCTAACTCCTCTAGATGTATATGCTTCCACATTTGAGGTACTATGGTGAAAGCTGAAAACAATAAAATTGAAATGGAAGTGATTTGATATTTGGGGAAAATTGCAATTACCAAAAAAAAAAAAAAAAAAAAAAAAAAAAAAAAGATTTTTTTTCAGTGCTTTTTGCAAAGAAACAGAATTAAGAGAAAAAGCCAAGAAAGCTGCAGGGATTAAAGTAGATATTTTATAAATTTGAAAGCAGCTGTTCCACCATATGTGCTTACCTTTTCATTTTTTCTCAGCTAGCACACTTACCCTGGATCTCTACCAACCTGGCTTGTTTTTAATCCAGCAGTATCACTGCCTGAATAACCAATACCCTCCCCATCCTCACAGCAGTAAGGAAGCTTTGCTGTGGTAGGATAAAATACACAAATTCTTCATTTTCTTTAATTTATTTTAAATCCTGCAGATTTCAATATGTTGCAGTGTTTCAAGATCGTAAGTTCCTTGAGCAACTTCAATGTGAACTACAAAGCCTCTGGCTGTATAATAATATTATATCTCTTTAACAGCCCAAACTACTCTGGCCTTCATTCAGTAATGAATATAAAAATGTGATTAACTTTTATCAGATGTTTACAACTTTGCTGAAGAGAGGCACTATGGGGTGTATATTTATCTACTTTGTTGGTCTGAGACTTGCAAAAGTACCTGTACAAGTTTAAATATTGTGTTTCTACAAAAATAGGCACGTGCTTCATCACTGGCAGCACTACTAATAAAGTAACCTGAGCCGAGAGCCAAATATTCCCAAACAGTCATCAAACTCTTATTCAGCTCTCAGTATCACCTTTTGGAAAAGGTTTCTATGTGCTGTCATTTTGCAGAAGCTATCTTAGAAGCTGCTAATTTATGTGATATGGTGTCAGGTGTGTATTTTGTAATGTTTAGAAGATATTTCTTATATACTAATTTAATTTATTCTATACTGAACTTTGGAAAGACTGCTCATGCTTTTTGTCCTTCTGGGTACTTATTAATGGAAAAAATGTGACAAATAGTAGAACTACAGCAAAGATAGCATACTTAGAAATGGGAAATGAATCACTGCACATTCAACAATTGATCATATAAAAATTGTTCTTAGCCTTGCATACTTAGTACTCAGTGGTCAATCTTTGAACAAACCAGTGCTGAGCTATAAGCTCACCATCTCATTTATCACAGCATAACTCCATCTTCTACATTTCAAGAAAATTACAGAAAATGAAACTGCAATAAAACCAAGAAGCTGGAAACAGATATGACACCTATGACAACATTAAAAACAGAATTCTGAAGACGTGCAGCCATTCCTTCAACTTCCAATTAATGCAGTTCAAAATAGATGTCTGCCTTTTTATCATACAATATCCATGAGAAAGCCCATAAGAAGTAGTGCAAGTTTGCTACAATCATAGGACACAAACATTACGTAGGATTGAGAAGACTGGCTAGAGAAAATTCAGGAGCATCTTAATATTTTATATTTAACATATATATATATATATATATATACCATTGTATCAACAAAACACTTCAAAACAGCACATAGCAACATTAAGATGCATAGAAAATGAACATAATCCCACTATGATATATCACAGAAAGGTAATTGTAGAGATCTATGGCACTGAGAGAATAGTACGAAGTTTAAAGTTGTTATACATGTGACACCAACCTTTTAACCAGGAATACTTTCTTCTATGCATCTGAAAGTATGCAACAATACAAAAAATAAATTTGATAGTATTACTTTTGAAATTTATAATGGTCCAAAAATACATCATACATGAAAGCAAAGTCTGTATATGGTCTGTATCTTTAGCTTGAGGGAAAGGAAATGGCTATTTTGATTGCATCCCTTTAAGACTGATCACTTAAAAAATTCCTTGCCATGCTTTGTAACAGAGGTATAACAGTACTGAAAAAACCTCAAGAGTGAATGTCAAACATCATGAAGATAGTAACGTAATGCAGAAAGAAAAAATAACTGTAACATAATTAAGATTTTTTTTTTCTCTTTTCCACTTCCCATTTTCTTCCATTCATACAGAACACTGAATATGAATGAACACGGCACTGGCACCAGACAGAATATGTAGGCAACTCTGAAAGTAATGCCTTTTATTTATTTCCATTTAAACTACAACATAAACAAAGCAAAGAATCACCCTATTTGATAGAGCAAATTCTCAGGTACTATTTTTCAGCACAGTCACCACCATTAGCTATGAATTATTGCTAGTAATAAGCAAGAACCTGCATGCTGTGCTCATAAAGATCTGCATGGCTGTTTGGAATATGGCTTGCCTTTCACATCACTGTTGCCACTGCAGAAAAATGCCACCTACCACCTTGCTGTGCTGACACCCTCTGTTTGGTCTCCATAAATGTTCAGCAAGCTAATCGATGAATGTCAGTGGGTACCATTTTTTTCTGCATGAAGGAATTCAATGACACACCTTTGCTTCATACGCACTTCCATGTCAGATGCCATTCTGTCAGACTGCCCCTCTGCTGCCATCTGTCACATCGTAAAAATTAAAAGAGATTTAGAATTTATAAGATGACACATATAAACATTTGCAACGACACATCACAGAGTACTGTTGCAATGTAAGATACACCAAATGGTTCATGTATGCATGTATGCCTACACACATAGTTTGCCACAAATAAAAAAATGTTCTGATATAAATGTATGAAGGTATAAACTACAAAATGATAACCAAGCATTGGCTCAGTGTTTCTTACTCTTAAATCCATGAAAAGTGACTAAGATAAGGGTTTGATTCCTCTCACAGAAATAATTGCATAATTGTTTCACTTCTGAAAATTATAAAGTAGAATCTATGTTATGCTCTTGCAAATTACATTATTTTTGAAACTCTATTTATCTCCTGTCTAAATTCATCATACGTGGGGAATGACAGCGTAATGATGATTTAACAGAACTGCACCTAAGTTCAAGTCAAAAGATTCACCATTTTTAAGTTGCCTGATTGATTACCCCTGGGGTCTGTGAGGAATTTCTATGGAATGAGAAGGGACTTAATGTATGTCTGTCGTATTTTGTTCATTTGCTCCTCTGACCTGTTAAGCCCCTCATTCCAATAGGGCTGAAGCAGAAAAAGTACACCCTCCGAAGTCTCATGTACAGGGGTCAAATCCTTATTTCCTGTTTTCTATCAAGAAAATATGGAAAACCTATGTGGACACCTCACATACTGATCCGTAGGACACTGCTTCTTGGGCCATAAATGAGGAAATATAAAATGAAAAGTAATTCATATTTATAAGGAATCAATTCTAGCAAGAAATTGAACCAAGGAGCTTTGGGCTCAAAGTAGTGTGGCTTCCTGCTGAGATAAGAAGAAATGACTTTGTCTGCGTCTAACCAACTAACTAAGTACCACGTGTGATGTTCTTGCTTTAATGCTTCCCTTACATGTTGTGCCTGATAACTGCATGGATAAGGGGAAATACATGTCACAAAAACACTACCAGCATGTAACTGGGATATGCATAAATGAGTGGATGTGACTGGCTCCTTTCTAGGCCAACAAGCTTTCTGTCATTTCTTCGTTATGTTTGAGAGTAATCTTCTAACATGCAAGTTTTCCTTGAAGAATATATTAGCAAAAAAAAGGATGTAAAAGGTTATGTACCATTAACAGAACTTGACTTTGAAAGCAGTTTATGCTTCTTGACAAAGAGTAAATAAATAAAGTGCTGATTATAAAATTAATGTTCTGTTATACAGCTCAGAGGGGAATAGTGCAAAATACAATGATTTGTGCACTGGTAAAAAAGATGTGGCCTGCAGTTTGTCATTTGTATTGTTCCTTATATAGTCGCAGGATCAGTAAAATGAGGAAATGCTACTTACCTTAAGTCCATTTAACCAATAACTCCCTTTAATGAAAATCTAAACCACTAAGAATGTTTATTCTTGGGGAGTAGGGTCATCTTTGACTGTAGAGCATCAGCAGTCAATGGTTAGGTTATTAGGAGATAAGTGACTATGTTTTACCAGCTGCTCCTCATATGCCTTGCCCTCCAGATACTTCCCCATCTTCAGAGCCCTTCTTTGGAAGCTCTCTAATAGTTCTACTTTCTTCTTATGCTGTGACACCAAAAAGTGCACACAGAGTTTGAGGTGAGACTGGGACAAACCCTTCCCTCTACTGGTGGCAGTGCTAGTCCTGATGCATCCCAGGGCATGGCTGGACCTTCTGACTGCCAAGGCATACTGTTAATACAGACACAACCTGCCATCAACCAGAACCCCAAGTTCTCTTTCTGTGGGGCTGCTCTCCTACCACTCATCCTCCAGTCTATTATCTATAGCCAGGGCTGTGCTATCCCAGATGCAGAATCCAGCACTTGATCTTCTTCGTGTAGATGCTAATTGCACTCAAATTTGTTAAGATCTTGGCGCAATGCCTCTCTACCCTCAAGGGAGTCAACTGTCCTCAGCCTTTAATCATTCAAAAATTTACTTAGTATACCTTCCAGATCATTATTGGAGACGCTGACAAAAACATTAAAGAGAACTGGTTCAAAAATGGAACCCTGCAAGTACTCCACTAGTGGCACATAGGGCCACTGTCTGGCCATAATGTCCCCTCACGAAACACTGTTATGTTTTGGTCATGAGACATTCTTAGTCTCACATCACCATGGCTTGATGATGCCATGAGTTATTTCCCTGACAACTATTATAAGTACAGGGACCCTGACAGCAGAACACCAGTTGCTAACTGGCCTTGCTGGCACATTTGTGGCTCAAGGAGCAATTTAGAAAGTTCCTTCCCACCCAGTGTGGGCCTCTGTGGATCCATCCATCCTCCTCCACCAAAGCTTAACTTCAGGGGAGCAGCAGTGAACCTAAGCCAATGGATAGTGATCCACCTGAAGGAGATGTCAAGCTCATAGAGGTATATCTACCTGCAGAGGAAGAACAAATGGAGGTGGATCCACCTCTACAAAGCTGGCAGGCATTGTAATATACTGCTTGCCTAGAGATGTTGCTGTATCGATCAGCAGTGCTCCAGGGGCTTTCAGTTTTGATACTGGTGTTAAAGAGTCACCATCTTCCAGAGAGCCCGAGCACTTGATGCAGCTCCCTATCACCTTTCCTTCCCAATCCCACTTAACAACATCACTGGTATGTGCCCACTAAATAGTAAGAAAGAGACACAATCATTCCTGGGTGCTGAAGGTTTCTGGAGAATGCGTATCCCAGACTACAGTTTTATTGTAAGCCTGCTCAGACAAGTGATGTTAAAAAAAGAATGATTTTGTATGGGGTTCTGAGCAGCAACAAACTTTTGATCAAATTAACAGGAAATAGCCTGTGCAGCAGTTTTGGAACCAGTCCAATCAGGACCAGATGTAAAGAACTTGCTTTACACTGTAGACAGGGAAAAGGGCCTTATGTGGAGTCTTTGACAAAGAACATTAGAGGAGAGTTGAGGTTGACCCCTTGGATTTTGGAGCTGAGGATACAGAGGATCTGAAGAGTGCTGTACTCCAACTGAAAAGGAGATATTGGGCAGCATACAAAGGGGTTTGAGCTGCTTTGTAAGTGACTGGAACTGAAGCACAGCTTTTTCTAGTACCTTGACTACCAGTGCTAAACCGAATGCTTAAAGGGAAAATTCCTTCTACACATCATGCTACTGATGCTACATGGAGTACATGAATTGCATTGATTACACAACAGGCCCAAATGGGAAATTCCTGTCTTCCAGGGCTTTTGGAAATAATCATGAACTGTCCAGAAGGTAAAAATTTTGGAATAACACCAGAAGAGGAGGCAACGCATGCTGACGAGGCCCCACCATACAACGATTTATCAGAAAATGAGAAGAGGTATGTCTTACTTACTGATGGGTCTTGCCACACTGTGGGAAACTGTCAAAGGTGGAAAGCTGCTGTGTGGAATCCCATAAGGTGAGTAGCAGAGAAGGCTGAAGGAAAAGGTGAATTGAGCCAATTTGTGGAGGAAAAGGTTGTCCAGCTGGCTCTAGGTCTTGCTGAATGAGAAAGGTGGCCAGTATTTTACCTCTATACTTACTTGAGGATGGTGGCAAATGCCCTTTAGGGGTGGCTACACCATTAGAAGCAGAACAATTGTCAGCGCAGAGGTAAACCTACTGTCAAATTGTGGAAAGAGATTGCTAGCCAGGTAGAGAAGAAGGCTATAAAGTTGCATCATGTGGATGTTCATGTACCCAAGAGCTGGGAGACCAAAGAGTATAAAACCAATGAACAAAAACCAATCAGGCCACTAAGACTGAAGTAGCTCAGATAGATGTAGGTTGGCAACATAGGGGTGAGTTATTTCTCACTTGGCGGACCCATGAAACCTCAGGCCATCAAGGAAGAGACACAATCTATCTATGGGCCAGAGATCGAGGGGTGGACTAGATCATGGTTGCTATTGCAAAGGTTTTTCATGAATGTGAAACGTGCTGCAATTAAACAAGCCAAGAGAATGAAACCTCTCTGACATGAAGGGACAAGGCAGAAATATAAATATGGAGAGGCTTGGCAGGTCGATTACCTCACTATGCCACAAACTTTCAATGGCAAGAATTATTTGCTTACCATGGTGGAAGTGAACACCGGGTGGGTTGAAACATATCCTGTGCCCCATGCCACTGGCCATAACACTATATTAGGCCTTGAAAAACAAACTTTACGGTGACGTTACTTCAGACAGAATTGAATCAGATATTGGAACTCATTTAAAACACACTCCTATGAACGCGTGTGCCAAAATCCATGGCATTGAATGGATATAACACATTCCCTATCCTGCATCAGCTTCTGGGAAAATTGAATGATGCAATGGACTGTTGAAAACCATGATGAAAGCAATGGATGGCAGAACATACAAACATTGGGATAAATGTGAAAAACCAAGTAGTGGAAGCTACTGGATATCTGAAAATCTACACAAAGCCTTAAGGATGGAGCATATAAGGAAAGATGAAGAGTCTGATACAAAAGTAGAATAGGGTCATTACCCTGCCATAATACTGTGAAAAAAACAATGCATGCCATTACACCTCAAGGCTCCTCTTCAAAAGTAGACTATTAAAAATATAGATGAGATAAGTCAATAAGTTGTAGGGCTAACGGTTACCATTGCTTGGAACAGTCTTACTCAAACTTAGATTGTACAGAAATTACATTGAGAGTCTTTATTTTTCCCTTCATTTTAAACAGTTAACTTCAACTCTTAATTGAAAGAGATGTGAGCCCACAATGGGAGATAAAGGCAAATTGCTTCAGGTGACTGAAGAGGCGTTAGTCATTGCTTGTGTTCAAAAAAATCAGCTTTGCTTTGCAAGAAGCACTGATTTCTACAGGTGCATAATCCTTTGGTTTGGTTTTTTTTATGAATCCATATGCATTTGATAAAATGCTACCTTGTACAGCTGAGATTTCAAACAGTGAGAAGAAAAAAGGTGATTTTGACAGATCCCTCCAGGTAGCTTCTTAGGAATTACAGTGGAACACTGCAGTATTGCTGAGAATATCTCACTATCCAGAATAAGTGCTTCTGAATAGGATGCAGGGAGAAGGAGAAAGAAAAAAACTAGAACTAGCTGATAAGTCAGTGCTTTGGCAAGATGTTTGCAAAGAGCTTAGTCAAAGCAGCATGCAGAAAGAAATCACCCATTTCTTGCTCATGACTCGAGCCATATCCAACTCAGACATTTCAAAGGAGATACACCAGATTGAGAAACATCACAACTGGTGGTTGCACTTCAACTTTGAGGTGCTTAAAAATCAGTACATCTGTAAAAACCACCCGAGGGGTTTAAAGTTACTAATGTGGTGAAGCAGCAACAAATAAATATCAACTCTAAACAGTGCATTTGGTTAGTAAGCCAAGGAGGAGCATCAGGAGAAAGTATTTTAGGAAAAGAAATGCGGGAAGAGTTGAGAAAAAGAAAATGAAAGACATTTACCAGGAGACAGAAACTCAAAATTATTAAACAAAGAAAAAATAAAAATAAAAAAGCAGAAAAATAAAGATAAAAACTGCAGTAAGTTCAGTAAAAGGGCAGTTCTTCGCATATTAAGGCTCCTCACACATGCAAACAGTCCTACTGCATTCATTGAAAGTTATTTTAGAAGGTGGTCATTGAAATGCTGTGAGACTGAATAATGACAGCCTTTTAGAGAGAAGATAAACAGTTTGCACTTGTTGCTGCAGAAAAGGGAAAAAGAGATGAAGAGCCTAAGGAAACTTATACAGAGACATGGGCTTTGAGGACATTCTTGCTACAGCTTCTAGAGTTCTATGATTTGGGTAAGAAAATCCTTGTCAAAGCCACTGACTGAGGTTCAAGAAGCCAAGAATGTCAAAGAGACTTTAGTTATGCAGTTGAGCATAAAAAGATAGAGATGTCACAGAGAAAGTAAACAACAAAATACTAAATGTTATGTATTTTATTGAGCATTATTTTGTTACTTACTTTATTTTATATCTCCCAATTTGATGCCCAAGGCCTTCTTTTCTGTGCACGTCAGTGTTCTTGTTGCTCTAATCCAGTACAGCAGACAACAGGGCATCTCATCTGAGATAACAATGACTCCAGGAAGGTGTCAGAGGAATACATCTGTAGCTAACAATCTTTCTTTCCTTCTCCTGTAGTAAGTAGGTACTGGCCTTATTCAGTTCAAAGGGTGTCTCATGAATCCACTGACCTACTTTATTTGTTGGGATATCTTCATCAAGGCTTATAATGGAAACTGTATTGCTTTTATTTCTTGACTCTTTTTACTCTTTTTGTGGTCTCACAAGTGGTCTTGTCCAGCTTTCTTTCAGCCTTCCATCGTTTTTATAGGATTTTTTTTTCATCTTTTTCTTTACTGTAGTCTGGATTAGCATCTTCCTTGCCCTCTATACTCTATGTTCTATGTACTTAAAATTTAAAGAAAAATCACGCAGAACAAGATCTTTCATCTTAGAAGCTTCCAAATGAAAATTTACACAATGATAAAGCTTAAAAAAATTTATGCAAGTAATCTGATTTCACAAATCAGTATTTTGAATCAGGAAAGATTTGAGCCATAAATGACAATCTCTCTATGCATAATTTCTCTGTGCTCAACCAGAATCTAGTGGTGTATGCACAATCCATCATCAAAACAAACATCCTGACAAGCCATTGCATTTCCAAGGATCAATGTTATGGATGGACGACCAGTATGCTCTCAGTAAATTTAAGCCAAATGCTGAAAAGTGCTAAGCGTGTGCACTGCATTCAATTGAACTAAAACAGCTCTCTTCTATCCACTTCTTCAGTATCAGAGTCTTTATCTTTTTTTATGCATTCTCTCTTGTGTAGATTTTCAGTACAAAAAAAAAAGAAAAAAGAAAAAGAAAGAAAAAAGAAAAAGAAAAAAAATTAAAGGCATCAACAAAAATTGTCTGTGTCCAAAGAATGCTGTGATCTGGAATTTTCCTTATTTACATGGTTCTGTATGTTTGCTTCCATATTTAGACAGACACTTGGATTGCTATAAATTGCTACATATAGAAGGCGAGGGAAAAAAAGCCATCCATCAGATTACACATAGTTGCCTTATTACTTACAGTTTTGACTGTGTTGTGCCACTTATTACAATATTAACATATTTAGATGTCATTTACAATTCAAATGTTAATACAACAGAAACAGAAAATTAAAGAATGGTAAAATATCTAATTTTATTTTCTTAATCTTTGATATTGATATTTTTTGTAAATACAGCAAATGCTTCAATTTATATTTTAATAAGCAGTTATAAAGAGGAATGCCTCCGATTGGATCCTAAATGACTAAAAATGACCTACTTTAATTTTATTCATTATCTCTAACTGTTATTAGAACCTGTATTTGACATATGTGGATATTATTTGATCTTTTCAAACCACATTCATTCTCATTAAGAAAGCCCCAAGACATTTTCTTTCAGAATATTTTTCAAATATTCTGAGATTTTGCTTGTTATGTGAAAAGTGACAGCACTTTCAAGTTCTTTATTATAGTTTTTTTCTGCAGCAAAAACCAATTATCCCTTCCCAGTACTAGTGTCTAATTTTGAACTCAATATTTAAGCAATTAGTATCTGTATCTGTAAATTAATACATCTATACTACTAATGTAGTTTTAATCATACAAAATGAGTAAGAACAGCCTTTTTCACAATTGCTAAATGTAAAGAAATGTTTATTTAAAGTTAAAATGAAATCAAACTAGGGGTGGACAAGCAATGGATATAATTTTTTATGTCATTACAGCTTTTCTTTTTCTGAAGACCACTTAAACTAACATTACCTTTTTCAAGCAATTGCCTGTTTTATACAATTTTTCATACATTATTTTCATACTTCTAAACTCAGTATTTTTTGACTGTATGGACATCTTCATGACAGCCTCAAATCCATTAAAGTATTTGAATTTTTGATCCATGAACTTTTTTTGGAAATACACTGAGTAGTACACTGAAAATTCAGAAATTGCATTCAGACATAATTAAATAGAAAACTTGTGAGTTATTATGAACAAACAATTGTTACAGATTTTGCTGTTTGTTATAGAGCTCCCTTTTGGGGGGAGTATCTGTGATATTTCACCAGATCAGAGAAATTAATCTAGATATGTACAATAGCATCAGATTTCAAAACACATTTAATCAGTTATCTACTCTCCTTGTAAATGAAAATTCGTTTCTTTTTTTTTCTTCTTATCCCGCCTGAAGAAAATGAGTAATAAAAACTGTACTACATGTATTTGAGTTCATTATTACCTTCTTATGTTAATCACCAATTAACAATTTCTTTCTCTCGTGAATAGAAATTCTATAAATATTATAGGTCTACTTGCTGATATGGTGATGTTTAACTGACCTGCTGAAGGCTGTTGTTACATACTATTCATAGTGATTGTCTCGGTCTGTCAATCCAGATATGCTGAGGAGGAAGTAAAAAAGTTGAAAAGAAAAATTACTAAAACTGCATTAAGTCTGCTATTCAGCTTGAATTTTCTATAATACATTATTGTATTTGTTCTTGATATTCAGAGATTAGTCTTATACTACACTTACAGCCAAATGAATGAGCTGATGAGGAAAAAAAAGATTTATCTTAACATTTGACTACTGTAACCAGAATTTCCTTAAATACAAGGGCTGCTTTAAAAGTAATGCCTCCTATTTTATTATGTTGGCACACAATATCAGAGGCAGATGTTGGTAGTATGGCAGCAGAGGTTGAACGTTCCTGCCAATATTGCATTACGTTTTGTTGCCTTGTGACAGATGGCAGCAAAGGGGAAAACTGACAGAATGGTGTCTGACATGGAAGTGTGTATGAAGCAAAGGTGTGTCACTGAATTCCTCTGTGTAGAAGCAATGGCACCCATTGACAGTCACTGATGTTTGCTGAATATTTATGGAGGCCAGACAGTGAATGTGAGCTCAGCAAGGCAGTGGGTGGTGCATTTCATTAGTGGCAACAATAACATGAAATACAAGCCACATTCGTGATGACTATGCACAGCTTTCACATCATGAAATGAAGAGCATCTTGATTTTGATCTGCTGATCCGTGTGACTCAGCAGATTACAACCAGAGAACAGTATATGTGAAGAATATCAACTTCGGTGCATTGAAAATGATGTTGGCAATGCTGGAATATCACAAAGTTTGCTCCAGGTGGATCCCATGAGTGCTCACATCAGAACAGAAATAACATCATATGCAAGTTTGTCAGGACCTGTTGAACCAAAAAAGGGGCTGAAGGTGACAATTTCCTGGATTATATCATTACTGGTGACAAGACTTTGAACCAGAATCAAAACAGCAGTCTGTGGAATGACAACATGTGAATTCCCGATCAAAGGAAAAGTTCAAGATGCAGAACTCAGTGGGTAAAGTGATGTGCACTGTCTTTTGGGATTGGATAGGGGTGATCCTTCTGGATTTCCTGGAACCCATCCAAACCATCAGCTCTAACTGGTACATTGTGATCCTGTCTAAGATGAAGTTTCGAACTTCTAGAGTCAAGCCAGAGAAGACAAACATTCGCTTGCAATGGGATAACACCAGGACCTGTACCAGATTGAAGACAGTGGAGCACACACCAGAAGACTGTGCTACCATTCAAGAGTAGTGGACAGACTGGAGAGTTGGGCAGGGAAGAACCTGATGAGGTTTAACAAAAGAAAGTGTAATGTCTTGTAACTGGGAAGCAATAACTACATGTATCAGAACAAGTCAGGGGATGGCTTGCTGGAGATGAGTTCTGCAGAGAAGTATGGGGTGGTCCTGGTGGACAACAGGTTGGCCATGAGCCTACAGTGTACTCTTGTGTCCAGAAAGGCCACTTCGATCCTGAGGTACTTTAAAAAGAATGCCATATCACAGTTCTGGGCTCCCCAGTTCAAAAAAGGCTGAGATCTCAGAAGGAGACCACTGGATGGCCACAGAGATGATAAAGGACCTGGGACATCTCCCATATGAGGAAACATTGGGTAAACGGGTCTGTTCAGCCTGGGGAAAAGAAGACTGAGGGAATATTTCATTAATGTTTGTAAATATATAAAGGAAGATGGGAGGCAAATGGATGAGGCCAGGCTCTTCTCAGTGCTGTGTAATGACAGGATGAGGAGTAATGACCTAGAACTTGTACATAGGAATTTTCATACTAACATGCCAAAGAAGTTCTTTACAGTAATGGTGACAGAGCACTGGAACAAGTTGCCCACAGATGTTGTGCAGTCTCCTACTGGAACAAATTGCCCGGAGATGTTGTGCAGTCTCCTGCTGTGGAGATATTCAAGATCTGTCTGAATGTCTATCTGTGCAATGTATTGCAGTGTACCTACTTTAGCAGGAGAGTTGGACTCGATGATCTCTTGAGGTCCCTTCCAACACCTGCAATTTCGTGATTCTGTGAGTGCAGTGATAGTCTTGTCTGGACTTTCTTACCATATCCAACACATATTCCAGACTTAACACCTTCTATTTCATCTATTTGGGCCAATGAAAGGTAGACTGCATGGGCAACACTTTCCTGCTGTCATAGCAGCTCTGAAACAGAGATTCACCTTTGCTTTTATGAGCACAGCATGGAGGCTCTTGTTCACTGCAGATGCATAGCTAATAATGGTGACTATGTTGAAAAATAGCGTTTTGTACCTGAGAATTTTCTCTATCAAATATTTATTGTGTTCTTTGTATGTCTTTTATGAGTAAGTTTCCATGGAAATAAATAGGAGGCATTGCTTTCAGAGTGACCTAGTATTTCTTAGATTAGATGGGAAAAGATAACTGTAAAAATTAATTCATTTTTAAAACTTCTCAGGCGTTTCAAAAATCTAAACAAGAGATCATTCAAGAAGGGCAATAGTCCTGAATATTTGAAAAATTTAATAAACTTCAGATCTATAGCCAATCATCACAGCCAGCTGGTGTTTCCAGCACTGTGAACCAAGCACTTGTAATGCAATTTATAACCCAGAAAAGTTCAGGTAGTTTATCTGGTAAAGTCATAATTAACCTGTGGATTCACTCACCATTCTCAAGAAACTACAGGCAGCCTGTATCTGTTTGACAAGGAAATAACATCAGAAAAAAGAATTTCAGTTTGTCTTGATAAGAAAGAAAATGCATTCTGCCCATTCTCAATGCTACATGATAGTGTGAGGGCACTGTGGTTAAAGAGGATGCTGTATTAAAAAAGAACAAAAAAGGAAAGTAGAGCATTTAAACCAATTTCTGGCCAGGCCCTGCTCTCTAGGGTTCAGATGTTGCTTGCATAATCATTAACCTCCTCTGGCTCAGTGATCAAATCAGACCAGTCCTGTAATGAAATAATCCAACTGGGATTTGTCAGAGGAATTCCTGCTCCTCTATTAGCCTTTACCCAAACACCCTGACTGGTGTTGAATAAAGCAAGACACTGAAGGGACAAAGCAACCTCTGTGCTTTGAATTTCCGACTTTTCTTGCTGACTCGGAGATCTGACTGCCCAACTCCTGTTGTCCTTAAAACACAGATACTATCAAGTTTTACTCTAAAACCTGTAAATATTAGTTTATAACATGAGGAAACATTGTCTTTTTTTCTAATCTTGTTCTCAGAAACAATTGAAAGCCTATTGAGCCTGAGGCAGATATTCAACCCAGAAAATTTCAGCCCTTGTTTCTGAAGTCTGAAAAAATTATAAACAACAGAAATCAGGGTCATGTACTACAAAGCACTAGTTAAGCAATTAAAGGCATATCTACTCTACCTATCTAAAATGTCCATTTTTTTCATTAACACGTGGACAGAAATGTAAGCACTTTGGAGCTTTCATTGAAAAAAAGGTTGCATAAAACTGATAAAACATGTCCAAGCCAAAAATCTTCTAGGACATTAGCACTTAAAACAATTAAGAAACAGAGAAAAGAAGCTTGGAGTTCATCCAGCTACATCTTGCCATAAGTGATGGGTCAGAAATATCTGATATATGTATAACTGTACATGTCCAGCTTGCAGCTCAAGTACACAAGTTATGTGTTCTCTGCCCATAAGAAATAAATATCAAGAGTGGTGAGCTGTCCAGAGAAGAAGGCATAACTAGGTAGAAATAGTTAGCAATGTTCCAGTGCAATATTTTTAAAAGCAAGCAAGCCAAAAATAAATGAATATTTCTGTAATTTCTGCCCTGTTCTCAGCAGAATTTTTTTATTTTATTTTATTTTATTTTTATGACAAGACCCTTTTGGTGACCCTTTACAGTACAGACAAATGTGCCTGGTAAAGAAGCTTGATTTTTTTTTTTTTTCCATTGTAAAAAATTTATGTAGGATTAGCAGTCTCCAACATGTACCCTTCCTGATGAAAGAAAAATTCTGGAGTTTCCTAGATGTAGATTGCAGTAAACATGACATTAAGTTTGTTGCTGCTCCATTTTTATACTTTATGTATAAAAATCTGTTATAGCTCTCATGAAATCCTCACTTACTGGACTGAGAATGTACAGTACAGGCATATAAAAAAAAATTGCAGAAGCTCAGCACAGGAAATCCTAAGGTGTGATCAAAGTCATTTATCGCAGAAGGTGTGCATGTTTTCTGTATCTGGGCAGATGACTTGAAAATCTCTGATAACTAGCTAGATGTGTAAGGAGAAGGAATATCTAAAGTCTGCTTAATTTCTGCAGTAGTAATCCATAATGGCTTTCCCTTCACTATTTTCTTCTTTCTCGTCCCCAGTGCATGCCAATAAAGCCATTCACTGACTCACGTTATGAGAAAGCATAGTTCTACACTGGATTATTTCCACATCCTGGATTACTCCACAGACACACAAATCCTTATGCTTGGGAAGAAGAGAAAGGCTGGAACATCACCAGGTTACCTTCGTTTGACTGGCTTAAAAATATATATATATATACAATATTTGGTAGTCAAGAATAACTTGGAAACAGGAGATGTCTAGCAGATAAATGACTCTTATCCTCCTGGTAGGGACTCGTTTTATTAGGTTTATTCATTGTAAGCTACAACTACACTTACTACACATTTTCACTTAGATGTACGTGAACTAAAATATACAGAGTATTAACTACTAGTTTGAATTATCCTCAATGACAATTCTGGGTTCAGTGTAGGTCACAGACTGTGACATGTTCACAGACTGCGTAAGTCTTTGATTAGCCCAGAGAAAGCTTCATGCTTTCAGGACTACACTATAAACTATAACTCCGGTACTAGTTGTGAGAGTTCTACAACATCCGTTGCTACTCCCTGATCTTCTTCTAACACTAAATATTGTTATTCGCTTTCATTTTTTCTTTAGTTTATATATATATATATATATTTGTAAATTGGAAGGATTTCTGTCTCTAAATATAGATTTTAATAGTAGAGAGGCCTGATTTTTGATTATTTATATACAAGCTTAATTTAGCTACACTGAACAAGCACCTTTAAGGGCAGAAGATTTGTACCCTGATCATTTTGGTTTCACATAGTATTGCAACCTTTGCTATTCTTTCTTTCACTGAGTACAAATATAATCTATAGAAATTGTAGTATTCACATAGTTCTTGATGTGTTCTATTGAGATATGATCTAACTAAATAAACAGGCGAACTGACACAATTGGCATAATCTGGCCATATTCACTTCTACTTTAAGGCATGCATAATGAGTTACTGTAATGTAATTTGGCAGAAAGTAAGAAAATTTTTTACTGCGATCAATCTAGGAAAAGTAAAAGGTTCCCCATTTATTTACTGATACCATTGCCACCAGGACATAGATTCAAATTAACAGAATGGGATTATGAATTTAGTTGATCTCTCATGGCTTCGAGCTGTGCCAGGGAAGATTTAGGCTGGATGTTAGGAAATACTACTTTTTTGAAAGAGTGGTCAGGCACTGGAATGGGCTGCCAGAGAGGTGGTGGAGTCACTGACCCTAGAGGTGTTCAAGAAACATTTGGATTTTCTGTTGAGGGACATGGTTCAGTGAGTACTATTGGTGATAGGTGGATTGTTGGACGGGATGATACTGAAGGTCTTTTCCAACCTTGGTGATTCTGTGATTCTGTGAGCTTTTGACATTTCAAATACATGTTCACAATTCATGCTGTGTTCCTGGCTTCACTTTGGAATATAATCTCCTCAACCAGGAGTCCATACCTTATTGACTACTCTTCCAGAAAACAAGTTATACTATTACAAAGAAACAACTACCATCTACAGTCTCAAATCAATATTCAACATCATGAGGAAAACATAGCCTAAGCAAAATACAAAGAGGAAGGAGCAAAGGATGCAGAGAGGCAAAGAAGTGTTGCCCACTGCCAATCCCAGACTGGTAGTTGCCCTCCAGCTGACTCTCCTGTTACAATGACATGATAAATATGTTACATTTAAGACCGTGATTAATACTCAGAATCTCTGAGCAGAGTGACCACTGAGATCACATTTTGGCATCAAGAGACTTGGCCACTGCACTGGAGTTGGCTGCAAAGGTTCGAGAGTCTTCCTTAGCATATGTCACATGCTTTTGGAAAACTCAGGTATCATTTTCTCAAAGACTCTCCCTAGCTATTAATGGAAACTGCCTGTGTATGTGCAGATGTGGCTGGAGAGCTAACCTGTGTTGAAAGGTTTTTTGCTGGTATGAGTGAGCATGAAAGTAAAATATATGTTTCTTCAGGAATACAGCCAGGCTGAATAATACTGAGAGTTCTTTATCTCTTATTCAAATCATAATGACTACGTTTTTAAGAATTACATCAATTTTTAAACATCATTCATCTCTGCCTTTTTTTAAATTCAGATGTGCTCTGCCTGCCTAGTCCGTATACGCGTAAAAATGTAGTTTGTAGTTTGACAGGATATTATTGAACAGTATGTGAATTGGTTTAAAAGTAACCAGATTTGAAGCATCCATCAGTCAGTAACAGTGCACTCATAGGTCATTGAAGCTGTCAATTTCAATCAGCTCTGTAATTAAATACATCACCAATATAGATTTTGTGTAAGAATGTCACTTGTTCTTCAGATGTCGGCTACGAGGACAAATCGCACTTTCAGTGTCTTTGAACGTGCCTTCTAAATACAGTTTTTTAAAACAGCATAACATCTCCATCCATCTCAATCCAATTTGCTGCACAGAAATCTGTTTAACTAATACATAGTCTAAACACTGAATTAAAAAACAATGTATGTGTTTCTCTTTCTGTTTAAATGAACACTGTAATGCAGTAGTAGATATTGCTTCTCTTTAAACTCTTGTTCTGATATTTGTCAAGTAAAATAGCAAGAAAGAATAATATCTCATCAAAAATAGAAAAATTGTCCAAATCATCTGTAATTAAAATTGCTTTTCTACACGTTCAAGAATAAAAGAATAGGGTCTTTAGGCATGAGGAAATAAATCATTAATTCTAATTTTGCTACATGAACAGAAACATGAGAAATTTTCAAATAAAAATAAAAAGCGATTTAGTGCTTTTGAGTGTCAGATTCTTCTGTTACACGTGCCACTAGATTGGAAAAGTCTGAAACAAAGCTGTATTACCAAAAATATATTGCCTGCCATTTGATTTAATCTTCAAATAAGCTTCAGGAAGAAGGTCCCTGGATAGTTAATCTTTAGTTTTGTAGCCCATGCACATTTTCAATAAGGTTACCAGGGAATTAGGCCTGGTACTGAGGGGAAAGGAGTACTGTCTTATTCTAAAGATGCCTGTCAAGATCCCACTTGCAAATTACAACTTGCTTAATATAAAAAACTGTATTAGCTGTGTCCCTGCTGCAATAGTCACTCTGAAGGGGAATGTTCTTTGTATTTTTTTTCCCTAGAACAAGATACTTGCCCAGTTTATAATATATAAATACTAAATATTGTAGATATATTACATTTTCAGGCCCATTCCTGCAGCCTGGAAAATGCTAAGGTTGTTGTGGCTGGGGATTTTGTAGAAAATGGGAAGGAGTTGTTATTCTCAGAAACTATGAAAACTATGAAACTGATGCCTTTAATGACTTTACCTTGACCAGAAGGAATCTCTAGTAAGACTGAAATACACAAATAAATGCAGGGTTTCATTTTCTGAGTTAAATGATTCCCTGTAGCAGTGGCAAAAGTTTAAAACTCTTTTGAATGTCGAGATCTATGTTCCTAATCCTACAGCATATGATATAGTAAATTTTAAAATAATTATATTTTACCAAGATATGGAACACAAAATGTCACAGTAAAATCTAGCTAAAATATTCCAAAAAGTACATCCTAAGAGGATAATGTACATATCTAACAGAATAGCAGAAAGGTAATAAATAAAGACAGTGAAAAATGGAAGGAATATACACCTCACAATTGATATGTTCAGGAAAAAAATAGAGCAAAGTTGATAATATCATTTTTAAAGAAGGATTTGAGTCTAGAATAGAAGGAGATTGTACCAGAGTTAAATTCCTTATGTAATTTATATGAATAATTTTGGTATTGGTTCTATAAACAATTTAAGAAATCGTAATGTCACATTAAGATTATAGTTATCAGGGATGTCATTTAAATGAAGCAAGGTTATGGTCTTCCATTTTCTAAATCAGCAGGGTAAAGAAACAACAACAGAATTAAAAAAAAAAAAGAAAAATTTGTCAAGAAATATTAAAAAAAAAGGGGGGGGGGGGGGTAGGGGGGGGTTGAAACTCATGACAAAATGAGAAAATCCAGGAAATAAAACATTGAAGATAAGGAAACCTTTTTTTTTTTTTTTTTTTTTTTTTTCATAAATTGAAAACAAAACCACAGTTTTTGGTAATTATTCTCACTGACCCACAATTGGTAACATTTTGGTTATAGTTACTACCCACTGCCTCTTTTCATGTGTTAACTCACTGATTATCCATTTTATGATTCTATTAAAAATACTTTTGTTGCTTACTTCTGTGCACTGAAATAATTCTTCTCTGCTTGAAATGATTGCTCTCTTACCAGCACTTAGAACAATGCCTCCTTTCTCATCCTCACTGAGCTGTTTTTTGCCACAGTGAATCACTCTCTTCTTGAAACTGTGTTCTCTTTAGGCCTTCCTGACTCTTTCTTTCCCATTCTTCTTTTCTAATCATTCCTACAACATACTCCTTGGCAAATCCTCCTTATCCTCTTACAGTTTCCTTCTGGGGGGCCTTTGTCCTTGTGTCTACTTTTCTTTTCCAAACATTTTTTTTTCTCTGGATAATTTCATAAGCAAACACAAGCACAGTGAAGCATAACACTGATCTCTAATCAATATCTGAGACAAGTCCCTACCATCTTATGGTTACTGATGTGCATCTCTTTCTCTTTCTTCCATGCTCAGGCCACAGAGGGTAGAAAAAAGATGTGCACTTCAAAACACACACAGGTTGAAGATAGGTCTCACAGGAGTGTCTTGTTATCATCTGTAAAGCTACCTCCTCATTCATCTTCTTAAAACTTGCTTCTGTGATGCCAACACAACCTAGACTCCAGCGGTGCTGAGATTGCTACAGTTTTGTTCTGTCTTCTGTGTTCGAATTCCACCATTGTCTTTTTCAAAATATTGTTTTTATTTTTTTTAATGTTACATTGTAAAATTTCTGGGATGGAAACCCTTTTTGTCCTGTATTTTTACAGACATGTGTGACGTGAAATCTGAGATTCTGGCTATAACATATAGGGAGTGCGATGCCAGAGATGTCGACAATGCACAGAACTCAAGTATCTGTACCATAAAAGAGTTTGTGCTTCCAGTGAAAAGATGTAAGGAACTGGCAGAACAAAAAGCATCTGGTAATATTCTAATGTCTTTCTGAAAGGCACTTCCCTTATCCTTGAAAAAGACACAAATATCATCAACATCTGATTTCTGGTAGAAAGGAGAATCGCAATTAGAAGGGCATTACTGATGAGTTAGGATGAGTTAGTTCCTCCAAGAAGTGGCCAAATGACATCTTACAAAAGTTCACATTCACATGGCCCAAAACACTTCATTTTGCCTATGCTGAGGCATGTTTCAGTATACTCTTCCTCCCTCTGTGCCCTAGAGCAAAATGGGCAGCATTCAGACCATAGTAAATTGATTACTGGAGAGAGAAATTTAAAAATCCATTTGACCAAATCATAAGAACTTAATCACTCTACAACCCAACCAGAGAAATTTAAATAGCATTTCAGGCACATTAACCTCAAATAGCTGATTTGAGCATTTTTTGTGGTCATCAGTAACAGGTGATAACTCAATTCCAATTTCTTGTGAATTATATTACACAGTTCAATATATTTCACAAGACTTTTTTCTATCAGGAGTATTACTGAACATCCACGTGAGTTTAAAAAAAAATAGTAGAGAAATATGATGGCATGCAATTTTTCCTTGAGCTTTGTTTACCCTCAAGAACCGAGGAGATTTTACTCGGATATATGAAAGGTAACATATGGTTTTACCTGACAGAATAAAAGCTCTGTGTTATGTGAAGCCGTGTTTAATAACCAATATAAGCTTTATGGGGGGATAGCAATGATGCAAATTGTAATGTTTAAGTACTGGGCAGGAAACCTGACACTGCTGTTAAGTGAAAGAAGCTCTGTTGAATTTGATGACATTGCCGTTTTACTTCTGATCATAGTTTTTACTATCTTTGATGTCATACAAGTAACATAGTAATGGTACAGAGGGAACATCTCAGATGTGAGCATTTCTTCATAGTTATAAAGACTGAAAAAGAAATTTCACTGCTTCACATGCAGCAAAAATTGGAAGATTGCCTTGGACGGTTGTCTCAATACAGGTAAAAGAATCAGAAGGCCCTTTAAACTCTGTTTTAAAGCCTGTAATTTCTTTTCATTTTTGCAGCAAATACCTATTTTGATAAGATGCTTTACTTCTGAATCAGTATTAGCATGCATGTAAGCAAAAGACTGAAGAATCTCACATAATTGCTTACTTTAATCACAGGTATTAAAGTACTAGGCCCAGGAAGCACCAGGAATTAGATGTTTCTGAACACAAGCTTCCAGCATCTGCTGAACAGGACATCAAATGCTCTGGCTCTGGTTCACATTTCTCTTCCTATTATGCCATTTATACAATCATAAAAAGAACATTTCTTCATTTACTTTATTCCAGATAAGTTAAAATGTGTGAGGGAAATTAATTTTGTGTTAGGGTTCTGCCTCTATAAAATTAAAATCCTGTAGTCTAATCTTGCTGTCTTAAATCATAGGCAGTGGTTAACAACCCAAAATCTAATATAACCTGACACAAAACATTGCTTCAGATACAAAAGTTTAAATGGTCCATTCAAAAATAAAATATATTTTTCCCCACAATGCCTCTACAAATGTGTTATATTCCCACACAATATTTCAATGTTGACAATGTGAAATTTTTGATCAGATTTGCTTCATGGTAAGGGATTATTCTATTCTTCTCCATGAAGAAAGAAGTAGCAGTTTACGTTTTGGAGAATCAATGAGTTCCCCCTAGCATGTACAACTTCTGGGTATTGAAGAAAGTCCTCGTAATGAAATGTTCTAGATAATTTATCCCTTACAAGGTAAGAAATTTTCTTCGAGAATGTCATCTTGAGTATTACAGTGCTTAGCCATTCTTTGCTAATATTGGAGTGTGATAAATAAAATGGGCAATGAAATTTGCTACGACTCTCAACAGTGAAATTTAGTCTTGGCAACCATAATAAATATCCATGATTCTTAGATCTGGTTAACTGACCAGCCGAACAAGAAAGTGCTGGGGTGTCAAGCCTCTACAGTGATGATGGCTACAGCTTTTTAAATGCATTCTCCCAGTATATGAGCAACACTCAATTTTCATGAAGCTGGATTCTATTTCAAAATAAAATCTCCAGAGAAACAAAAGAATCCAGGGATTCTATTTAGAAAAAATGCTGAACTGACCATGAAGCAGACAACTTAAAATATGCACCATGAAAACGGTGTTTTCTTGTCCCTCTCTCCATCAGAAGTGAACGGCCAGTATTTCAAGGGCCAAAGAAGTCAAACGACATAGAAAAATCTGTTCTTGACCTCAGTGTTGACATCTCTTCTGTGAATATTACCCTTCAGGAAATGTTTACTTTCCCGATCCTTCCCAAGGATCCTTCTTAGAGATAAATCTCTTATTTCAATAATCCTTGTATGTAAAGAGCTCTTAAGTCATATTTGGACTTCGGGGAAAGAACAAAAATGTCTTGCACAAATGTGATTGGAAGCAAAACAGCAAATCAGAATCAATTTGCTGGAGATGAGGGCCACTATTCCTCTGTCCATCCTTGCAGCTTACTTGCTGATCTGCACAGCTTATCATCTTTTTCATCAAAATATAGAGCAGAAGAGGAGCAGATGAGAAGATTGGAAACAGGGACAATTGAGAAACAATATTTGAACAGTTCCCTCTACCTCAGATATTCTTCAAATTTGTGACTGGGAGTTGCCCTACCAACACTGTGAACTATGCTGTGAGATGGGATATGTTGCTGAACAGAACTGGTGTGGACCTTGGTTTCTAGCGGATCTCCTGAGACCTAAAAGGCGTAGTAGTTTTACATCCTTCTCTTTCCATTTTCTCAAAGGTGAAAACCAGCCTCTCTTAAATAGGATGAAGTTAGAGGGCAAATAAGGTAGAATCCAACATTTTTTAAAACAGGAAGCTCAATTCTTCTTCTTCCAAAAAAGGGAAAACGAAGAAAAAGACAATGCAGATGCATCATTTAGCAAAGATCTTGTTGCAAACTTCCTTTTTTTTTTTTTTTTTTTTTATTTTTTTTTTTATTTGTTGGCCATGCAAGAAAAAAACAAAAAACAAAAAACAAAAAACAAGGATTAAGAATTAAAAATTGATTTTAGTGTGACATTTTCAGGACAAGTAATTTGATTTAGGCATTAAGATATCTTTTTTAATAGAAACTCAGAACTGGATTCAACTATACCATTTTAAAATATTCCTACTTCAGCTTATACTGTCATAAGGATAAATGAGAAACTTATGGAATGCAAGAAAAATGTGAAATAAACAGAATTTCTTGGACACGGCAGAAAGAAAAGAACTGCAACATTTGAGAAAGAATATTTTTGAAAATAACTCTATTATTTGTTCCATGGGATCTGGTGTTAACTTCTCGATAAAAGCTACTAATAAAAATACATTCGACTTCTGAAAGTAAAAACTAAATAAAGGTATTTCTGTAAGTACTATGAACTTGCTGAGAGTCAGATGAATACTGTCATAGTCAAGCAACTAAGTATCACTAATATAGTGTTGCCTTGGATTGACACTTGATCCAGAACAGAAGACTGTTTAAGTCCTGAATTTAGAAATACTTCTAGAATTAAAACAGAGGAATTTCACCCATGATGTTGGAGTTGAACAAGGAACCATGTGAGGTTAGATGTGTCTTCTAATTTGCTGCAAAGGGGATTCATAGATGATACTACTCACAGTATTCCTGTACACTAATATAAACTAAGCTTACTTTCACTCTAAGAAAGCGTGAGCTTGCTTTGTCCGTGGTTTGAGCTGACTTTACTAACTTTATCCTGTGCAATGTATACTGTCTCACAGCAAAGCTTACTTGCTTGCTTCAGTGCTATTTCAATATGTCTGCACACGTCTTGGCTTGTGTTCAGCCTGCTCTGAGTGCAGGGAAACAGAATGTATACCTGGCTGAAAAATGCAAGGTACACACATATTGTATTAGGGATAATAGAGATGTAATAAAAGAAGGATGGATTAACAAATTATACTGTGAATATTGTCTTTTGTTTTTTTTGCCCTTTGGTACAGGACAAGAAATGGACACACACAAGCAAAACATTAAAGTTGATTTTGGCTATAATTTGAAGAATATCCAGTTTACAGATTATTAAATTAATGACAATCTAACCTTGAAAACACCTCTATCTGCTGAAAGAGCAACACTCCATCACCTGTTTTGATTCATTAATGTATCATTTAACTTGGTATGACACATGTTCAGCAGTTATAATTACATTATGGCCTCCCTATTACATCAGCTCTGCTCCAAGTTTCTGTCACCACAAGTCCAATTTTCAACACAGAGAAATCCAGTGCACTCTTTCCTTATTAGTGTCATCTTTAATGTAGCACAGAGTCTGAACCATTACTTGGCACTGAGAGTTTAACAGCAATTAACCCCTGTTCTATCCCCAGGGAGAAGTACATCAGCAACTTGCCAAAACACTGTAAACAAGCTGGCCAAGATCAATGCAAAACCATGCTGGCAGCAGAGCACCTACTGTATTAATTTAGGATATAGAAAAAGAGAAAATAGTCTGCATGAAATTGACCTAAAAGGATGGCCCGCACAGGTTACAAGATTTTCTTAAAGCTGAAAAGGGAAAATTTAAATCCCTAGGCTACTTGCTTACAAACACATCTCTTCTCTTCTGGCTCTTATACTGTACTGATCACCAAATGACTGACAATTATACCAGAGAATAAATGTTTATTACCCTCTAACTGGTTCTTAGGGGAGGAATTAAATACATTTGAAGTGCTATCAGAAAGAAAGTAGCAAAAAGGGTGAAAATGCTAACTTCTCTTTTGTTTTTCATTAGTAAAAAACACAATACCTATCAAAACCTGAAATGAAGGTTAAGGTTCTTCCCACAAGGGAACAGAGCAGGACAAACCCAAGGACTGCAGAAGTCAATGAGATCCCTCTCATCAGCATCTGCTGAGTCACACAGAACATCCCAAACTGTGACAGTGGAACAGGAGTGGCATGGGGTACAATGGATGCCTCAGACGACTGCCATTGCTCACTGGTGTCTGTGACGCTCTCTCTGTGCTGCTGTTGTTAGCAATTAGCAAGGCAGGAGGAGCAGCAGCTATACAGTGAAGTGATTGCACCAAACTACAAGACAGTGTTACGGTCAGGACAAACAAGTGAAAAAAAACCACACTCAAATGTAGCTCATATAGGTTGAACTGACCTGAGGTGAAATATTCTTTTATATCAAGGGCATTTGTTCTCGGTGGTTTTTTTTTCCATCCTGTCACAATTTTCCTCCACGAAGTTTTCATTTTTCCATAAGCCACACCAAACATAAGTCCACTTTCCTGTCTTTCCATAACAAACTGTGACAAAAAAAAAAACAACAACAAAAAGCAAAACAAAACAAGAACAAAACAAAACAAAACAAAAACAAACAAAACAAACAAACAAACAAAAAAAAACACAACCATTTCCAAATGGGAATTTACCAATACAATCTTCCTGCTTAGAAAATGGAAAGACATGTCAGGAGAACACAGTTAAAAACTTATAAAATCAGTCTGTTTTAATAAAGATATTAAGAAGTCAAATTCTTCATTCATTAACCTCAGTACCTACATAAATGGTATAGTATAATTATAAATCCTAATTAAAAATTTAGAGAATGTAGGAGTAGGATTGCTGCTATCCCAGAGGGCTTTTAAGACTCCTAGTAGACACAGGCTCATAGAAATGGTAGCAACACTGGAGTGCTATCTGTAAACAAAGCACAAGAACCTGTTCATATAGGAAGTGGGTTGTACTTCAGGACAAATGTCCTGGTTGTCATGAGGCAAGGCCAGGTCAGGTTCTAAAAGTTTTCATGTTTAGTTGATTGGGTAAGTTTCTCTCCGAGAGAGAAGATAGAGGGGAAAAGTAACTGCAAGTGAAATAATTTCAATAGAAATATCTCTGCCTTTAAATCAAAAAGTAACTGTGATTACACTGACTTTGAAACAGATGAATCATTGAACAGCCTTGTTTCATCAGCAAAAGGCAAAAAGTAAATAGTAGGAAATGCAGTCCTTAAGAAGGATGTTTAAAGTACTTTGGGCTTATTGATCTTCTATACTACAAGTAACAGAAATAATGGCTTTTAAGCATGAAGACTTTAAAGCTAGGTGGTCAAAAAAAGACAAGTTTTAAGCTCAGAAGAAAGCACTGGTATAGCAGAAATGCTATGTAAGTGCTGAATAAAATTACTCAGAAAAAGAGAGAAGGAAGTTCTACACTTGAAATTTTCTAAACACTGGCATTTCTCCTTTCGAATAGCCTGATACGTGGTTTCAAAATAGGTTCTGTTGACCTAATCATGGAAATGCATACCAAGTACGTGTAAAGTACTGACTATACTAAGCCTTAGTAACACCAAAGCATGCCAGTTTAATACTGCTTTAGTATTGGGCTGTTTTAGCTACAGTGTGTGATGTCTCTTTATAACCTTTGCAGATTTGGAATGATTATTTCAAAAACATGAATCTAAAAGCATGTATGTAAATCTGCTTTTTCTGTAGTTTCACTAGAAATTGTCAATTCTTTCATTTCTGAAAAGTCAGGTTAAAATTTAACACCTCAGCTCTAAAATTTCTGAATAGTCACTCCTAAGATGGTTGCTTAGAAATTTTAGTATGTGGTTATTTTAAAGATCATCCACACAATTCTCCCCCTGATATCCAAGTCTGTGTATGAGAGCTAGGTTACAATTTCATGTAGATATGAATGTATTTAGCCAAGTTATTAATTTATTTATTTCTAAGAAAGTAGAGTCAAATTACAGCTAAGTGGTGGGAATTTAAGTGGAAAACCTAGGATGGGTTTAATTTTCAACATGCTAATCTGGAATTGCTAATTTAGAATTGCCAAATTATTTGTTGTTATTAATATTATTGTTATTATTATTTTATTTAAACTGAAAGAAGGAAAACATCTCAAGTTCAGGATCTGGAAAGGAGTTCAGATTGTGTCAGAGTGTGACTAGCAGCCACAACACATCCAGTTTAATAAACAGATTTCTGAGCAGATATAAAAGCAACTACATTGTTTGTTTTTCTAGTTTAAGTTAGAAGACAGATAACAGAAAGAAAATGGAAAAGAGAGGGAAACAAAATGAAAATTATAAAAAAATTAATTAAAGTTAGTGTATAATGCAGAAAAGTTCTTCGAGGCTTGGTTGTTATTGAAAGTGATAAACTTAAATAAAATAAATCGAAGATCTGAAAGACCATGAAGGAAAAATCTAGTTATCTGAAATAGTATGTGGGAAGTAAATAATCTGTTGATGTGACATTACATTAGAAAAGAAAAATAAGATGCAAAAAAAGAAAAAAATGGATTCAATGATTTAGAGTGTGCCTCCTTTCTTCTAGGAGTAGGTCACAAGGTTATACTATACTTGACATTACTTGTCTTGTATCTTCATTGACAACAGAAGTATTTCATCACAAGATTACAATTCTGTAAAATATGGCTGATTGGTAGCTTTTCAGTTCTCTCCTCCCCTCTTCTCCTTTCCCCTTCTTTCCTCTTCCCTTGTCTCCTCCCTTCTTTTTTTTTTTTTCCAGTGGTAAATTAGGTGAATATAATGATGAATGGGAGCTGGGAGAGTGAAGCAGCGTACAGCTTGTACAGCTATTTTGCAGCAAGTATTCTTAACTGCTTGTACAATTTTCATATTTCACATCAAGGATTTATCAGCACCTGCCTAAAAACAAAGCAAAAAGAAATCTTTATACCAGTAAATACAAAGATTTATCTGGAAATATGAGTATATTCTAGTTTGGCCTTTTCTCTGAACTAAGTTGCAGTTCAAAATCTGTTCTGTCCATTTTGTGCTTGTTATTCTTATGTCCAAATGCATTTAATGTAACAAAGGGAAAGAAACAGACTGTTAAATTCTAGGTTAAAAAAAATCAAGAATCAACAATATATTTAAACACTGCTTAGCCTCTTTAGTCAACTATTTCTACGTTGAGAGTCACAGATGTTAAGTGCTATTATGATGTCAAGTTAATTTCCTGGAAATGACTGCCTAAGGTTGGATAAAACAGATTCTTACCAAAATTTAACATGACTGATAAAAGAAGAAAATAAAATTTAGAAAAGATAGAAGAAAAGGTGATAGTAGTGGAGGGAAGAAGATTCTTACTGTTTCTTCCTCTCTGCAATACTTCAGCTAATCATAAGGACCTGAACACAGACATTCTTGAAAAATGGTTCCTTGGCATGCTATTTCTTTTTCCACCTGATCTAGGAATATATGCATTTTCTCATGTACCTATGCCCTCGGCAGAGTTGATTTTTCCATAAGACACCATAGAACTTCCACACTGAACCATATTTCTTGCTTCCAGAGGAGTTCTAGCTGTATTAGATACAGATAATCAATCTGGCCCACAGAACAGAATGGAAATGAGTTAGAAAACAGAAAATCCCTAGGGACACCACTGCAGCAAAACAAAGAATAATATGGAACTTGCTCATTATTAACTGGTTTTAGCCATTTGAACAAATTAAGACTTTTTTATGGGTCAAACAAACCCAAAACTAAATAACTTGGGCTCGAATTTCTTGATGTAAACCAAAAAAATATAGCCATCTGCAGAAATAAATTTATCCTATAGAAATTGTTCTTTTAAAGAGAAATTATTTTTATGAAAGAAAGTTGCCAACTAGTTGTATCACTGACTGTCAAATCTCAAATCTCCTAGGTCTAAAAAACATAACAGAAGGGTCTTAATTTCCCAGTCATCTGCTTGCATGCCTCACATTGATAACTAAAGGCTGTAATTACTAAAACAAAAAACAATAGCAACAGAATTGCATGTTTGATCAGTCTAACAGTAAAGTAAGTGCAAATTTAACTAAAACTGTGAAACCCACTCACAAAAAGAGTAGCCCAAGAACATTTCAAGTCATCTTTTAACCTGTGTTTTAATATTGACAATTGGTCTGGGTACTTCTGGAGATTTCCAAATGGAAGAAGGACTCCAAAACCTTATACCAAAATACAGAGGTAAGATGAAGTCAGCGTTGACAAGAAAAAAAAAACCAAAACATTAGCACCCAAAGATATCACAAAAACCTGCCAGTTTGATTGCTTACGTACCACCAGTTACAGAAATTAATTCATCTACCTTTACACTGCAGCCAGCTTCTGCTTGAAAGCTGTATTACATGAGATATACAAGCTTGGAGTAAAAGCTCTGGTCCACTTTTATCCTTGCTGTTTTAATTTTCATGACTAGAGGACTGTTTATGTATCTAATGTAGATATATGTGGATTTAATTTCTTGCCACTGGTCTTGTAGTTCTTGTTGCTCTTATTTCAATATCACAAGTGTCTCTTCAAGAAGGAGTTTATATGCTATAATCAAATATTCTTTGATCTTCCCTTTAAAGAGCTAATACTGCATTTTTAACATCTTGCAGTAAAGCACTCTTTGTAGACTTATATAGTTAGAGAAGCTCTTTTCCATACTTCTTCCAGTTGTTTTAATTTTGAAATAAAATGCGATACATTATTGTCTTGGACTTGTTTAGTCATCCATAAGTCTGAAAAAGGATTATGAAAGAGAATCAGTTATGGGCTAAGCCAGCAAGGTACTGGTGTAAATGACAACATCTGAAGACACAGGAGTATGGGGTTATCACTTGAGAGATCAACATCAAAGTTTCATTTTGCTTCCTTTCTCCTCTAAAAACTGATGATAGTAAGGTCATGATTCAGACCCATAGTTTTGACATAAAGCACCTTGAAGTTTACTACTTTTGCTCTGACTTTCATCAAATGTCAGAGTCAGCACATACGTCTTCTCACAAAGTAAAAGTCAAATTACAGGTTTGAAGAAATTCCTGTGAACTGAAAATAGATAGTTGTGCTCAGCTTTATCTTTATCCATGGCTGTGTAAATCTTTCTTTCTTGCAATTCTTCCTTACTCATTACATTTGAGTCTTGAGTCACTGAGCAATTGTTTCAGACTCAGAATCTAAATTCTTTCTCGTCTTTTTTCACTCTGATTGGTGTCATCTGTAATAAAATAAAATATGTTACCAAGAACTAAAACATGAAATCACACACTGAGCTGAAAACAGAAGTTAAAGAGCATGTACAGTTTATATGTTCTTCCTAATACGGTTATTCTCAGGACGAACCAAGGAAAAACAAATTGCAAGACTTAAAAAAGACTCTAATAATAGTTGGTAACGCTATATATTTGGAACCTTTCACCTTCAGAATGGATTTGGTACAGATTGAGAGCAATTTAAAAGAAATATTGACTTCCGAGTTCTTAGTGACCTGTGTAAAAATGAATTAATAATCCCAGTTGCTTCCTATTGGGCATCACTGAAATTGTCAGCAGTATTGCCAGACTAAACAGCACTTTCACTGAAAGGAATTAAACATTTTTTACTTAATTTATCATTCAAGCACATTTAAGTAGACCATGGAATATCCAAAGAAACTGAAATCCTCCCAAGTCGGTCCCACAATCCATCACTTAGTCTATACATTAATTTTTAAGTGGCCCATACAACTGTGCATCAGGATACGGGTTTGGATTGCAAGTCACCAATTTGTTCAGGCTAGTCACAGTCTTAGGTTGTTGGACTGACATAATCTGATGGTGCTGGCCTTCCCTGGAATAAACGGACCAGTGCGATGTGAGAGAAAAAAACGATGAGTAGAAAACACATTGATTTTCTTTCCTATAAAAGAGCTGGACAATGCAGCTAATGTCATAATTTGTTGTTGGCATAAACTAGCAACCAGTGGAAGAGATAGTATTAATGGAAGGAAAAGATTTGTCTCCTGAGGGAAGGTAGATCTTAGAGATATCAGAGACATGTCATGAAAAAACATCAGCTCTTATGAAAATCTATGTGAAAATTCTGATTTTAATGGAAGAGCTGTTCATTTATAAAAAGTGTAAAGTTTCAGCACGTACAAGCTATTTGTAGGTGGCTAAAAATAAATTGCATTCCAAAAATGTTGGGCACTGGAACAAGCTCCCCACGGCAATGGTCATCACACCAAGCTGGCTGGAGTTCAAGAAGCATTTGGCAATGTTCTCAGACAGAGATAGACTTTGAATTTTGGGTGGTTCTGTGTGAAGTCAGGAGGTGGACTCAGTGGTCCTTCCAACCCAGGAGAGTCTATGATTCAATGAAATTGACTAATATGTCAAATCAACAGCTATATTTTATAATTAGATAACTTATTTAGAAGAGCTGTTACCAGCAAACAATTTTGCTTATTCTATTCTCTGTCACTGAAATTTTTCTCTCTCTTCCTCCCCCCAAAACCATTACCTTTATTCTTTGGTCTTATTTGAGATTTGTTCTATTCATCTGAGACTGTGAAGGGATGGTAGGCAAACATATATACCACTTGCTTTCCTAGATCTCTTAAATGCAGTAGATCTGAATAAATTTTTGTCACCCAAGCCTATAGGAGCTATCGAAGCAGCAATAGTAATGATTTCTAAGTTTTAGCATATTTCCAACATGACCATAGACAAATAACTTTTCTAGGTGTAAAATGGAGAAGGTGGTCACTTATTTAACATATCATATAAGAAGGAATTAGAATATACTGACAAAGCTCTTTTACACCCTTTGTATCACATTGTATCACAAACGAAGGATATTACAAATTACAGACATTTTATTAACTGGATATGTATTACATTATAGTCATATAATAAGTAGTAGAGTATTTGTATCTCTGGTTCCAGAGTGTGATTAATGACAGAAAGCTAGCAACCAGGCTGCTAGTGCAATATAAGTTATTCCAAACGCTGCATCTAAAGGAATACTTAAAAGTGACTGAGAGCAGAGGCCAAGTAGCTTCCTCAGTGTCAGAAGTGGTCCTCTTGCTTAACAAGTACAGGAAGACAACAGTCCTGCTGCTCCACACACTGGAGATTTCAGTTCAAGATGCCTGCAATCTCTCACTGAATTAAGCTATGAAGAAGAGGAAGCACAACATTATATGCAGTTGTTTAAATTTTTAAACAATTGTCAAAATCTCTACTGACACCCTGAAAAAAGTGAATATGCCTCAGTCCTTTTCTATATTGGCTAGGATCGCTAGGATCTCAGCCATGAATTGAGACAATGGGGTTGGGATCATTTCTCCTAACTTCAGATGTCTTCTAGATACTCTGCCCAACTTTTCTGCTTAAGGTTCTTGTGACCAACTAAGGAAGAGTAAAAAGCGTTTTCAGGCTCCGGACAAATAGCTGTTGAAAGTAGTCAGATTAAAAAAAAAAAGGCAGCCAGCAAGCTCAGTTGAACGTATTCACAGTGCAGCTATTTGAAGTCAGACTGGGTGAATCTTGCAATAAAATGCTGTGAGAGACTAGATCAGATTTGTTGAAAGTCATTCTTATACGACTCTGACAGATAGTTGTATACCTCTAGCAGTCTACAAACATCAAACACACCCCACAATACTAGCTCCAGCCTGCAACTTTGGCATTTAAGGAAATCTTTAAAAACATTGAGGCTTCCACTTTCAACATGCATATGATAAGTTGGTGAAACCATCGCAATTAGAAACTCAAATTCCAAAAAAAAGTTACACATAGAGTACATCTCTCTTTTTGATATTTTTTTCCCTGCAGGCATGAACTCATCTTGGACAAACCTTTCTACAAGTTCAGAGTTCCTTTAATTTCTGAACTTCAAATGAAGTGCAAATAAAGCACCAAACAAACTTCGATGTTGCACAATTGTCAGTGGGGCCTATTTTAATAGTTAATGACCTGGACACCTGCGACTACCTCAAGAAATAAAAAGAATTAATTTAAAAGGAATTATTGACATAATATAGCACATGATAGTCTGTTAATAAAAATGCATACTTCTAATTGAATGCTGGAACCTTGCCAGAAATTAAGCATAACTTCAAAAGCAACAGCTGGGAAAGCATCTTTTAGGTTTTAATTACAGTAGCTCGTAAGCCACTTATCTTTTCAACTTTTTTCTTCAGAAAGCACTTCTGTTTCATAGAAGTGAGTTCAAAGGTATTTGCAACATGTAGTGTAAAGAACTAGCTCTGAGAGTCAAACATCCCTTGTAAATTTGGATTCTGGTCTGAGACAACTATTCTCACCTTTGAAGCAAGTCCCATCTGAGCCTGATACAACACAGGCTTTGGGCTTGCTGCTCAGGACTTATCTGTCTCCAGAAGCACATTAAGAATTTATATCATATTTGTTCTTATCTATTACTCGTATGTTATTATTATCTTAGGGCTAAGACTGAAATGGAAGCTTCATTTTGGAAGTATTTTACTAAATACAAGGTGAACATATATAATCCTGGATGATTCAGTCATAAAAGTGAAAAGAAACTATTTAAGGGTGTGGGAATGGGCATGGAGACTTGCAAAGTTATACATTCTTTAGCTGAACACAAAAGGATATTGTGCTTGTGTTTAGAAATGAAATATGAAAACCTCATTGACTAGGTACAGATTAAAATTTCAAATGAGTGAAGATGATTTGCTAGAGTTGTTACCACGCTTGTCATTTTTCAGCACCAAGTCCAGAGATGGTTAAGACTTATTTTATCTAACATCTGAATGCATTTACTTTCTCTACCATTATATGAGACACAATCAGAAAGAAAAAGTGAAAGAGTCACTGAAGGACTCCTCCCACCCTGACTCAGGTTTCTATAGCCCGTCACTGTTCACTGAGTAGAAATCCAGATCATTTCCTTAGACTAAGCAACCACATTTTAACTGGCAAAAACTGAAATTTATAAATCTGTCTTCCAATGTCTTCACATTTTTGCAACAACTATCTCCCAGAATCTGGGAAATTAAATGTCTCTCTTTCATTCAAAAACAGAAACTCATCTTAAGACCATTTCATTTTCCCCCTAATAAACAAGAGAAACATACCTCATTTAAAATCACACTGAGACAAAAACACAAGCTATAACAACATTAGATAACAACCAGAAACAGATTTTTTGAAATATTTCTGAGAAAAATTATGACAAAAATATATCAGGAAATGTATATAAGGATGATCTTTAAAGGAGGTTTTCTAGAACACTGAGCATGGAGTGAGATTTTGTAATACATACAGTGAGGCATAAAATATTATACATTACTTTTTAAACATACATTTCTTTCTTACACAGAGTATAGGAGTTAGCAAGTGTCATGGAAGGGGACAGCACCTGAAGAGCTCTGGAGTTCTGTTCAGTATCACAGAAATAGCACACATAGGAGCAACACATGTTATTGAACTTGCTGAGGCACTTTTTGGATGGTGTTATATAGAATATGCTGATAATTGTATGAGCTATTAACTAATTGCTATATAAAAACAGTTAATAGAAAAGACATGCTTTTACCTTTTTTGAAAAATCATAATTTCTTTTAGCCACTTTGTAGCTTTTCTGAACATTATTTAGACACAGGTAACAGAAAGAAAAGGATGCAGGAGGACTTGTGCTCACATTTTCACTTTGTGGATGATCTTCAGGTTAGGTTTTATCAAGAGACCAAGAGAAAAAAACATTAGCATAGTTTGTGTTAATGTGTCTTGTCTTTCTAGACAGGGGCCTCCATGACAAAAGAAAACAGATAGGAAAACAGTGGCTCTTGCTTCTAAGACGTGTGAATCTGCCAAAAGTAAAACAACTACAAACAAAAGAGCCTGAGCAACAGATTTGTGAAGAAATACTTTTGCACTTGATTCCAGTCTCTGAGGAGGTGGCAGAACTTTACACTGATCTCTGAATCCTGCCTTCCTCAACCAAAATTTTACTAGTTTGAATGATAACAGTCAGTGGTAGTCAATAAAGAAAAAAAATCATAGCTGAGAATAATCATATCCAACAACCAAAATACCAAAACTTCAGTCAACACCGTTAAAATCTAGGCACAGAATGAAATGTTTATCATAAACTTTGGGTTGCTATGATTGTGAAGTCATATCTGAATAATTTTTATGTATGTAGCTATAACGTATTTAATAAATTGAGTTCAAGATATTTCAAGAAACCTTACATGCTGCTTTTATACCAAATTATACAAAAAAGAAAAGTTAACAAAGAACCTGAGATCTCATGCAAACAGGATGACTGGAGTTTGTTCATTGTAAATGAAGGTGAGGAGTAGTTCAGGAGGCATATAAATGAACTAGCAGACTTGCATGAAAGGCCAACACCTTTCAAGAAAAACTCTCTGCTCATTTCAATGTACTATCCTAGGTTTAGGGTCAGAAAAGATCCCAAATGCAGCTATTGCATTTGGAGCACAATTTACATCCCTTCAGCTCTGTCATGTACCACTTGATTAATAGCTCTGGGTTTAGAAGTGCGTCTAACTTGGTGGTTAGGTTTTTAGGAGAATCAACAAAAACATTTTGCCACAAGTAGCACCTGCAAAAACAAGAAGATTTCTGTTCAAAGAGTTTGACCTTTTGCTTCATTGCAATTACAGGGACCAGGGCAATCCTGAGGTAAAATTTTGGGATCATAAAAGTCTTGGGTTATAGATGTTAGTATACTCCAGTCTATCCTACGGTTACGGTAGAATATGAATCAATTTTAAACACTAATTTCACTTTGAAATGAAATTGTTATCAATTTGCTAACAAATCTATCTTTGATATGGGGATTCTGTCCTGAAGACAATCTTTTCTGTAATATGCAAATTTTCCTTTTTGAATTAAAATAAGCAATTAGTTTTGTGTACTTGTCTTCTTTTGTCACAAATATTTTAGGGAAAAAGCAGAAATTTCTCACAACATACATCCATTTAGATGTCACATAGCTTTATATGTCCACTAAATTAAAGTATAATTTGCTGTCACGTCTTTCAGAATTTTGCATTTCTTCTGATTTCTATTTATGACAATTCTCAGAAGACATGCTGTGAAGTGCTTTAGTCTGCTTTAGGACCAATTGCATGTGACAAATGCATTAGTTTTTAATACCAGAAGAGGACATATAATTTGATGAAGTATGTCTTTATGCCATCAGCTGTTGTCTGCCATCACCTCTTTACAAATGCACTCAAAACGAGGTCACCCTCAGCTGCCTTGATGATCCACTCTTTTTCCCATATGGACCAAAGCTAGCTTGAAGTCAACAGACAAACTTCAAATGGGGTTTGGATGTAAAGCTAACCATTTCTAGCGTGCTGTCATCTCCTTTCCAATAAATACCTATTTATGTTATTTGGTAAATAATTTATTGAACAAAGCTGTAGAAAGTAGTGAAATGCAGCAAAACATTAATCTTCACATATGTTATTTGGTAATGGAAAATACTGTCAAAGAGTGTATATGAAGTACTGCATATGACCTGTGTTGTTGCACATCTGGCATACACAGATATAAGCAGTGCAAAAATTTAGAGGTTATTTGGGTCTAAAAGTAGATCTCAGTTTCCAGGACTTAATAGTTCAGACGCAGTGAGCTTTGGGTTGAAATCATCACCACTCTCATCAACAATTTCAGCAGCCTCAGAAACAGCATTAACATTCTGTTCAATGGCTCTTAAAGTCAATTCCTTCTATTAACACACATTGTCTCTTTTTTTTAATATTCTAGTTGAAACAGTAGCAACGATTTTTCTTCCTGAAAAATTAAAGGACATATGTAACTACAGTAGCAATGTCATGAATATTACTCACGAATAGAACTAAACCTTTAGGAGACTCTAAAATGTGATTTTACCTACTGACGGCAACAGCAGGGGAAATCAAATTGCTCGTGAATGTCTTATTAGAGCAATCTCTTTCTGACACTTATCTTACATCTCACTTTTATATCTGTAGTGTGTTTTTCAAATTAATATAGGTGGTACCAGAAAAATATTTTAAGAAAGAAAAAGATATTACATGTGAATTTGAAAAAAAAAAAAAAAAAATAGAAGAGAGAGAGAGAACTCTGGAACTGTAATATGTGCCACATATCTCTTGCCTAAAACCTAAGGAGTTGACCCTATTGGAGACTGCATGAAAGTAGATGTCTCTAAATCTTACCTATACTTTCCTTTATTTCAATTCTGTTTTCAGAGTGGTTTTTTTTTTCCTAAGGATTTCCAACTTGTATGTTATTTTTCTTTTTACTATGAAAGTCTATATTGAAAGGCAATAAAGCAGCAGAAAGAGCAGTGAAGTGTGGGGTTTTGGTTTCTTGTTTTTGTTTATTTCTGAAGGACAAAATCAAATAATTTTTCTTCCTGTCAGTTGAAGTTATGCAATTTGCCAAAGAACTCTATGACACTGCAATGCTGCCATGATATTTATATGTCTTCCAGTCCAAAGAATAACTGATATGTGAAGCTCAGAGAGCTTGCCTTATAGACTGTATGAATTGACGTGACTATTTATTTCTCTCGCCTAGATTATCTCCCTCTTCTTTCCACAGTTAGGGGCAACAGTCAAGCTTTTCTTCTTCAATTTGAGGTTTTTGACACATGGGTGTATGCCCACATTCTGTCCCATATAAGGACAACAGTGATTTAAGATTGCTACGTGGTATGACTGCACAGGCAGAGCTTTGCACAATAAAATAACAACCAGAGACAAAAAGTAGAATGCACAATATTTGAGAGGTCCCCAGTTTAATTGAATCCCCAGAGGCTCTTCATGACCTTCTAAAAATTTTACGGGCTAAGTTATCTCCTAAGATCAATTATAATAACAGTTTAATACCTGCTTAGTAGGAGGAGCTGGCAGTAGGTTTAACTGGCAGGAGCATAGACTTGGTCGTCTAATAGGTCACAAGCTTGAACTGTCAGGAGCATGGACTTAGTCATCTAATAGATCATATCTCCCTTTTATGATCTTGAAATTCCCTTTCATTTTTGTCTTAAACAGAAGCTAAAAGCTTTGTCACTGCAAAGACAGCATGGTAAAGGGGATGTCTCTGGATCTTTAACTCACAAAGAACTGCAGAATGACAGATCTGTGTTCTGAAGGAATAATGGAGAAGCATTACAGATTGCTTTGGTTTTTTTAAGTTGCAAATTAACAATTATTTGAAAATTAGGATACAATGAATATTACAGAACTGTTTCTAGAAGTTGCCTAGAGTCTTCAGTGATCCCCGTGCTGAAACTCCTAATTTATTACAAGCAGAATTTGTCATGATTTTTAGGATCAGGAATTTCCTTTACTGTTATTGAAAAATAGGCTATGATTGGAACACATTTGTCATATAATAAAGAACTTATTATATCAATATATTTTGCTGGGATATATAAATTTAAGTGAAAATTATGTGGAATATTACTGAATTATTTTGTTTCAAAGTTTATATTGAAACTTTTATGTTGAAAAATAATTTTGGGGAAAAGTTGAAATATTATATTGACAAAAATTTTAAATGTAAATATTATGTCATGATATGAAATTAAACCATACTTTGCATCACCAGACTTTTCTCAGGGAATGGAAATTTGCTCATTTCCAGTGACACTATTACAAACAACAGAACAAAGATCTATTTGACAATGATTGTGTTGTCTTTTTTTTTTTCATGATTATGATTATCTTAGGATCTAAGTTCTATCTGAAAATCAGAATAAAGCACAATTTTATGTAATGTATTAAATGGCAGTAATGTTTTCCCCTTTATGTTGCTGAAGAAATCCTTTCCCTTTCAATATCAGTGCATTCCTCTTTTGAGCTTTTCTTCATTAATAAAATGTTTAAAAGCATAATCATTCTTTCTAGTTTTTTCCATGGAGCTAAACATTTGTTTCCCACTTTTGCAGTCATTTGAAGGTCTAAATAGTATCAGAACATTTTAAAGTCTCTTCCTGGAGCAGATTCTCTTACTACATTAAGACTTAGTCGTCATCAATTCAAAATTTTTAACCACTACAAGCAAGGTATATTCACGTTGATTTTATGCACAAAAACAAAATAACTTTCTTGATTTCAAAAGTTTTTTCCTCCACAGTCTTCTTTCTTTTAAGTCTATCAAATAGCTCATCTAAGCTTGACAATGAATTTCTATATTACAATCAATTTCTGCTGACATAAACAGTTCCTCCACAGGCACAACAACCTGTGCTTTGAGGGCACGATTTTTTTCCATTAGGTTGGATGTCAGGAGGAAATTCTTTACAAAGAGAGTGGTGAGGTGCTGGAACAGGCTGCCCAGAGAGGCTGTGGATGCCCCGTCCCTGGAGGTGTTCAAGGCCAGGTTGGATGGGGCCCTGGGCAGCCTGGTCTAGTATTAAATGGGGAGGTTGGTGTCCCTGCATGTGGCAAGGGGATTGGAGATTCATGATCCTTGAGGTCCCTTCCAACCCTGGCCATTCTGTGATTCTGTGATACTCAGGAGCTAGCAGCTTGCTTTCTCTGCAGTGTATTCTGTGCATATTGTATGTGTATTGTTCTTTTCCTCTCAAGTCCCTCTTTGCTACTAATATCTCTTACACTTTCTGTCTCCCATTGTCTTGACTTATTCCTCTTAGAATAGTTCTTCCCCATTGTTAAGGAGTAATTTGGAAAGGTGGAAAAGGAGTGCCTAGTGTCTATTCTGCGTATTAGATATCTGATAATCATTGGTATTGAACTAAAAGTTCTTCTGCCTTTTATTTTTTTAGGGCACACTGACTAGCTGCTGCTGGTGTAGTTATGTCCCAGCTGTCCTATTTACTCCTCAGCCACAGTTTATTGGCTCTTTTTCAGAGCTGGCAAAACAAAGTGTGTGCCTATGCCTTAGCTACTAAAACTCAAACCACAGATAAAATGAATTCATACTTACACTTTTAACAATTTATTGGAACATCTGAGTTGTAAGAAAATGTCATCTATTTTTGCTGCTCTTGAGAAAGAAGCAAAAATTGTCAGTAATAGGTTTGTTTCGAACAGTTGGTTAATATATTAAGCCACTACAAATATTCATTCAAAAACAGTTAATCAAAACCCTTCAGTAAATTTAGCTAGATGTTTCTGCTGCTGACTTAGCTAAGGTAATGTAACTCGTGACAGTGCAACAAGCTATGGTCATTGCTTTGCTAGAGACATTATTATAAAAATCAAAACAAAACCAATAATCAAAACTCTTTTTTGGACTTCCCCTCAAACTTGGTATTTATGAATATTCCTTAGCACTTCCTAAAACCAATTGCATTATACTTATTGCTATTCAAATGCATTCCATTCATTTTGTCTTAAAAAACTTAGCAGCCTCATTATAAATTAGTAGTATCTTTAGAAGTAAAGAAAACTCTTTCCCTTACTCATTTCTGGCAAAATGCTCATCACTTCTTTCTATCGCTCAGCTATTTGGTGTGCTTAGATTAATACACATTATTCCAACAGATTCAGAGTGGTTCAATTGTTGCAAATAGGCCTGCATTTTTACATCTGAAGAAAAACCAATCTCTCCTCAACTAGCACTTTATGAAAATCAACTAATTTAAAGGAAAATCTTCCTCTATGAGGGGGATTTGAGGAACCCCAAGTATTGTTCCTATGCCTAGACCCAAACAAGGGTCTTTTTGCCTTTTAAAAATCAAAAATAGTTTCATGCTTGGCTCATTACAGTGAAAACACTGCAGATTAAACCTCTCTATCAATTACAAGCAGCTGAACATCCTTTAAGCAGCAAACAGAATGACAAAAAGCTACACCATAATGAGTAATGGCTAAGGCCAATTGCTGTTTAATTATGTAGATGACTTAACATCCTTTCATTGATATTATCTGTATGACTCAGGATGAAAGTTATCATGCATTGCTTTGTTACAGCTCTGAGAGTATATGACAGCGGAAGAAAAAAGGAAGTCTTTACCAAATATAAATGGCTATAACCAGCAAAATACATCGCCTCAGTGATATAAGTCACACTTCACTATACACCTACAACAGATAGAAGCTTCAAAATATTGTGCAAAATGAAATTCACGCTTGAAGAAGCTTGAAAGAGAGAGCAACAACTGCCGCACTGAGAGCCTATGTCCTGAGCAGTTCCCATGAAGATGTCTAGTCCTTGAATTTTATAAGTGGGAGATAACAAGGAGCGTGAAGTTAGTCATAGCACAAGCGATATTTCAGATGGGAAGGACCTGTTAGGTCATCTGTCCATCCCTCTGCCTAGGCAGGATTATACTTTGCAGTATCTTCTCAAAAAGATTGCACAGAACAATTTCACTTGAGCAGAGGAATGGAGTAAAGGACATAATAGATCTTTTCCATCTCTAACTTCTACGAGTCAAGAGGTCCAATCTGTAGCCGGTCTGAGGTAGCTGACAGCTCAAATACTGCAAGTACTGTAAGAAAATAAATGTTTAGGAAAAGTCTATCCTTGGATCAAATCACGCAAGTGTATGCAAAATGTGATGAACAATGTTAGCAAGCACAGAAATTATCCTGTAAAAGGTATTTTCAATTCAGTTGTACTGAATGACTTAGTTTCTGCAGGCTCAGTGCTTTAGCCATGATAACTTCTATATACATGCCACATCATTTAGATAGGTAAATCTATACCTATATGAAAATATGAACTATGTCTGTTCCACAAATATTGATGGGATATTGCACCCATAATTATCTAAGCCTACATTTTGAGACTGTAAAAACTGATACTATTATAGAAACCATTCTCTTATGTATTTATATTATGGAGACAAAATTTATTGACAATTGCTATTTTTCTTGAATTAAAGGGAAAGAGCAGCACCTGAGAGCTTATGAGGTCAATGCTAGAGTAAGGACAGTAATACATATCTTCTCTATGCACATCCCAAGTGAGAATTTCAGAATACAGAGATAAAAGCAAACAGTTAGTAAAAATCTTTGTGACAAGAACAAAGGAGGAAGTGATGCTTTTGAAAAGACAACGATGAGAAGCCTTCCAGGAAACAATAAATTGTATTTAAGGCTAAGAACATACTGGATTTCACTGATTAAACATAATATATTCGTTTACAGAATTTGAACAAAAAATTAATTTGAACAATTAAAGAAAATAGTAGATAAAACAGACAAGCTGTTGGCTGGACTGATCTTAAAATGAGTTGGTTTGCCAAGCTGAAGTTTTGTTGAAACGAGAAATATAAATCTCCCTCAATTTTCTGTTATTCCACATCATTGGGTAAATTTTTGATCACTATGATATAATTGGACATAAAAGAGAACTAAGATAATTTAAAAAGAGCATAAAGATAAAAATGAAAGACTAAATCTGAAATTAAAATAGAAATTGCCAGAATGTCAAATGTAGTGCTCTCCATTATGCTACTGATAGCATGAAGGAAAATAGTTAGCAACTGATAACCTCTGTAGATGAAATATTACTGCTAAGATTGGTGTACTAATGTATAGGGTATTAGTAGATAAAAATGGAAAAATCATCATTTGTAACTTTTAGATCATACTGCCTTATGTACAAAGCATGGGAGCCTATGAAAACATCTAAATAATCAGAATATAGACATACACAATTTTTCAGTGTTATCCTTAAAGTTTCCTGATTTCTACTGAACGCTGTTGTCATTTAAGTCTTCATTAAGTTGGTATATTTTAGACTGTAGCATTTTATATTTGTCAGCTTCAACAGACTATCTTATTCAATATTTTTTTGTTAATTTTGTACCTAATTCTATATTAGACATTGAGTGTTGATTACAAATGAACAATCAGTGTGCGTCATTGGAGTAGCTCAGCGCTGATCTGTGTGAGGGAACAGAATACTTTCTTAATTGGCCCTTACCAAAGAGCAGCCATGCTGCTCTTTTCTGTTTAGAAGGTAGGAAACTAATTTGGTTGAACCTGCAGATAGGGCTTTATTTCTTATAAATTCTTTACAGAGGAAACTTCACATCTATATGTTCATAGTAGAGAGCAACTGAGAAGGTATGTTCTTTGAAGATTATTATATTCAAGTCTGATCCAAAAGAAAGGCCTTCTACTTTATGAGGTTGCTCTGAAAATAATGCCTCCTATTTTAGTATGTTGATTCATGGCATCAGAGACAAATGTTAGTGGTATGGCAGTAGAGGTTTAACCTTCCCACCAATGTTCCATTACATTTTATTGCTTAGTGACAGATGGCAGCAGAGGAGAAGTCTGGCAAAATGATGTCTGACATGGGAGTAAGGTTGAAACAAAAATTTGTAACTGAAAAAATTGTACCCACTGACATTCGTTGATGCTTGCTGAACACTGATAGAGACCGAACAGTGGATGCAAGCACAGTGAAGTGGTGAGTGGTGTTTTTCAGCAGTGGTGACAGTGACGTGAAAGACAAGCAATATTCTGGACAACATGCAGATTCTTATGAGCATGGTATACAGGCTCTTGTTCATTGATGGTGAAAGTGCATAGCTAATGGTTGTGACACTGTTGAAAATGAGTGTACTGTAGCTGAGAATTTGTTCTATCAAATAGGGTTATTGTTTTCTTTGTATCTGTTGTAGTTTTCATGGAAGTAAATAGAAGGCCTGTGAATAACAAACAATTCGTGACTGATAGATTTTGAAATATTCAGACACTGAGTTTAGAAAAGGAACCTCATTTTGAAAATTCACTCAACTAATGTGAAGAAATTATGACAAAAAAGTAAACTCTTAAATCATTTCTCACTTTAAAGGTCAAGAGAACAGCTAGAAATTGAGAAGAGAATCAGTTCTCTCAGCCTTGAGGAACAAATATAGAAGGAAACTAAATCTGACTAACTGATATCAAATTACGCATGTCTTAAAATACTCATCAAGTAGCATCAGGAATAACTTTCCACAACAAGTTAACATAGATTAAGAGTTACAGAAATCATTTCTGCCACAGTACTTATGAAAGAAACAGTTTTGATATTTCCAGTTTCATACCGGTCTTTCTGTTCTGAGGGTCAGAGAGATGCAGTGAAGTTCTTTGAAGCCGCAAGGTCAGTTTAGCCTTTTAATCACTACTGATATTTTGTTTGGATCAGATCCACTTGCACTGCAGGAATAGACTCAGCATTTCTTTATTCCAGCACCAGTGGGAAGGCAACTTAATTAAATGAACTATTGTCAGCCAGTGATTTTGTTTGTGACTTAAGACAAGACACTTTATATCTCCCTGCCTCTATTTATATCTCTCCTCAGGCTCCAGGAGAAAAAGTATCTAGCTCTTGTGGAAGAAAGTACAACACCTTTATCAAAGACATAGACACTGGGATCAAATGTATCCTCAGCAAGTTTGCTGATGACACCAAGATGAGTGGAACAGAATTACAGAATCATAGAATAACAAGGTTGGAAAGGACCTAGAAGATCATCTAGTCCAACTGTGCTCCCATCACCATTACTGCCATAAGCTACTAAACCATATCTCATAGCTCCTCATCCAGATGCCTCTTGAATGCTGCCAGGGATGGTGACTCCACCACCTCCCTGAGCAGCCATTCCAGCCCCTGTCCAGTCTCTGAGAGAAAAAGTTCTTCCTTATGTCTAATCTAAATCTCGCCTGGTGCAATCTGTGGCCATTTCCTTGGGTCCTGTTTGTTGTCTGGGAGAAGAGGCCAAACCCCTCCTTGTCACAACCTCCTTTCAGGAAGTTGTAGAGTGCAATGAGGTCTCTTCTGAGCCTCCTCCAGACTAAACAATCCCAGCTCTCCCAGCCGCACAAGTAAGACTTGTGCTCCAGACCCCTCATCAGTTTCACTGCTCTTCTCTGGACACATTCCAGGTCTCAATGTCTTTTTTGTAGTGAGGGGCTCAAAACTGAACACAGTACAGTGTTCACCAGTGTACTCACCAGTGCTGAGTATAGGGGGATGATTACCTTCCTGCTCTAATTCAGGACAGGGTGGTGGCCCTCTTGGCCAGCCACCTGGGCACTTGGCCTTGTTGAACCTCAGCCCATTCACCTCAGCCCAGTGATCCAGCTTATCTAGATCCCTCTGAAGGGCCTCTATAGGTGACACAGTAGAAGGAAGGGACCTGAACAGGCTTGAAAAGTGAACCTGTCTAATCAGATTCAACAAGGCTAAATTTGACGTGCTGTACTTAGGTCAAGGGAGTCCCAGACAGGCATATAGACTGGAAGAACAAATGATTGAGAGCAGCACTGCCAAGAAAGACTTGGGAGTACTGGTGAATGAAATGACTGATGCAAGACAGCAGTGTGTGCTTACAGACCAGAAGGCCAATTGTACCCTGGGCTGCATCAAAAGAGGGGTGGCCAGCAAGGTAAGGAAGGTGACTGTCCCTCTCTACTATTGTGAGGCTTCATCATGAGTACTGCATCCAAGTTTTGGGGAGCCTGTACAAGAAGGATGCCGAGCTGCTGATCCAGAGGAAGGGCACAAAGATGATCAGAGAACTGGAGGACCTCTCCTATAAAGAAAAGCTGCAGAAGCTGGGCTTGATTCAACTTGAAGACGAGAAAACTCTGAGGAGACTTCCAGTACTTCACCTTATTATCAGAAGACTGAATTTTTTTACAATCTGTTAGTGACAGGACAAGGTAGAATGGTTTTAAACTGAAGCAGGGGGAGATTAGATTAGATGTTAGGGGGAATATTTTTACTGAGGGAGTGGTGAGGTGTTGGAACAGCTTTCCCAGGAAAGTTGTGGATGCCATGTCCCTGGAGGCATTCAAGGCCAGGCTGGATGGAGCCCTGGACAGCCTGATCTGGTGGGTGGCAACACTGCCCACTGCATGGGATTGGAACTAGATCATCTTTAAAATCCCTTCCAACCCAAGTCATTCTATGTTGCTGACATAATATATATTTGTTTATATTATTGTCATAGAAAGAGAAGCAATGACTCAGTTGTTCCAAGCATGCCTACAGAGAAGAAAAAGATAATCTATGCATGCTAAGTTTATTGTTCAAACTATGATATAAAATAAATTAGTTTTATAATGATAGGTCACATCAAGTACTTTACTCTGAGCTTGTGTGAATATGAACACAAGCACATATAATACCTCCATGTCAAAAAATACAGTTGCTTCCCATACATGTATGCTTCCCATACATGTATGCTTCCCATACAGTTCCCAGTACAGTCCCATACAGTTGCTATCCCATAGTCATGGAAAACTATGATATTTTCTATTATTTCAGAATAAGCAGCAGTAGCTACAATAAGAAAGGTAAGAGGTTGTCTTAAGGAATATGTAGTGGTTCATAGAGATCTCACTCAGTAATTTCACAGAATATTTTACAAGGTCAGAATTACACAAACTTAAGTGCCAGCTCTAAGGTTTATGAATTGGAGTGTATAATCAGAGTATAGTAGAGATATTTTTGGCTCAGTTCTGATAGGGCACTCGTAACTTCATAATTACAAGTATGTAGTAAGAAAGAAAAGACATGTAAGTTCTTAGGAAGTATGCTAAACACTTTTTACTTCTTACCATTCTTAAAGAACATGTTGACTGTCAGACTGAGTACTTTGATCAACTTTCAGCCTCCAGCCAACCCTGTGTCTATAACTGAGACTCCTCATTTTGCAAATTTTATGCAAAATTTTCAGCAATGTGTTCTCAGCATCAGTGTCCTGATTTCATTTGAGACAATGTTTTAATTGTTGCTGAGTGATGGGAGTACTCAAGCCATTCAGCAAGAGCCAGTGCCTTTATGGCTTGGCAGCAAGAGCCAGGACAGCTGGCCTGAGTTAGGCAAGAGGTTATTCATTTGACATCATGCAGAAGACTATAAAGTTTTGGAGAGCCAGTTAAGCCTGCTGCTTGGGGATCACCAGGACATTGGTCTGTGGGTGGTGGAATGTTGAGTTTTTAACAGGGTGTCAGTTGTCCATTTAAGGGTGATGGAGCACTTGAACAGGCTGCCCAGGGAGATTGTGGAATCTCCTTCTCTTGAAACATTCAAGACCTGCCTGGACACCTACCTTTGTAACCTGGCCTAGGGAGCCTGATTTAGCTGGGGAGTTGGACTAGATGATCTCTAGACGTCCTTTCCAGCCCCTAAAATTCTGTCATTTTGTGATTTAACAATAAAAATTCATCCTGAAAATGCAGTTCACCATCCTTTGTGTGTGTGTGTGTGTGCGTATGATTTTGAATCTAAATTGAATTAGTAAATTTTCCTTCACATCAGTAGTAGAAATCTAAAGAAAGCAACAATATCTTTCCTGATAAAAACCTACCACATGTACAATTTCATTTAGAAATAGGATCTCTTGGTGGGAAAAGAACAGAATGAAAGCCATGATGGTTTCATCATATTATTTGATCTTCCTATGCAGTCATCTATTCTCTCTGAAATATACAAGCCATAGACTTCCTTATCTTAAGGGGCAGCAAACTAGTTGGTACTTAATGATGTTCTTCTGATGTACAGAGCAGAAAAAAGAGAAGTGATTGAGGGTGCTGAAAAATTAGGAATTATTTTTGCCTTTTGAGATACTTGGTGTCACAGCACTCTGTCTCAAATGACAGTATATGATTATACCAGCATGTTACGACAGATATGTTTGGTTTCTCAGAAGTGAGTTGGACAAGGATTTCATAGTTTTTCTCTGCACTTCTGCTCTGTGCATTGTAAGCAAAGCCCTGACCGATTAGTTGCATGCTTTGCCTATGCAGACCACTATAACATATCATTTTCAAATCATTTTTCTCAATCATTTTTTTTCTACAAATACATGCAATCTTAATTCTAGTAAAGTGAACATTTAATAAATATTGCTTCTGCAATTCTTAAAGTCCCCATTGAATTCTAATATATAATCACTTTATTTTAAGCTTTAGGATGTAGGTGTTGAAATGAACAAGGGTGACTCAGAATAAGTGCAGCACATTGCCACCTTTCATACTCTAGAAAGACACTCTTCTTCAGTGCTTAAAATGTAGGGGAAAGTCTAGTGATTGATTAGCTAGTTAAGTGAATAAGGAGGTATATCAGGCTGGGATTTAGAAAAAGTACAGATGATAAGGACAATCAAGTATCCTTGATCTGAAAAAATTACAGTGCTTTCTAATCATTAAAATAATATTTTTAAGTGAGAAAAATCTACTGCACTGAGTTTCCACTTTTTTTTTTTTAATTTTAATTAAAGACAAAAGCTATTGGAACTGTGTCCATTTTTTCTAATGGTGTAGTCTTTCCTTTAAAAAGGAAATTACTGCATCATCAGACTTTCATTTGTCCATATAACATTTATAGTCTTTGATCTCTTACTGGCATATCATAATACCAATAATTATCTACTCCTACTGTTTTCTATAATACTATGTGGCATTCTATTATGTTTTACATTATTAACAGTATTACACATATAATACACTCTTGCCAAATCAGGTTGTGGAAGTTGTACAAAATCAGGTAGGCTATTAGGCTTTAAATTAATGATCTTTATAGGTCACAGACACTCTAAGGATACTCATAAAATATTTTCATTGTGATTTTCAGGACCTTGTACAATTATATTAATATTTCAGATATTTTATGCATTTTATGTTCAAAGGGGAGGGATCTTCATGATCAGAAAGTATCTCTCCATTTTCTCATTATTCAGCCTCCATTATCATTAAACCCTGTGCTATGGTTATTCTGCTTTTGCCTAAGAAGTACTTGCAGTGCATCAGATGAATATCTCAGAAGTTCTATTCCTGTTCTGCTAGAGCAATTGCTTCAAGTTCATGAGATTATGTTACTGCAATATCTTCAGACTAAGTTTCAAAACTTTTATTTCCTCACTTTTGCTATGGTAGGACATCAATAAGCCTACTTTTTTTGGTTCATTTTTTTAATGAGTTATTAACCTTCAGAGGCATTTGCTTCTTTAACCATGAAAGTCTGTGTAGCTTTTTGATAAAGGATGCTATCATGTGGTGATTATTTTGTACACATAGAAACAGTTTCTACCGTTTTGTCTGTTAGGCAGGCATAGTCTGGATCATCATTTTGAAATATAGTAGTTATCAGTATTTATATTCTAATACCATTGAAAATAAGTTCATACTTTGGATATTAAAAAAAAGTTCTAACTTTTTATCTTCATAATTCCTCCTGGCCCTCCCTCCTCACTTGTTTCCCTGTTCTTCTCTGTAAGAAGAATCATTAATTTCCAGTGTTTCTCCTTTTTAGAATTTGATTGCTATTAAAAGGTTTCTCAAGTGCTTTCATGTTTATTTTGTATAAACTACCCAGTTTCCAGAAAATAGCTAATCACCAAAGAGTCAATCACCTCTGAAGACTAGTTCTAGATCTAATATGACCCAATCACCAATTACAGTTCTCCTATGACAACAAAGAAATGACATAGACTATATTTTTCCGTGGTTGTAGCTATTTTAATATAATTGCCAGTTAACAGTGAAAGTGTTCGGAATTGAGAAACAGAAACCAAAAGGCTGTTTTCAGACTAGGACTCTTAGAAATAAAAATGTGACTCAAATAGTCACTGTTTCTTTCTCATGCAGAAGTACACCAAAGCAATAGTCACATATGCCTTTCCACCTGACAGTTGTCCTCTCTGCAAATTCGGAAGTACTGCATCTGATGCAGCCCTCCTCCCGCTGGATTTATGACCAAATTTATGCATGTTGTTCATAATCTTACTAGTATATATTTGGCTTTCATATAACCAGCTGTATCGATTTGAGACAGAATTTCTGCTAACCAACCTGTTGGATACTAAGGTCAACCCAAGGAACAAATGCAGGTAGGAGTTGCTGTGAAGTTTCCTTCACACTGAAGCAAAGACATTCATTGTAGTCCCCATGTCACCATGCCCAGAGATCAAAGATATGCCAGAAAAGAAGCTAGAACAAATTAATATTAAATAAAAATGTGTGAATGAAGCAAAGGGTAATGATTGTGATTTAACTTATTTGAATTGACTTTTTCTATTTTTCCTCTCTGCTATCATAAGGTTCCAACCTACCAACAGACAGTCTATATGTGTAGATGTGTACCTCACCACATACTACCATATCTGTTGTATAAGAGGATAGAAATAATTTTTATATTAAAAAGAATAGATATTCAGTTGCTAGCAGCTAGAGATGGATTTAAGGTAGTGGCAAAAGTAGTGGGAGAAAGAAACAAACTGTAGAGAAGATCAGATGGCTTAAATTTATCCCTTCCTTTCAAGCATCATTTTCCATAATACCTGATTCAGCATAGAACTGAACTCAGTGAGATTTAAACAACTTAGACAAATATTTATGTGCTTTCCTGAAAAAGGACAGTGTGCTGAATATTTTATTGAATCAATGTTCTACTATTTCCAATGAAAATCTAGCCACAGTAAACAAGAAAGTACAAACCCATGCTTTATTTATTTATTTGTTTGTTTGTATTTATTTTCAAAGGTCATGCATTTGTATACCAAACATCTCTTCCATTTATTATACAACTTCAGGGTTGGTTAATCTTTACAAAATTGAATTATGTAAGATTCCAAAGCACAGTTTCCCTGTTTCTATTTTTTAGTAGAAAATTGCTAAACATTTAAAAGATTATGAAAATTAATTACAGCTATATTTCCTCACATCTGTGGCATCAGAAAGTGCTCAAAAAATAAACCCCAACCACATTCTGCTTTAGGGATGTGTAGGCCTTTTCCCCCTGTAGTTAAGAATACATGAATAAGGAAGATACATACATCTTTATTTTAAATCTGCAGGCCAGTTCAAAACATGGGGAGAAAGGTCTGATTAATTTGCTACAGTAGTGCATAGAGACTGCAAATAAGACTGGGGCCTCCTTGTACCTTTAGAGATACCATAAAAGATAGAGATACCATAAAATAGTAAGGGTACTGTGTTCTCCAGTGAGGTACTTAAGCACATACACTTTGCTTTGTCATATCTCAGTTTAGAGATAAAAGCCTAATACACTTGCCCAAGGTCAAATCAGTGATACATATGGTAAGTGCTGGCAAAGTATACCTATCATGCTTTTGCATGACCAACCTCACTATACGTACTCTCTTGCATTGTCATGCTGCCTGAAGGCAGCACAACCAAATCTAAATGATTTTTCTTCTGTGTTTAGTAATGCCCCCAGTGATCAATCAGAATGAAAAGCTCAATATAATTGTAAAGTGTTTTGCTTCTTATTTCATTTCTTTCAGTAATAAAGATTGGTTTCTTTCATTAGATAAGTAAAAGAGGAGAATAGAAAGTGGGATTTATTATCCCATCATTTGTGAAAATAAACTGAAATACTGAAACTTAAATCCTATGTTTTCCTACAAAATAAGCCACTGATTTTCACTACAGCAATACTAACCTTCAAAAAGAACTTTTTTTTTTAATCTGGTAATTGATTTCCTTAAAATTTTTATTGTATTCTCATTGGAATAAAATAAGATTTAATACCAAATAATACCATTAAACCTCATCTTTTCCCTTCCCACTGAATTTTAGGTCTTTTCCATAATCAGACAATCCTTTTGTTCCTACTAACTGCAACGTGACTGTGTTTTTAAAGTATTTTATAATCTTTTGTCACTGAGTAGTAAAGTGTTTTACTTTATTTATCCTTAACAATAAACATGATTTTTCTCTTATGTCTTCATATTGACATTGAGATTGATACAGGCTTTGCTAATTTATTGTGCATAGTATTATGGTACATAAAATTTGCAATTTAATATAAGTATTTGGTATAGGTGCCATTACATTAGCAGAGAGTTGTAAATGTCTTCAGCATTTGTTAAGTTTTATGACTAATCCTCATTCTAACTCGTCCCACTGGACAGAGGTGATAGTTTTCTTCCATACATATCCTCATTTTAGGCCTAAACACCCCATTTCTGTGGAGACTCATTTAAGAAGAATAAAATTTGCCAGAGTAGTTCATTGCCTTGGGCAACACTTACACTGCAGTCACTGCAGCGTACTGTAGGAAAACTCAAACTAGCTTTCTAAACACCTAGCTTGTGCACTAGCAACAGCATAACCAAAATGGCATAGCTTGAGAACTGGTTAGCATCTTTTACCTGCCAGGCCAAGTCACTCTACCGTGGTCAAGAAGACAGACTCTGAAAGATGCTGCTTTATGAGAGTCATATGCTTAGCTATTCCCATCATCTTACCAAAATACAGGAATTCTTAACCTCATGAATAATACTTATCAGCTCACACAGTCAAACATTCAGAGGAAACTGTGTGATCCAGTGGGCATGCACATTGCAGTGACATGAGCTGACCTGCCCCATGCAAGTCATGAAGAGACTTAGATCTAGCAAAGGACAAGAACAGAAAGCAGCCAAGAAATGTCTGCATCCACACAAACTGTGGTCTTGTAGGACTGATGTGAAGTTCTACTAGGAAAGAGAGCAGTGAGCCTGATTAATTTACTGGAAAATATTTGCGAAGGACCTGCATTTCTATGCTATGTCCTTTGGGGCAGCTGATCTGCATCTACAGGCCCAGGGTTCCCAGGGAGGCTGGCTGAGCTCTCTCCAGTGTTATATCTTCACTACTTGTATTACTTCACTTGGTTAACTTAAGCTAAGTATGCCAATGGCATACTTACAAGAGTACCAAAGTAGGGCTTTTGAGGTTTGCTGAAACCAATTCACTCTTAACACCATTTGTTTTCAAGGGAAAGGTTGCATGTGCCCACAGCTATGTGAAATCTCTCTCTTACTTTGGCCTATGCAACCAACATGATTGCACAAATCCATTTGGTCTCTTGTTTCAAAAAGTAGCTTGATCTTAAATAATCTCATGTTCCAGGTATGGCCATAAACTAGGATTTGTGTTTCTGTATTTTGAAAACACCATCTGCTTTCCATGATTCCCCTTTAAATTAGCAGTTTAACTCTTGCAGATCAGTGACAGTCTTTCTACTTCAAGTTTTGACTGATGGTATGTTCAGGAAGATTATAGCCACTGTCTAAGGCAGCTTACAATTTAAATTTACATAAACTCACTTAGAGACAGAATCATTCCTCTCATCAGATGTAAAGTGGGTGTCCAGAATCACAGACTTAAGGTAAACTGAAACCAGGCTTGGACAAAATGATCTCTGGAGATTACTTTAGTTAGGGATAATGCTGGATTTCAGTACAGATGCTTAATTTACTAGATTTCATAAGCAGCCTCTAAAATATAATGTCATAGAAGACTTTTCATGCTTATCACATTAGCAAAGTGACTGATAAGGTTCCCAGGAATACATTTCTCATCATCACATCACAGTTTATAAAGATTGAACATAAATGTCACTGTTTCACTACAGAATTCTCAGAGTCATATTCTTGTTTTCATCTCAACTATACTCAGTCTTGAAAAACAGAGTTCAGTCTTGGCAGAAGAAAAACAATGATTTATAGACACTTTATGTTGAAATGTGTGTTCTGTAGAATACCCACAAAGGGAATTTAATCTCGTAAAGTTTAACTTTCTAAAGGCTGTTGCAAGTACAACATTGATAAGAGACTTGTCATTTCATTAATGAAGAGTGACCAGTTGTCATCCTCACATGGGAGAAAAAATTGTGACACATTAGCAGTGAAGGACCATGAGACAAACCAAATGTAAATACCAATGGTTTAAGGAGATAATTAAAGCTCTTGAGACTGCAATTATGACAAGGCTGCATGACAAGGCACATGTATGTCGACAGAATATATTTATATTGACAGAATCTGTCCAAGAAATCCTTTCTGTACAGTATATCTGTCTGCCACATCTTTGGACTGCACATGCATTTATTGACTTTATGTTAGTATAGATCTTGAAATTTGCCCCTTTGCCTTATTACTCAATGACACTTGGTTAAATATGTTGTATCTTCAAATATCAGGCTTCCTAAAGCTATTTTTCTAAAAGTTTGAATTCAATGTGTACATTACAAAGTGATACTTCCATCCCATTTCCTACACTATATTCATTGTGTTACTGATACTTACAGATCTCTAGTTAAGGTGAGTGAATATATATGCAGATTATGGATATTTGGACACTGTATCTTAAAAATACAGGAGGCCATAAAATTTAGTTCTGATCTTTAGACATGCAATTCATTTTAAAGGAGCTTATGAATAAAGAAGGTAAAATTAAATATGAACTTAGCACCCGGACCTTTCCTCTCCTTGTCAGGATGGACGTGACTTCCTTGGCTTAAGATCTCTGACCCAACCTAGAAAATAGGGACTCTGGCCTCAGTAGGAGCATAGTGGAGTGCCACAGTAAGACAAACTCCAGCTCTCCTTTACAAAGTCAGAGCCACTGGCAACTGGCTGCTGTTGAAAGATATCTGTTAGACAGAATTAATCTGAAAAATAAAAGTAATTTCATAAAGTTATTCTGCTTTTCTGAGACATAAGTATAATTAGATCCTTCTTCTCATAGCTAAATAGTTTTTCTGATAAATTTTTTTAAGTGATTGTTTTTCAGCATGCAACTACATGAAAAGCAGTATGCAAAGTTAATTTATATGTACATAAGAAGAAAGATGATATTCAGTATTTGTATATACCTTTATTCATTTACTTTTTACATATTGAAGAATTGACAAACTAAGATGCTTAGTAAATAAACGCTTCAAATTGATCAAAAACATTCTTCAGTTAATTAACAAAGAAATGGATTGGAAACAGTTTCACCAGTTTCTTTAGGTGAAATGTCGTATTTTCATTTTCTTAGTTTTATTACTTTTAGCATTTTATTTCATTACAGCAAGAAACACATTTTACTTTATCCACTAAAAAAAAAAAATACACCAAAATACAAAACCAAACAACAACAACAAAAAACAAGAAAACCTCTACCTTCCATTAAAACTCTGGCATTTTAGCAATATTGTTTTAATTAATTAGGTCTTGAAATGAGTTTACACTGAGCTTTACTCAACTTTATAAATAAGCTGCCAGTAGGAACAAAATATTTTCCTCCAAATTACATATAAACATTTCTTTCTGTTTCTTTCTACACATTTCATGATCTCCAGGACTCACGTGACTGTGAAGAAAATCATCTTTAATTTAGTGAGTAATGCATTTTAAACATTTGTGACTTGGTAAAAGAGAACTAGAAATGTCATGTACTCTTTCAGAACAAAATAACAGTTGAAAAAAGCAAGATCCAAACATTGAAACAAAATATTTTTTTCCCGTGTTTAATAGAAAACTTCTTTGTTTCAATTTATTTGGCTTAGTGATGTTGCAAGGTCAGTGCTGGACTCGTGGAGATTTTATGATAAATTTGAAGTCTGCTCCAAATGACTGATTTTCTGCTTCTCACGATTGTACTAGCTCCTGTTTCACTAAAAATTTGGAAACCATTTTTGGAGGAACATAAATCTTCTACCATTTCTCACTGAATAATGTCTGTATAAATCCTGTAACTAAAATCAACACTGACACTACTCTCACAAGATACTGAAAGGGCTTCCTTCTTTCTTTCTTTACTTTTTAAAGACAGAAATTACAAGTTTAATCCTGCTTATAACTGTGGAAGTAATTAGCCTTTCTGAGACTGAGAGGGACTTGAAGGAGGGGAGAGTTTCTATTGGCTCTTGAAAATTCATGGCCAAAATCACAATTCCTAAATATATTTCTGATTTAAACATACGACTAGAGTGTAGGAAAAGGGAAAAAAGAGAAGAACCAGAAAGAGAAGCCTGGCAAATGTGTGAATACACAAGTAAGCACAGGGAAGCTGTAGATGTAGAGAGAGGAACAGGAAGGAGGTCCAAGAAACAGCTTGAACCTGGAGGACAGAAGGTAAAGGGAAAACTAAGGCGTGCTACCCAGCTGCTTTGTATTGCTTTGCCAATGCAATGCATCTGTAAATGCAGTTTAACTAGCCAGTTCACTCTGGCACCTTCGCAGTAGTCCAGATTAGCATACAGCTTCTAAGGTGCACATACAAACATATCCATAAATAATCAAATGATTAACACACAAAAGCTAATTTTAAGATTTCTTTTTCAACTCAGTGTGAGATTGTAGAAGGTAAATATTTCTTAAAGTTTCCTGCAGAGACCCCATTAATATTAAAAATAAAAATAAATAAAAAAAATAAAGCACCAGAACTCTGTCCTGTACTGATACAAAGAGAGAACTATCAGTGTTTAAAAAAATCATTATAAGGTGATGACAAACATATTGAGTGAAGACCAGAAGTGCAGGTGAGGGGAGGGATTAGTATTTTCCCAGAACCCGGTGAATCCAGCTTTAACAACCTCCCTCAGCCAGAAAGTCCTCTGGCAACTGAGTGTCATGGTTCTTACTAAAGCCTGCACCTTGGCTCAAAGTTTATATACTATGGAAAAGTAGTCTCTATCATCCATTAAATGTAATTTCATTACTGAAAAATACTCTGAGATAGAGTTTGTACCCACTACTGCAATTTATTAATTCTGGAAAGACTACATAAAATCTCCTTCAGAGCACCTCCTCCTAGCTGTCCATATTTTAGGGCAAACAAAGTAATGCTGACTTATTTATTTTTCACTCAAATTTGAAGAATAACTTTCTCATATGCAATAGTCAATTATAATGTCTTTCCAAAGTTATTTTTTCCAAGGAGAACTATGTACTCTAAATCTTTCTGTCTATCTATCTGTCTATCTATATATTCACCATTTGCCACAGACACTCTCTACTGTCAGGCTGATCGGTCTAAGTTACGCATGAAAAGTTTTGAGAATTAACTGCAGTGATTGTGAATAGGTCTGTGCTAAACACCATATTTTTTTTTACAATAACTTCTTTTGTGAATTTGCCAATTCTTCTCTTTACAGGCTCTCACAGAATCATAGAATCACAGAATTATAGGGGTTGGAAGGGACCTCCAGAGATCATCGAGTCCAACCCCCCTGCCAAAGCAGGTTCCCTACAGCAGGTTACACAGGTAGGCATCCAGGCAGGTCTTGAACATCTCCAGAGAAGGAGACTCCACAACCTCCCTGGGCAGCCTGTTCCAGTGCTCCGTCACCCTCACTGTAAAGAAGTTCTTGCGCATGTTTGTGAGGAACTTCCTATCTCTAAGTGGAATATTACATGATATTACAAATGTGAGAAATATGGATGTCTATAGTACAGGAAGTTAGGAAGAAAAGACTTGAAGAAGACTTAAAAAAGACCACCTGCTATATCAATTAATTAATTTCCAATATAAACATGATTTTCTTAAACAATTTATGGCCAGACTTTGTACTTCTCCATAGTTAAGGGGAAGATTATGGAATGGATAGTCTTGGGAGCCATCGTTGACCAGTTAAAGGTCAATCAGGGGATCAGGCCCAATCAGCATGGGTTTACAAATGGTAGATCCCGTTTGACAAACCTGATTTCATTCTATGACAAGGTGACCCACCTAGTGGATGAAGGTAAGGCTGTTGATGTGGTCTACCTGGACTTCAGTAAAACCTTTGACAGTCTCCCACAACATTCTCGTGGAGAAGCTGGCTGCCCATGGTTTGGATGGGCATACACTCCGCTGGGTTAAACACTGGCTGGATGGCCAGGACCAAAGAGTTGTGGTTAGTGGAGTTAAATCTAGTTGGCAGCCAGTCACGAGCAGTGTCCTCCAGAGCTCAGTACTGGGGCCACTTCTATTTAACATCTTTATTAATGATCTTGATGAGGGGATTGAGTGCACCCTCAGTAAGTTTGCAGATGACACCAAGTTGGGAGGGAGTGTTGATCTGCTTGAAGGGAGACGGGCACTACAGAGGGATCTGGATAGACTGGATTGATGGGCCAAGGCAAACTGTAGGAGTTTCAATAGGTCCAAGTGTCTGGTCCTGAATTTTGGTCACAACAACTCCCAGGCACCCCTACAGGCTTGGGGAAGAGTGGCTGGAAAGCTGCCTGATGGAAAGGGACCTTGGTGCACTGATGGACAGTCAGCTGAGTATGAGCCAGCAGTGTGTCCTGGTGGCCAAGAAGGCCAATGGCATCCTGGCTTGTATCAGGAACGGTGTGGTGAGCAGGACTAGGGAAGTAATCCTGCCCCTGTACTCAGCACTGGTGCCTCACTTCGAGTATTGTGTTCAGTTTTGGGCACCTCAGTACAGAAAGGACACTGAGGTGCTGGAGCAGGTCCAAACAAGAGGAACAAGGTTTGTGAAGGGCTTGGAGAATAGGTGATACGAGGAGAGGCTGAAAGAACTCAGGCTTTTTAGTCTGGGAAAGAGGAGGCTGAAAGGAGACTTTATTGCTCTCCTCCAACACCTGAAAGGTGCTTACAGTGAGAGATCTGGTGACAGATGATAGGACGAAGGGAAATGGCCTCAAGTTGCACCTGGTTAAGTTTAGGTTGGATATACTCCTTTACAGAAAGGGTTGTTAAGCACCAGGATAGGCTCCCCAGAGAGCTGGTTGAGTCACCATCCCTGGATGTGTTTAAAAACCATTTGGATGTGGTGGTCAGGGACATGATTTAGCAGAGGGTTGTTTAAGTTAGGTTAGCACGGTTAGGTCATGGTTGGACTCGATGGCCTTTAAGGTCTTTTCCAACCTGAGCAATTCCATTATTCTGTTAGAGTAGTTCTCTGAGAGATCTGGCGTAACAGAAATCTTGAGGTAAACATTTTTTTTCTTTATAAAAGACAATTTTAAAGCATTATTTTTACCTTTTATCTTTATTTAAATAAAGAATTCTGAAACATTTTTCAGCAAACATGAATATTCAACTCTTTCCTCTATTTAAATACTTTCAATTATGCCTACTTGAGGTAAAATTCAGATCTGAAATTTCAGTTTATATCAGAAGATGTCTTTCAGATCTTTAGAAGGTCTAAAAATGCAGAAATAAAGATTAAAAGTTTACATTTGGTATTCCATAACAGTATTTTTTCAGTCTCCCTCATTTCCATTGAAAATGTTTTTATAATCTTATAAACTGCCAATATTTTTGTAAACTCAGACAGGCATCTGAAAATTTAAAACTATATTTTTTTTCTGCTGCAACCCTCATCAGCATGTATATCCAAGTATAGAAATAGTAACTGTTTATCAGTACAGAAATAAATTTTTTGCTGCATTGGTCAGTATATTGCGTGAATATTATATGAACAAAAATTTCTGCCTAAAAAAAGTGTATCTCTGTTTTGAAAAGTATCATTAGAAATGATTGGAACTAGAATCAGATGTTTTGAAAGCTATCTCAATATCCATCCTTGGAAACATTTACACTAGAGTCGGGAAAATACAAAGCACAGATTGAGTCAACAGCAAACATTCTGGATGAACAACATGTTTGTTTTTATTGTTTAACTGGTCTTTTGCAAAGGTTGTTCCATGATATCTTCTTCTTCTACTAGTCTGAAAATATGGCAAGTATATATATTCTCAGTTCATTAGATCTAATTCCAAGAAAATCATTTTAGAAAGTTCAACAGAGGTCTTCTAAGAAAGGAACACATTTCAGTGTTTACTATTTGCTTCTATCCAGTGTGAAGATATGCTTCTAGACATGCTAATGCTACAGCAATAATAGTACTAATGTTTAACAGTCTACTATACTTTTAAACAATATTTTCATATATCTGTGCTTGCTCTTAGTCCTTGAATGCATAAGAAAGATTTGGGGCAAATCTGAGTACTGGATATCACAAATTTTATTCGGTTCTTTTAAAAGAATCTCATTATCTTCATCACCAATAAGGTATAAAAGGAATTGATATGCTCAACATATTGTTGCCAAGATGAAAATTAGCATTTCAAATGGCTGAAGCCATTGTACTCTTAAGTATGCCTGTTTAACCCATCATTCAAGCAAAGGAAATAGAACAGATGAAGGGCTTCAACAATATTTTCATCAAAGTTGATTCCAAAATAGTGTCTGCTGTAACTAAGATCTGGATGTCCATTTAGCCAGTCTAGTAATCACGCTTTGGGAACCCACAATGCCATCATCATCTGGGGCTATGAGATAAGGATGTTGACTAATAAGAACATTTCTAGGACAAGCACAAATGAGATTACTTTAAGAAGACCATAGGTGTGCCAAAACCTAGCCTGAATTTTTTGTCCTCAGCTGTCACAGCTTGGAAAGATTGGAAGCATGCGCATCACATAGTTTTAAAAGGAGGCTGCAGAACAAGATTTTCAAGGACGAAGTGTCAGTGAAATGACATGAGGGTTGGACTTGCAAAGGGAGCCCAAAGAACTAAACCTATTAAAAAACTGGCACATTACAAATTTGCACTCTGTTCAGCAATTTGGCAGAATTCATTTATAACAGATTTCATGTTGGGGACTGAGTCCAAAAACAGCTCCTCCCCTAATTATAAACTGAATCCTCCCCACTCTCATAGTTATTTTTAATGCAAAAACGAATGCAATAATATTGTGAAATAAAATTACAACTTTTTGTTTTCACTTCAAAGGAAATGTGAAGGAAAACGAAGGGCAGAGAGGCGTGTCTCCCCATCAGGATAAGTTACCAACTGGAAAATTTGGAGAGAAAAAGGAATGTGGGATTTGAGGTACCAAGCTGGTGGAATCTGAGTATGTCATAAAGGTTAAGTGCAGTCTCCGAAGGGGAGCCAGGCATCCCATGCAAGAGTACCCTGCTGGTGGATGGCCAGCTAGCATTGGCATTGGAGCTGTGGCAGATGCTCATTTAAACTTCTACCCTAAAACTTGCTGGAAGAAAAGTTACTGCAGTAGGTAAGGGAAGATGGAAAGAGTGAAATGAGAAAAAATAGAATGGCTGCAGAATGAAATAAACTGGCTACTGTACAAATGCATTTGAATAGTCAATGTGTAGCTAATGGTTCTTGGTCCCAACTGTCCCCTTGGCTGCCATCATTTTTATTTTTGGGTCATTACAGTATAATGCATCTGACAGTTACCAACTTTCCCTGTAGTTTTTGTCATAGCAAATTGAATGTAGTTTTGCAACTATGGCTATAATTGAATGAATTGTTATTCTATTACAATGGAAAGTGGAAAAAAGTTATCTGATAGAATGCACACACTATCACTTCATCTTGAAAATAGTTTACCTGGAAAAGGTCTATCCAAAGTAAAATACGAAACTGACTTTCTATGAAAAGTTCTTTATTGCCAAGTCAAGCCATGCCAAGCATATCAGTAAGCAAATTTGATTTTAGATACATGCATCATTACAGACTGATATAAGATTTGAAGCTAAGTGCAGTGACTTTGGAGAGTTCCTTAATCAGAAAAATTTCAGCAGCAGCTTAGACTGAACTCCAAAAATGTGACCCAAATAAGCACAGTAATTTTCAAGGCATACCATGCAAAGTGGGAACTCTAATTTTTACAGCATTTTTCATTGAAATGTCCTGTTTGGATTTTCCAGTACAAAATCATATTTTGACTTAATTTTAAGCCTCTTTTCCAAAAGTTCAAACAAGACTCCACTAGTTGCAATTTCAGAAGGAACTTATTTGTGCTTGCTTCCAGTGTACAACACAGAAACATATTTTACAATTTGGAAACTATTTCTACACACACCTATTTATGAACTTCTATAAATGTTTTATTTGCCTGGACATTTTACAGAGTTCCTATCTTCCAGTTCATATTCACGTCATACAGGCAGAAACATATGGGCTAAATTACAGATTTGAACCCCACTGGAAGTACAACTTTTCTATTTGTTCAAGATCATTTCAATAATTCAGTTAACTATGAAGCATCACAAATATTTGTGCTAGGAAAACTGAATGGTAATCAGATGGCTAGGACAGAGATGTGGGAGAGCTGTAGGAGGATGAGGACTAAGAACTGCTGCCACCAGTAGTGATTGCTGCTGAGGAAAAGACACATGAATGTCCATATTGGGCCTCCTGTCCAACATACCTATATGTGACTGAAAGCAGAAAAATTCTGATCCTTCTTACTTCTTTTAGAAAGACTGCAATGATAAGCAGACGAGTAGATCAGAATGAACTCTAGTCACATTAGTGCAGTGTTAGTTCTCAAGTATTGTAATGTCACTGAACTATGGATATTGTTCATTATTGATCACTTTACTATGAAATTCCTAGCTACTTGACTGTGTAGCTGTGGAGTTTAGATTAGTTTTCACCATCCTGCCCACTCTTCCGTGTAACTTTGGATTAATTAATCTAATTGTAGGGTCAGTCATCTTAGTGAAATGCAAGTTTTGTGATGATAATCTCATAATGCAAATGAAAAAGCTGTTGATTTCTGAAGCCAAGAGCTAACAAGTACTACTAGTGATTGAGTCAGGTTTGTTGTAGTCTTTACCTTGAAGATACACTAGAGTTCTCAAAGGTTAATGAACCACTTGTGGTAGATCTTTCCTTCACACTTTAACTGTTTTATTCTTGATAGAACCATTAACTTCTACACTAACCTTTCTACTTGTTACTATTACACACATTCTGCCCACTAAAGCTTTCTATTGATTTTTGCCAGTGAGCTTTTGTAAAATGTAGGTTTAAATACATAGCTTTTGCGGTTCTGTTTGTATCAAGTAGTATACAGACAGGCAATGATTAATTTGTAGGTTTTAATTTATTTTAAATATATTTTAAAGTCACTTTGGCAATTCTGTTGTCCATAGGTTTTGTTTCTCAACTCGTTTGCTTTACTTAGCAATCTTTGTAGTCCCTATAATTTCCAATTAAGAAAGAAAAGTTGAAAAAAATTTACATGGCATGGTGGATAGTAACATCAAAATACAGTGATATATTGGAAATTCTTCCAGTTGTCACAAACTTAGGACCTGACCTGTGAGGAATGGTGTTATTAGCTGTCAGGACCAACAGTTATTCTCATCTGGCATCTAGGCATGCATTACAAAATCCTGTTCTCCTTCTAACATTTTAATTTCCTACCTCTTCAATGTGTTTTATAGGGTTTTCATATCAAGATTCTAAAGATGTAAATCTTTCTCTTATTAGTACAACTGTGGTGAATGGAGACAAATCTTTTATACCAATCTTAATACTTAGGTGTTCTAATTTTTATCCCTTTTTCCTATTTTATTTTCAGGATTTTAAATATAACGTACATTGAAAATTTCCACTGATAGAAAAGTATTACAGGGGATGAAAGATTTCTGGAAATTTTTTTAGGTAATTTATTTAACTTCACTATAGGTAACTAGTGAAAGCAGACTGCAAGTCTATAAGGTTGTTGGAAGTCTTGTACATTGCAAAATTATCTATAGCTGTTCTCCATAGGGATATTACACCAAGGCAGTTATTTCAATATCATTGTTTTTAAAATGTTTAACTACAGAGCTTGGAAAGTTTCTTGATTGATTAGGACAAAACACACATACCTAGTACAGGGACCTGATCATGTTACTACAATAAAGATACTTGGAAATTAATTTCCATTTTAAAAACTACCAATAAAAGAATTTGCATTATGTGTCAAATTACTATTAGTGAATGCAAGCCTGTCTCCATTGATTTGATTGCTCCATACATTTCAGAAATCACTGTGGCTTTGAACAAGGATTATTTTCAATAAGACATTATTCATGTCTGCTCAAGTATTAGGCTTTGAAAGATTTGTACTAATATTTTCTATTATGTTGGGCAACAGGGTGGCATTCTGCAAGTTTCACTTTGATATTGAGATTCAAATATTCACAACAAAAATATGAATGTCTCATGATTGCAGCTGTGCAAATAGCGAGAGATTACGCCAACTTTGAAGTTGGATTCTATTCTTATTCTTTTCCTTATTCATTTCCCTGTGAATTGTAATGGCTGAAATTTGGGGAGCTTGCTTGAATTGATGGGCAATAATGGATATTCACATCTGAACAGTATATGTGCTGGAAGAACTATGTACTGTTGTAAATAGTCCCTTTATAATTGTGTAAATGTAAAAATAGCTCCGCTCACAGAACTCTGAAGGCTCAGGACAGATATCTTCCACTAATTCAAATTTATTAATTTGAAATTGGCAAATGGGTAGCTTTATGTCAGTGCACTTCAGGCTGCTCAATACAGTCATATCTGCATTCAGCACAGAAACAATACCTATTCAGGAACCTAACTGAATTTTTTAGAAGTAGTATCACATGCATTATTCTGTGACATCAATGTAGCAAGAGAAAATTAAATGTAAACATTTGCTGTGAGCAGCAAAAAAAATTCTAACATTCAGCAGTTTACATCATGATCTCTGAATAAGAAGAAAGTAAAAACATTTTTTTAAAAATTGTTTTGTGAACATTGCTAGAATGGAAACTGCTAGATAATTGATAAAAATAGGTTAATGTATCCTAATTCAATTACTTGACCCCCACTTACCTTTTTTCTAAAAGATGTGTCTGTATTTACTCGATTTCGTCTTCTGTAATGCTAATTTCACCAAATCAAGGATTAAATATATAGGAAGAAAATGAGCCATCAATTAGAACAAAAACTAAAGTAAGAAATATTACTTTCAATATGTAATGAAACAAAGGCAAGAATTTATCAATAAATGCTAGTAATTTTGAGTAGCAAATATATTGCTAAAGTCTATGCCACGTACAAGCAAGCTCTGAAAAAGAGAAGTTAAATCCATTCAGTTAACCTACTGAAAACACAACTATTTCAATCTTCCCCAAATTAGTCTAGGTTAGCTCAAAAAGAAGAGAAAGTGTACTTAAAGGTTTATGAACGACAGTGTAACTTTTCAGCAAATTCAGACAGAATATGAAGCTAAGAATAAAACCACAAGACCTTAATAAGGTCTAATGTTTCACAGTGAACATTTCATGAAGCTCTATAAATAAAACCACCATCATAGTAGAGACAGTGATTGATGATTCAGTGAAGCATGTTTCCAAGAACTAAGACAACTGCACCCTGCTGAAACTAAAACCAATTTAGCATGAACTAGTCAGTTAGGAAGTGATGCTTTGCTCAAAAATAACCAACAACCTTCTCTTCTCTGTAAACAGGCAATATAAAATGCAATGTCATAAGTAAAAGTCTGAAAGCACAGATTTCAACTACAGCTAAGGAATAGACAAGGCCAAAATATAAATCTAGGCTAAGCTATTTCCCTCTGCAGTAAGCTGCTGTTTTCTATGAAAAACAACTCTTTTAAATTTACAAAACAAATAACTATAAATATATATGTACATATATATATTAATACACACACACTTGTATTTTAATATGATGCCACTCTTTATTGATTGTGCAGGACATCTTTCAGGCATTTCTTTATTCTAGTATGATTTGTGTATGTGATTGTACATTCCAAACTCTTTAGTCTTTATGATTCTTTTCCAAAAGAAAGGCTTTGTTACATGCCATGTAAGATGTAGTTTCTTGAACATGGATAGAAGAATATTTCACTTTAAAATTGGGGTATGATGGATCAGAACTACAATTGTTCTAGAGACTATATGGAACTAAATAGATTACATCTTCTTCAGCCGAAATGTTTTCCCCTCAAATAAAGAGGGAAATTTTGGTTCTAGCTAGTTTCATCGCTTGTTTTCAATTTTTTAATATATATTTAACTACTTAAAAGACAGGATCTTTGCAAAAGTAAGAGGTAACAGCATCAGAGTTCCTCTACCACCGATCATTTATTTTAAAGAAATTGAATGTAGGTTGTGATGTCTTATAAAGAGTGGTTTTTTTTAAAAAAGTGTTTCTTTGAAGACTATTTTGAATTACAGTGAAGTGGTTTTAATACCTTTATTATTCTTATGCCCTCTAAAATCAACACAGCCCTGTGGTTCAAACATATAATGAAGTCTAAAACAAGCAAACAAACAAACAAAAAGTTTCAAAAAGAAAATGTAAATCCAACCATATATTCATAACAGAAAATGAAAGAATTAAAAAATCTTCAGAGAACTGAGAGTTAGCATGGATATGTAAATGATTCCTGTTCCATTAATGTAAACAATGCACTAAAGCAGATGTAAATTTTTATACAGAATAATTAAAATAACCAACTTCCACAATTTAGGTATGGTCTAATCTAGGACTTCAGTGTCACTTAAGAGAATAAATATTTTATCATTACTGCATTTTATGTTTTGATTCCTAAATCACATAACAAAAATTTGATTTCACAGTTATTAAACAATACTGTACATATTTTCCAGTGCATTCATCCAAGTATGGAAGCTCAGACATGTACAGTCCCAAATACTTTGGTAAGATCTGCCAGTGCCACTCCAGCCTCCACAATGCAACATGCATTTGTACACAGGCTTTGATGTTGTTCTACCACGTAAAAAAGTCTTGAACATGAACTTCCAGAATGCATACAATCAACTCTGCAGTAACACGAACGTTAGCTAATCTAAGGAGTAGAAAAGTCCCACTGGGTTCAGATTAGAGAGATTCTACCCTGTAGTGGTTTGAATGAAAAGACCATGAAGGTCACATGCCAAACCTTGGCAGAGAGGACACAGATTCAATTAATCTGAAGACTAAGCAACTTTTCTACTTCAAGTGGAAATTGATCCTTCAGATCAGAGATGAGATAAAATTACTATGGAAATGGGTCTTTTTGAAACAAAACCATTCCTCATAAAAATATATTTTAAAAATAAGCAAAATAATTTCCGAATAAGAACTTTTTTTTCCAGGAGGTGAATTATGTGCTTTACTCATTCAGTATTCAAAGAAATACATGCATATGTACCATGTTTAAAAGCAAACTATTTGAAAACTATGAAGATTATTGTATACCCCAAAATTATGCTTGTATATCTGATTTCCATTTAAATACAAACAAAGCTTCTAAGATTAGAATATGTGCCTGGAAAAGAGGATATTGATTGGATGTTAGTACATGCAAGACAAATTCAGTTCTTAGACATATCACCTTAATTCTGGAGATACTCCGCAGATGTCAATGAAGTGGTATTGGTTTTGTAATATTTTTTATATATTTTATTTTAAGCAAAACATACAGAAGAGATCTTTTGCTCCTCTATTATCAATCAATGACCATTGCTCTGTTAATGTATTACAATAAAATATCTCAATGGTGCACCGAATGGGTTGAGTGTAATATATCAGCAGAACAATGGCTTGCAAAAAAATAAAATGGTCAAATGTAAGACAACTTTCTCCAATAACTTTTGAAATGTCATTCACTAAATTTGTAATTACTTAGAAGTAAGTCAACAGCATTAACTAATATGCGTGTTCAACCCTTAGTTTTATATTTTGTTGCCCTTTTTTTATGCTTTAATAAATAATCTCTTAAAAAAGTTCTGTCACTTATATGTGTTAACTTTATTATATATTTTGTATGTGGCCCAAGAAAATTTCTCTTCTCTCAGTATGTCCCAGGCAAGAGAAAAGATTGGACAACCATTGACTAACTGGAGTTCTGACAAGGTTTTCAAAGTGTTAGCCTCCTTTTTATTCCATTATTAAAGCCAAAGATAAATTATACATTAGTAAATTAAGGATGCTTGTCTTCAGATCTGCATACTACAGCTAGGGTTTGTCTCTCCTATTAAACGCCAACAAAAGATTAAACAGAAAATAAGGAGTGCCACAGAGAAATGGAGACCTGTAACATACACCCACAGTAAGAGAAGTTTTCAGCCCTTTTCTAGGACCTACACAGCACTCATACACAAACCAGATCAGCAGCTGCTGTGGGAGGCAACCTCATTCCCCTTGTCTTCCCCAGTCATATTGTCAGACCCTGCTTGCAAGACTTAATAGTGACGTGGTTTTTTAGAAGGTCTTGAAGCTTCTACCATTCATAATATACATTTTACAGACAGAAGCAATTCTTAGAAAGATGCACTTTTGTCATGGTTCTATGTTTTTTGTTTTTTGGGTTTCAGTATTCCACATCAAAACATCATGTAGTGTACGGGGCATTAAAGTGTTAATGCCCAATCCCAGGTTCCTATCCCTGTACATTACAGCAGTCATGGGATCTGGCCCTTCCAGGTGGGGGGGGCGCTCTCTTGCTGCCTGGCAGTGGGTGCTGGAGGTGCTTTCCTAGCCGTTCCAAGCTTTTCAGGTTTGACTCGGTCCCGGAAACTCTCTCTCTCTTCTTGTTTGATTTACTAATCTCAATTTCAATTAAATTGTATATATTGTGTTATCTTGTATTTCGATATTATAGTAAAATAAGTTTTCCTCCATAGATTGCTGCCGCTGTTCTTTTCCTCCCTTCCTTCCTTCCCATTTTTTGTAGGACTGGGGTGGGGGGGGAGGGCAGAGGCCTGTTGCCCCTGTCACGGACATAGATTGATCTAGTCAACTCCTTGACAACTTTCTATTATTAAGATTCTACAATTTTCTAAGATTGTAGTACTGAGATGAAGGCCTGGAAATGCAATCAAAAGAAGATACTGCAAACTATTGAGAAGAAGTGAACTTGATATAAGTGGATTTTGGCAATCTCCACTGTCAGCTATATACTTTCTTGTGGTTGTGAATAAACAGAAATTCTGTATATGCCAGAAAATTAATACCACAAGCTACTTCTCTTTTCTCTTGTATTTTTTAACACTTGATTACATGCAGAGCCTCTGTTTCGGGGCTTCTCTCAAGTTAATTCAGTCCCAGAAGAGTCCTATGTCATCAGTGTAGTGTCACATCAATGGGAGCCAGGTCACTTCAGGATCTAGTCATCCTGAATACATTTTCCTTTGGCTAAGAACTATTTCAGGTATTTATTCACACTCATACTTGGAATTGGTAATATTTACTGAGTGGATATGTGTACATTTCTTTCTATGTAGGCAGATTTCTGGGCACAGAATGCAAGAATCTGTGCTCCTGAATGTGTGATTTCTTCATTCTAAACAAATTCGTACTCTTTTCGTAAGCAACATTTCTTACAAGTAAAATAAAATTGTTCCACTTTAAAAACCAGAGCTGAAAGCTTTGCTCTGCGTGCAGTTACTCTGCAGCAAATATTTTTTTGTTCATACATTCCTCTCTTTAATTCACATAGTATAGTTCTATAAACAGTGCTTAATTAAACATTGACAAATTTAAGTCAATAAACATCTTCACTGGGTTGGGGTAGCATCAACACTTAGAAGTGTTCTCTACTGAGAAGCTCTGGGATCTCAAAGATCTGATTATATATTTCAAGATATCGACATCTTCATTTTGTTTTGGCCTGGGAATACAATAAAGTAAATTTTTCTGTTTTGATTTGTTTTTGTTTTTCCTCATTAAGAGAGGAGAATAAATTTAGAAAAATAACCTCAAGAAACAACAAAAAAATGGTCTTTCAGTTCTATGCAATGTTCACAAATAATTCATATTTTTAGAATAAAATCTCCACATGACAGAAGCACAAGGTGATGGCATCTCTGCAGATCTAGATTAGTGTCAATGAACTAACAAGACAGGAGAGGTAGGCTTTGCTTTCTACAGTGACTCACCAGATGGAGCTATTCCAGACAGCTGCTTTTACTTGGTAGTAAATTGCTTCTTGTCAGATATAGAGCTTTCTTTTAAGCACATAGAATCTATTTCCAATAAAGTTTGTTCTCCACATTCAAACCTGGCCCTGAAGCACATGAGCAAACAATAATCCCTAGTGCCAAAGTATTACAGACTTCATTTAATTTCTCAAAACTTAACAGAGATATTTTGATTTTTTTCCTAATGGTTACATATGCGACAATAGCAACAACAACAACAAAAACACTGAATGTGTACTGAATTATCATTCTCTTTAATACTGTATTTCTGCTTCTGCTCAAAATGAGAAATTGAAAACAAGCAAAGTAAGCTTATTTTGAAACAAAAATCTTTTTACTCAACACAGGCAACCCTGAAAACATTAAGCATCATATAAATAAGTAATGTGATATAAATAAGCACAGGTCTACTATAAATAATAAAAAATAGAGGATTTAGGTTAGATATAAGGAAAAAAATATTTTACAGTGAGGGTGATGAGGCACTGGAACAGATTGCCTAGTGATGTGGTTGATGCTGGCTCAGGCCATGAGCAACAAGCCCTAGCTGTGAATGTCCCTCTCCATTGCAGAAGAGTTGGACAACATGGCTTTCAGAGGTCTCTTACAACACCCTGCAACATCAAAGAGGTGCAATAGCATTTGCAGTAAAGTAATGCTGTGCCAAAAACATTTTATTGTGATATTTCTGTTCCATGCAGTGATTTGTTCATGTCACAGCATGCCCTCCTGGAGAAGCTGTGAGAACAGGCAGATCTAAATAATGTCTACTTCAGATCATGGAGCAGATTCTCCTGGAAGATACATTAAGGCACATGCAAAATGCAATTGAGACAGCCAGCATGCCTTCATCATGTCTGACCAATCTGGTAGCTTTCTACAATGGAGTGACAGCATTGGTGGACGTAGGAAGGATAATTGATATTATCTACCTGGAATTGTGCAAGCTCATTGACATGGTCCCACACCACAACATTCTCTCTAAATTGAAGAGAGAGGGATTTGAAGTGTGGGCTGTTCAAGGGATGAAGAATACACTGCATTGGTTGCAGCCAGAGAGTTGTGGTCAATGGATTTATGTTCCAATGGAGGCCAGTCACAGATGATGTCCCTCAGTAGTCTGTCTTGGAACCTGTGCTTTTCAACATCTTTATCAATGACATATACAGTGGGATCACGTGTACTCTCAGCAAGTTTTCTGGTGGCAACTAGCAGAGGGGTTCAGATGATATGACAGAAGGAAAGGATGTCATCTGGGGAATCTGGACAGGCTTAAAATTGGGTCCATCTGAACCTAATGAGATTCAAAAGATCAAGTGCAAGGTGTTGCAATTGGGTCAAGACAATCCTATATATGTCTACAGACTGGGAGAAGAACCCAGTGAGTGCAGCCCTTCAGAGAATGACTGGAGGGTCTTAGGGAACAAAAAGTTGGACATGCATTGTGAGTTTGCAGCCCAGAAGGCCAGTTGTATCCTGAGCTGCACCAAAAGAGGGTGTCTTATTTTCAAGTGAGATTAAATTATTTTCTTCAGAGTGTCTGGTGTGATGCTATGTTTTTGGTTCTAGGAGAAAAACGATGTTGATATTTATAGTTGCCTGCTAAACAGTGTTGAATAGAGACCAGTCCCTTATCTACAAAGGGCTAAGAGAGAGCTGGAAGGGAACAGAATCAGGACAGCTGATTTAAACTGCCAAAGGGATCTTCCATATTCCATTCTATATTGTAAGACATCATCACCATATGTACATCACTTGTTACATGTATTTATATACATAAAAATATATAGTCATAACTATTTACCTTTTCTCTATCTTAATAGATAGTTTTCTCTCAATCCATGAGTTCTATTTTGTTTTGTTTTGTTTTGTTTTATTCTCTGCCCCATCCCACTGGGAAGGGGCAAAGTGAGCAAAAGACTTTGTGGTACTCAGTTGCTTACTAGGTTAAACCACAACAGAGAAGTGGCTAGAAGAGTGAGGGAGGTGATTATTCCCTTCTACTCTGTCCTCCTGAGGCCCCATCTAGACTGCTGCAGATGCCAGGTTTGGCATTTCTAGCACCAGAAAGACATGGAGCTGTTGGAGTGGCTCCAGTGGAAGCCAGGAACAAAATCTCAGAGCTGGTCTATCTCTCTTACGAAAACAAGTTGAGGCAGCTTGGCTTGTTTAGCTTCAAGACCTCACTGCAGCCTTCCAGTATTTGAGGGGAGCTTATAAGCATGATGGACAGACATTTTATGTGGGCAGATACTGATAGGACAAAAAGGGATGGCTCTAAACTCAAAGAGGAAATTTAGGTTAGATGTTAGGAAGAAATGTTTTACTTAGAGGGTGATGAGACACTGGAACAGCTGTCCAAAGAAGCAGTGGGTGCCACATTCCTGGAGGCATTCAGGGTCAGGTTGGATGGGGCAGCCTGATACTGTGGCTGGCAACCTTAGCTATGGCAGGGAGTTGAAACTGGATGAACTTTAAGGTCCCTTCCAACCTAAGCCATTCTATGATTCTGTGATTCTATCTGTAGATTTCTAAATATTTTTTGCAGCACCACTTGATGGCTGGGCCAAATTTTACTGCAGTTAAGCAATTTATTTTTCATTTCTGACAGTTACTCCAGAATGACTGAGAGGAAAAATCAGATTATTATTCTAGTCTTTGACAGAAAATGTTGTTAAAGCGATGTTGTCTTCTGAGTCTTTCACGAAATCTGTAAACACATTTAACATCTCTTTGAATGGAAAAGATGGCTTGTCAATCTATATTGACTCAGTGAAAAGAAAAGCCCAATATATTAAGCTTGCATCCTCCAGGCACTTATTTTACCTAATGATTAACTTTGCAATATAATTTCACCCCTTCACAAATCAATGACATTAATCGTAAGAACTCAAAATGAATATTTACACTGTATTTTGTCTCCTGGCTTAACTCTTTTGGACAGTGCTTGGCTGAGCAGAATACCATATTGGGAAAAACAGTAGCATAGGTTGCTACTAAATGCTGCTAAATGAAGACCACAAACTTAATAACACAGAAAGTTTTACTGAGTCTTAATTCAAGTTCCTCAGGGATCCAAAACCCATCTCACTGAATATACTAGGATAGTTTTTCTGAAGCACACTTACTAGTAGCAAGCACAACAGGATCATAAATCATCAACGTATTATTTAGAACATACACAAGAACATTATTAGTCCTGAGCACTCATTTATAGAATATGAATAAAATATACTGGAAGAAACCAATACAGTCTCTGCTTGTGAGAAATTCAGATCTTGGAGATAATTTAATAATGTTTATGTGTGACTGTGCTAAGTCTTCCTCTCCACAGTTCAGTCTGTGTGTGAAACAAGAAGCTGGTCACTCTGAATCTGTATTATATATTGGTTTTGACTTTCATCCCTGTGCTAAAGATTGAAAGCACAATGGCTACAACACTTACAGCTCCTCAGATTATTTCCATAAAGCTTGTATTAGCGTACTGTGACTGTTAGTACATTTTCTAATAACAAAAATGTTCAAATGACAGAAGAAACAAAATCCTGCCATATATGAATTTTCTTGTCAGCAATAAAGCATAAAGCCAAAGTGAAAAAATCCAATAGGTCAAAAAGTGATACAAAACTTAGTAAGAGATGCAATGCCTTATTACTGATTAACTCTGTATTAAGGGCAAGTTTTATTTCTCCATATCAGTCACACTAAATAGAAAAAATCAGGGAATAGAGAATATTGTCTTGTATAGATCCTGAACATAAGAGAAAGTATCAGAATTGTCCTCGCAGAAACAGAATTGCAATTGTCTACTCAGAGAAAACAGTAGGTTATTGTTGTTAGTCTGTGGCAGGAAAAGTAGCTTGTACACTGCCAACAATTCATTAAAAAAATTATGATGTTTGAAAAGATAGAGGAGAGCTACTTTCAATGAGTCAATTAGGGCTAACAGAATTGTTTTGTGTTCAGTAAAAATTAAGTGAGTCTGCACCATTTGACATCTTCTAAGTAGTCTCCCATGGAACATACTAATGCTTCACCCAGCTCTCATGCTGCTATACTCAAATTCTGTGCTATATAGAAATCCAAATGTCTTCTTAATGATTAAAGTGTTTTAAGTGAAGAACGCAACTTCAACAAAAAACAAAACACTCAATTTTATTAGCAAATGAAAACAAAACAAAATAGAATAAAACACTAGTTTAAGAAAAAAAAAAAAAGGAAAAAAATGGAAAAAACCCTACTCAGTGGCGCAGAAAACAGCTCAATACTCATCGGAGAGAAGGAGAAGAGGGTGCCTGGATGCAGTAGTTCAGCTCACAAAGTGATTGGACTTCTCCAAGATAGTAAGATAAATTTTCAAAGGAGCTTCTAGTCATGTTGTCCTCATGTAAAGAACTTCATGTAGCTGACATTCTCTTACTTCAGCAAGTAATAGAAATCTATATCTTACAACTAGATGAATGAGTTAAGGCATATGTTTTTAATCCTTAGTGTTGGGATACTTTAATCAGTAAAAACTCCAGTTTTGATCTACAGTCAGCCAACACATGCAAGCAGAGTACATATTGTGCACAAAATCAGCCATGATTAAGCAAGTCTGAGGGTCAGTCTTACTGTTTAACTTAGCAAAATTTTAAGACTGCACTTTCACTACTCCATAATAGTCTATTCTCAAGGCTGAATGACAACTTTCCAGATATTTTTGAACAGGGTATACATATATTTTTATTTGTTTGATTCTATGTCATTAAATATAAATTTAGATTTTCCTAATTGATATGAATAGTACTAGGAAGCATGCTAGTACTCAGTCAGCATTCATTAATTCTCATCTGAGTGAGCAGTAAACAGCTCTATTTTCTATTTTCTAATTCTTTAACAAGAAGTATATGCTCCTCATAACTCAGAAGCAATGCCTATAGAGCATTCTGAGTGGAAATAAACAAACAAACAAACAAAAAAGCATTAGCTAGCTTTCAGTCTTAGCTCATTCCTACAGCTCCTGGACTTTTCATGATTCATACTTCAAGCACAAATAATTTGCTGAGTAATAATAAAACTATAACTTGGAGCAACATACCAAATGTGTCCCAAGTGAGTTAGAAGATCAAACCTCCTTTCAAACGCTCCTCAAGAACTTCATAAGCTATATAGCTGTTTGAAAGTACAGATTCCATTATCTTGTCACTCTCAAAATACAGTTTAGACACTCTGGAACTTTTGAATTGTCAAATCTTTGGATTTTGCAGCTTTTTAGATTTAAAGACCTTAAGCCAGAGGTCTAGTTTAATTATATGACTGCAGAAGGCCTATTGAGAGTCAAAGTGATTATCAGTTTTGATAACCTTCATCTTTCAGCAAGGCAGTTGTGTACTTCCTCCCTTACTGTGAGGAATATATTGATCTAGAAGGCTTAGTATGGGAAATAAATTTCTGATGTTAGATGATCTTGATGGACAGCAAGAATGTGGTGTAATAAAACAGGGTGGTTAAAATATAAAGAATACCAATACAACTTAGAAATAAAGTGCATGTTCTTAACAATAGAGTGAATAATAAGTGGGAGAGTAGGTTTGTTGTGCATTCATCTATGACATGAAAGTCTCTAAATCAGACTTTGGGTCTCTAGCCCAAAATGACTTTACCGTGATGGCAGAAGATCAAGTGAGGCTTTGAGAACTGTGGATGATAATCAAATAACATTTCTCAAAACATCTGTGAAATGTAACATGCAGACATATAAAATAATTAACTGCTTTTTTAATATAGTAGCCTCCTGACCTGTAGCAATAACAGTGAAAGATGTTGGAAAAGTTGAAAGATTATACTACTATGTATATAAATACTGCCTCCTATTTAATTCCATGGAGACTTCAACAGATGTAAAGAGCATAATAACAATATTTAACAGAGAGCATTATCATCTGTAAAACACTATTTTTCAGAATAGTCACCACTATTAGCCAATTCACATGGATGAGCTAGTCAATATGCTTTGCATTTTGTGGTGTGTCAGCTGTGCATGGCTTTCTGGGACTTGTCTTGCCTTTCATATCACTGTCTCCAGTCTTGAAACACCACCACCCATTGCCTCACTGTGCCCTCATGCACTGTTTGATTTCCATAAATGTTCAGCAAGCATCCATGTATGCCAACGGGTGCTATTTTTTCCATGTGGAGGAATTCAATGACACACCTTTGCTTCATTTGCACTTCCATGTCAGTCACCATTTGCTTAAACTGCCCCTCTGCTGCTGTCACACAACAACAAAATGTAACAGAATATTGGTGGGAAGGTTTAATTTCTATTGCCGTACCACCAACATCTGTATCTGAAGACATGGACTGACATAATAGGAGGTATTACTTCTGGAATATCCCTCATACATTCAAGAAAATTGTCCCAGACCTTGCACATTTTAACTGAGTATAACATTACTAAATCAATTTTCTTCATGTCTTCATATGTAGAAGTCTGAATACCTTAAAAAACAAAAGATATTTGAAGAAAATGTTCTCAATAGTGGAAGCTGCATATTTAAATTCAACGTGCAGCTCATGGAAGACATATTCAAAAAATGCAGCCAATACGGCCAAAAAATCACAAGAATTTATGAGAGTGTGTAGACAATAACAGAAACAGGTTTTCTAGTTTTAGTTATACTTGAAGCTGAGGCTGAATATATATAGGAAAATTATATTGTAAATAACATTTGAGATTAGTGAAATTTAATTTATATTTGCAAAAATAGTAGCAAAGAATTCTCAATTTATTTTGTGTAAGGTTTCCTCTTTCTTCCAAAAGCTGCAATAACAAAAGAGGCCAGTTGCAGATTTACAGACCTTATCTGGACAGTCTCCCTAAGACCTTTTGTATTAAATCTGGAACAGTTCGTTCTGCATCTTTGATACTCCAGATAAAATGAATATTTCTAACACCTGTTAGTATAATCAACCTATATATCTCCTCTATTTTTCAGGTTTCCAATCATCATATAAAAGTGTAATTACAAATCCTTGATTAAGAATAATTGTATCTTGAGAGGACAGTACTCATATATTACAGGTAGGGCATCACAGAAGATGGCAGCTGGACATATCTGACTAACTGCTTTGTTCCTAAACTCACAAGTGTGCATGTATTTATTTACCAGGCAGCCATTTCCAAGATTGATCATAGTAACCTATAACACACAACATTATAGACCAGGTTAGGACAGGAACTGAAAAATAGCTTTTTCAATTAATGCCAGACAGGGCATTTCATTAGCTAGAATGCAATTACTTCAGCTGGAATTTGTCCAGGAGCTGGAGTTCAGCCAGGACACTAGTTTAATATTAAATTGCTAAATAAGTAAATAAATAAATTAATTAAATAGAATCCAAATCAAAAAAGAGTTTCTTACTTCTTGGTCATTTTACCCTTTTAGGATGTCAGTGTAAAACATCTATGATTTCCAACCTGGGTTTCACTGGGATCCAAAGACAGAGAAAAGGAAAAATATTATAAAAGTTCTCTAAGGTGCATTTTTCATGGTAATATCCTAGTTAAACATATGATGCTCATGATTTTTATTACAGATTTGGAAAAGTTATCTAGCTTTGACATAGTTTCAGATGACTTTGTAAATGATTAAATTAATTCCAGAATAAAAATAAGGAGATGAGAATTTACACATACTAAAAAATGCTCCAAAAACTAATGCAAATGGACACCAATGGCTGCTGAACACCCGTAGTTCTGAGAAATATATATGAGAACTGTAAAATATGCACAAATTTGAATGATCTACTAGTACATCATACAAAAATGATATTACCAACACAAGTCCTGAATGTCATCATCATCACTTCTAGGATTTCCCATGGATTTTCCTAGTCCTCCTTAGGAAGACTCCTGTTAAAATCCTAGTGAATATCTGCACTCCAAAGTACACTAAAAAATAAATCTAGTTAATCTGAGAGTAGCAGAGCTAATGAAGACGGTTTCCCAAATCCCCACTCAATATATCCAAGTCTACCTCTATGCTATTTGCAACCTCCCTCCACTCTTGTGTTCTTGTTCAAAATGAGGACAGAGTGCAGCCACCTCCCTCTTGTATTTCCTAATTACTGAATAGGGAAGAGGCATCACAAGAGCTATATTTATGCTGCTTGGCCAGCCAGCACATGCCTGCTCCCAGAAACTAAGTAACTTGAGCTCACAACACAGTCTTCCTTGCAGCAGAAATCCTAATTTGCATGACCTTCTCCTATTGCCAGTAGCCAGTTTCCACGAAATTGGTAGAACTCCCACAGTAAACTTTGGTTTAAATTAATTAAAAGATTCCAAAGATATTTGAAGCAGGCTGCCAGACAAACAGCATGACAGCATAACCTATGTTTCCTTAAGAATGCAAGCTAAAATAGGAAATAAGTAGTAATTATTATTTGCAGTTACTAGAAGGCCCAAGTTCTTGACTAAGACCTATAAACATTACCATGATAGATATAATAAACAGATAATTTGCCTAACAGAAGGAAGAACAGTAGATGAAATAACACAGCTTGCATAAATTAACAGCAGAGCTCTCGCTATCCACAATGGAAGTTGCCTTATGTATGCCTTATGTACAGACCTGCAGACAAATTCTTATTAGAGCTTATTAGAGCTGCAGATAAAGATGAGACAGATAGTTTCAGAAATTCCAAAAAGTCAACATCTCCATTCAGATATCACCAGAAATACTCAGAGTTTAAAACAAAATATTAAAAAAAGAGTAGATTCCTGTTGTTCTTTGCAGCTGTAAACAAGAATGTCCACAGCAAGAGCTCAGGTTCTCTTGCCTTGCCAAGGGTGCCAACAGGCTCTGACTGCCTTTCCTAAGCCTGACGACTATCTGACTAATAATAACTCCAATAACAACTCTAGTAATAAGCCCAACAGTTATGGATAATTAATTCAATGGAGAGCCATCATACCAGTACTAGAAAGTCAGGTTTGGACTGTGCAGAAATGACCTATATTCTGAAGAAGAAAGGCCTTGAACACCAGTGATTGGAGAGAAGAACCCTGAAAGATGATGGCTACATGACAACGATGACTAAAACAGTAAAGTTCAAGTTCAATGAAGCAATATTTTTGCTTGTCATTTCTCAGAAAATGCTGACAAAATTGCACCATCATTCTGAAAGGAAAACCAAAAGGAGTTTTCCAACTTCTGATAAAACAGGGTTTTCTTCAAATATCTACATGTCTTCTTAGTGGAAATAAAAATTCAAACTTTCAGAAAATACATCTGAAAAGCAACCTGTAGAAGTAATTATAGTTGTTTTTTCAATTATCCAGGTGTTCCACAGTGCATTCTGTGATCCGATATTGCCATATCCTTCTAGGAGGTCTTTGTTTTACTGCACACTTAAAATTACACACGTCAGTAATGCTCTCAGGAAAGGAATTGTAAAACATTTCCATCAAGTGCTGCTTAGTATACATTAATGCACTAAGTGGTTATGCTTCACCTCCCTATTTATGGTTCTGTATTTATTTTTCTTTTAAATTGAAAAACAAATAGATTTTTCAGTCTGTCACATCATCATGCTGTAGAAATAGTTAACCTATTATACAGAGTTACTCACTGACTCCAAAATGGATTTTGAAGGCATAGAGGACCTTTATAATATTTGCTGGACGTCTCTGAAATCTAATTGTACCGGAGATAAGAGTGTGCATAATCTTCTGGTAAACAAACCTGGGACACACCAAAAGCATGCTACACAATAGTAGAGGATTAATTTTATAGGCTTAAGATGTAGTATGCATAACCAGATGTAGATCTACAAAACTGTTTTTTGTCCCATTGATCTTGGCTTAAAATATATATCACACCATAAAATGTAGGCAGAAATCAAGCTAAGTTCTGACAAAGATCACAGTTAGACTCTTTGCTAGGGATCTACTGTAGAATGAATTATTTCTTGGGTATGTAAGTGTTTTCCAAAAGCACTGGGCATTCTGCCATCAGTTAGATATACATGTAGCTATAAAGAATGCAGACAGTCCTTTCTCTCCTCCTCTCCAAAAGGATCCAGAATTCTTTGGTAAATCACCATGTCTCTACCTTCTCTGCTCCTTCCTGCCTTCATTTTACTGTCCCTCTCAAAGCAGTGCATTTTAAAGCTCTGGGATCCGCACAACAAATATGCAGACTACCAGATGAACGAGATGAACTGAAATACTCTCAGATGGCATATCACAAAGATATAACCCTAAAAGCTGGTTGCCACATTCATCTTGCCCCAGTCAGTTTGGATTTAGAATACTTAATTTTTTAAAGGCTAGCGTCTATCCATGAAAATTGTATGTAGACGTTTAATGTAACTGATTCAGATCATAGAGCAGTTTGGCTCTTTGGTCAAACGTGGGCAAGTCTCAGAGAAGCAGAGATCTCAGTAAGAGCAAATAAGGTCATTTCTGTCACATCATTTCTGTGGTACCCAAACCTGCTGCAAAGGAGTTGAAGGTCCCCTTCTGCCCCACAATGCTTTCCAAACAAGCAGCAGGCCCCTCTCCAAGGCATAGAAATGAGCTCACAAAACCTCTGCTTGGACATGCAGTGCTGGGAGAAGAACTTGTTTACAGCTAGCCTGGGCCACTCTACCTACAAGGAGGTCTGAAGTGTGAGCTTATTCCTGGTTTCAAAAAACACACTATCCCAGAGTGCCTCTAGACAATACACATTGCTGCAAGCAGAAAATGAGGGGAGTTCGTATCTTCTCAACAAGCCTATCTGAGAAAGGATTACTTTGTCAGTTGCTGTTACTTACAGTTAGTGTTTAATTATCTAAACACAGTGGCTGCTCTACACATGGGCTGAAATTATTAGTTTCTTAACCCTTGTGACAATAATGACTGGTGATAGCATCTATTTCTTTCTGCTCATCTAGTACATCTTCACTGCATACAAATGGACCCGCAATTATACAAATTGACCATTAGTCATATTAAGAAGATATCATACAATTATAGAATGGTTTGGGTTGGAAGGGACCCTTAAGAACATCTAGTTCCAACCCTCCTGCAATAGGCAGGGACACCTTCTGCTAGACCAAGTTGGTCAAAGTCCCTGCCATCCAGCCTGGCCTTGAGTGTTTCCACGGAGGGGGCATTCACAACGTCACTGGGCAACCTGTTCTAGTGTCTCACCACCCTCACAGTAAAGAATTTCTTCCTGATCTCTGGTTGAGATCAACAACCGGAGTCACAAATGCCAGTCTTATTTTATATTCAGGTATAAAAGCTATAACAAAGTCAAATGCCTGGGACATCTGAAGCAAACAGAACCTTAGAGATGACTTGGCAAAACAATCTCTATTAGTTTAATCAAAAAGAGAAGATTAAACAGTATCTCTGACAGGACAGATCGTTAAAGCCAAACAGTGATCTCTCAAGCAAAGGATAGTTGTAAAGTTGAAGGCTGTAAAGATGAAGTCTTGCTAACCTCCTTAATGATAACCTTATCCAATAATGGATTTGATTTCTTCTTCACAACTTTTGACAATCAAGAGAGAATTAGGTTTAAAACAGAGGTTGTAGGTCATCGCTTTCTAACACCACTAGAGCCTTAACAAGCCACATAGGCTAGAAGTAGTATGGTACCATTAAATGTTTTATAATGAAAATCTATTTTATTGAAGGCGAAAATAAATGGAGGGTTTCGTCCTATGATTTAAGGAGAATACAGTTTAGTGGTTCAAATGAAAGAGGAAAGGAAAAGAACAGGGAGAGAACCTGGAACACATAAGCAGCACAAGAGAGTCAGTTACTTGATCTCTTTTAAAAGAAATTCAGGAAAGTCACAAAGAAACTGAGAAGAGACAAGGACACTGAATACTTCCTCTCATCTGGATAGAAAGGATAAAAGGAAAAAAAAATAGCAAGCTTTGGTTTGAATCACATATTGATATTCTACTATTCAAAAAATAATGCCTTTGTATATTTTTATGAATATTTCGAAGCATGAGGTGAAGATCAGTCGCATCACCATAGCAGTGATAAACTATTCCTTTCTTCTCCATGGAGGCAACAATCGCACTTTTCATAGCGGTGTGGAAAAACAAAGGCCACATTGCATTCAATATTTAAATGGAATCTCCTTTTCATGTGGATTTTGATGTTAGCTTAAATAATCATTTTGAAGCATCATCATGTCTGATTAGGACATGTTTTCACTGACTCATACACAACACATGGAATTTAAAAAATAAAGGCTTTATAGAACATTTCCAGTTGAATTTGTGGTTTGGGTCAGCAACATGTCTAGATCAGTATCTTCAGTGAATCAGCAAATCACTTGCACGCCAAGTAATAATAAAAAAATAATTTCACATAAAATGTAGCATCTCCAGAAAGGGCAGTGACCCTTCGTATCAGGTCAGGTTGTGGAGGGAGGGAACATGCATAAGTGTGGGTCAGTAGGAGCCTTTCTCCACACAGAGCTGGGGCTCACAACAGAGCTCTCTCCCAACCCACATCAAAGATGTCATCAGTCTCTGAACTAGCAGCTGTCAAGCACTGTCTGGCCTCCACACTTCTGCTTTCCTACCCTGTAGTGGTTTCTAAGGGGCATGGCTGTGTGAGAGGTAACATCCTTTAGATGAACTAGAAACATATGGCACTGACCACATGTGGTCATTAAAAAGTCCCACGCCAATTTTTGCAAGGCTAACAATATTAGCCCCGGTATCCTGGCCAAATTCCAATATAGGTAATTATATTCTGGGTAATGACATACCGGCTAGTTTTATAAGGTTTAATATACATTGAGGAAAGTGGCTTGCACCTAAGGGCTCTGAGTTAAACTCATTGCACAGTCAGCTGGGATAAAATTAGAGAAGAAACTACCCAAGCATGTCAAATGTTTAAGCTTTAAAACCCTGGGAAGAATGAAACAAAAGAGGAAGGGATCCAGGGGTGCTTTAGCATAATCAAGCTGGCTCATGCCACTGAAGACACAGCTGGGATCCAGAGCTGGCTGCTGTGATGAAACTTGTAACAGTATCCCCACCCCATCTCCAGCAGTGGGTTTGCATACGTGCTAAATTACCAGGTTGAGTAAGAAGATGCAGCAGCATGATGCAAAATATTGCTTGGCGGGTCATTCTGTTTGCTTTTCTTTCACCCCATACAATAATATCTAACCAAAATAGGCTCCTGCAAAAACAAGACTCTTCAGATATTCTACTCCTGTTGTGCAGCATCTCTGTGACCCCAACTCAGAATGCCAGAAGGCATTGTTATTTGTCTCATTTTGCCCCAGCTGTAGAAATTCTGCCAATGCCAGCATAGGATCCAGCTCTAACCATACCCCAGCAGCATATCTGCCTAGTAATTTTGATGTCCAGGCCCAGAATAATCTAGGTGACAGCAGATGGCCCTTCATCATGATATTAAAATTTAAATGGGGCATTCAGAGTATGACCATGGCACCTCATGCCATTCAGTTACAAAAAGATTCTTGCTTCCTTCTATGTGTTGACAGCAAAGATACATTTGGATGACACAGACCCTTTCAATAAAACACAGGTACACCTCAGCTCTCAGGGATGAAAATACAGCTGGTAACAAAATAATTTGGCCATTTTGATTCCGTAAGACCTTCTGCAGACAGTGCACGTCCTTTTATGTACTGGAATGAGCTTTCAAAGAAGCCACCCACAATATTTTACACAGTGCAGAACTGAAGAACAACTGATTCAAATACAAAATGTTGGAAGGATAAAAAGCCACAAAACCCTCTTCAGATTTGAAGCCCCATCTTTAGCCTATGCAATATTTAAAGTGATGACTCTGCAGTACAAGGAATCATCTACAAACTGAACTTCAAATTAAGTTCTGATCTTATGTTACTCCAGTTTATGAGCAGATGTGGGCATATTTTGGTGGTAGCATGCAAATTCCGAATTTCAACTCACATATTTCATGTGTTGCTGTATATTTCCTACACGACCAAGCACACTAACTCAAAACAAGATACTTGATGCCTTTCCTGGATTTCAAACTGATGAAGATGGGAGACACACATCCTCCCCCTGCTCTTCACTTACAGAGCACTGTTTCATCTTCTCGATTCCTTTCTCTATTAGAACACATTCAAACATAATTAGTGTAACATTAAAAATGGAGGAAATTTTGTAATTGCCAGTTGTTCTGTAGCCATGGTTACACCAGAGATTTATACCCAATGACTCCGGCCTGAGCACGCACAAGCAGTTAGCAGGAACAGCAGTAGGATAATGTTTGTGTGCATGTGCAGGTGTGCTGACGTGCGTGTTTGCCAAAAAAAAAAAAAAATAAAGAGGGGGAAGGATGGGAGGAGGGGGGGAGAGGGGAGAGAGGCCAAGGGAGAGAAAGGAAAGAGGGAGGGGAGGAGAGAGACAGAGAATATTCGGTGACATTTAAGGTGCTAATATCTGGAAGTCAACCTTTAATTTGACAGCTTTTAGTGCTAGTTAATTTCACTCATCCAGACGAGGTGTAGGAAATTTGCAGCACCTTTAAATTATCACGTTTTTCCACACTGCCTGAGGCCTATGTGGAATACCTGAGCCATACTTTCTGCCCCCCTCCCCAGCTCCCCCTTCTCTCCCCCTTTTTTCAGGTCAGTTGAAGTAAAACTTTCATTCCCTTTCTCAGACAATTAATCTTTAGCTAATTGAAGCAGGAATGCTGCAGGATGGGTTTCACTGGGGCCTGTAAATCTCATTTAGCAAAGTGAATTCCAGGCACATGCTGCACCTAATGATGTGACAGGTGGGCCACACTGCAAGACAGCAGCCGCAGAAAAGTTGATTCTCATTAGACCCTCGGAGTCCTGCAGTCAGTTTTCTGATGGCTGAAGAACACTAATCGCATCTGTTTGCTGCTGGGTGGGGTGGGCAGGAGGGGGGCAATGAAGCAGGGAAGAGGCAATGGAGAGAGAGTGGGGGGGGCTTCCTTTCTTTCATGAGTTAATATCCTTGACTCCTGCCCAAAAAAACAGCAGGCCTGCCTCCCACCATGCGATCAGCCTCCATTCTGCTGACTCCTACAGGGTGCACCCTTTTTCTAATTAACCGGAATGGCTATGGAAAGCAAAGGAGGCCTTGTGTTGGGTGAACCAATTATTTTGAAGGGTATTAAGTCATCAGATTTACTTTTATCTTGATTGCATTGTGGAAATCGTGCATAATTAATGGTGGGAGCTTATTAGGAAAATGATTAGGCAAATTACACAGGTGTCGGATGCATTTTTTATGATAAATTTGCTAGAACAATCCTGCAATTCCATCTGTTCAGCTCATATCAGAATGTCACTCTGGAAGAAATTAATGGTGCAGAGTTGCACAAAGTTACTGGAGGCCTTGGATGCAGATTTATGTTTAAAAAAAGATACGGTTAAAATTACCCAGCAATTTCCTAATAAATACTTGATGTTACAGTTCAATAAATTACTTATTTAATCTTAAAAGAAAATGATAGTCAGCTGGAAACTAAAAAGTAGAGAAAGCATAAACCTCATTTTGTCAGTTTGATGTGTATGTAAATAAAAAATAATCATAAGACATAATAATTCATTGGAATGGGATGCTGACTAGAGACAAGCTGTCAGTATCCAAGTTGTTCTGCTAGGTATTTTTTCCACAGATACTACAGCTTGTCTTACAAATCCTGTTCTCTCTTTAAGGTCACAGAACTGATTTCCTTTTCTGTTATTTCTGCAGTGTTTAACAACAGATTCTGGAAGTTGCATACTGGGGTGTAGGGAAGACAACAAATACTGTGCTCATGTCTACACTACTTTGACCTTGCTTTCGTTAGCATCATAAAAAGACAAAAAGTATGAAATCAAAACCTATGAATGCATTCTTCTTGTGAGCAAGCCAGTAAATTAGTGCATGTGTGTGTGAAAGTGCCTATGTGCAACTGTAGAATTGGTGAAAGACTGAAATTGGTGAAAGTACCACTGATGTTCTACTCCTAAAAAAGGCTGAGAAACTGCACTTGTGGATTTACTGTTAAGCAGTGAACAAAAAGTGAATATGCCACAGAAAAACCATGACATTGTAGTAGCTGTACAGCATGATTTCTCACAAAAATCTACACACAGTGGTGCAGTGGTGCAGAATTTCAGGAAACTGGGTGAATAGGGTTTTGTGACAAAAAAAAACCCAAACATTTTAATCAAGACTGAGCAGTTTAACACAGTCTGGCTACAAGAGTCCAATGATTTTCAGAAAGCATTTTTATAACCTCATTGACTGTAATCACTGATTTGACTTTTCTTTTAATGCTACCTCTAATAGAGACTGGATAGACAAACATTTAACACAGCTGCTGTGTTTTCCAAGGGCAGTTTGCCTTCCAAGGGAGCTCCAGTTTTAAAGTGGCTTGGGATCTGCATCACCTTAAATAAGTCATTTCAGTCATGAGACAGGCCTCTAGTTAAAGTCCATAAGACCAATGGACTATATGTAGCACGGAATATGATGTTCAGTCCTAAGAGAAAAATGGGGCTGCTCTTAGAGTTGGAAGCGCTCCCCTAGGCTGAGTCAGCACATCTTTTGAAATGGTATCTCAACACAGCAAATGCAATATACATTCAGCCAATGTACTAGCTACATAGTTATAGTTTAATATAATTTCCATCACTAAAGGTAAAGGAGACCTGGTAGTAAGGATCCCAAGCATAGTTGGCAAAATCCATATGAGAAGCTGAGTTAAAATCTATTTATGTCATATTTGCACATCTTTGGAATGGCTTTAAAGCAAGTTTGGATATCTTGACACCTTTAAAAATGCAACTCAGACTTATCTCAATTTATATCTTCCTGCCTGTGGTGCCACAAGGACTACCAACCTGTCCAAGATCCACAGCACTGTGGCTCTACTGTTTTATTCTTCTTTCCTACTCTCCATTGTCCCAAAAGCTTACTCATCACCACAGGGCCCTTGAAAGAAAGACTGGTGATGTGGCATAGTCAGTATGGGGATTTCTGTTGTTTTCAGGTTAACTCATTGTAATATTATCAGAATGGAATGAATATCTCACTTTCTGGCACTCTGAAAAAGCAGCTGGAAATGAGCATATATTAAAACAAACAAACAAACAAACAAACAAAACCCTACCAAAACAAACAAACAAACAAACTTGGAAACTTACTATTAAAGAGCAACCAATGAGAAAAGTATATTATTTCCCCCCTAATATCTAAGTATTGTTAAATACCAAAGATCCCAGTCTCTGTGACCTTTGCATCTGCTAAGTCCTTCCTTGCAAAGTAAGGTGATGGATGCCACACACTATGTTCTACACTTGTGGTGAAGACAAAGCCAGTGAATTCCAGTCTCTGCCTGCAAGGAAAGTTCAGCTGTCTGAAAACTCATTTTGTCCTAATCGTTTGCTTGGCACATTCTTTGAAACCTACCTTAATATATCTCTTCGTAGCAAGTGTTTTCAGAAAAATTACAGGGGCACACAGGCAAGCATGGAAAACAAGTATGCCCTTCAGTCAACTTGTTACTGCCTGTTAAGACTGTTGATAAATATTGGTTTTAATCCACGAGGGCTACTACAACAGCATAGATGAATGGTGTTAAGTAGGACAAGTAACCAAAAGCAGTTACTGAAATGTTTGAGAATATTTTATATGGATATAGTTAGGGTACATATCCATCCTACCTTTTTAAAGAGTCCCTTATCTTTTTAAAGTCCCTTATCTGGTGGCTAATGTGTCATGACCCATATCTAATAAGGAATTACTAAGCATTCCATCAGATAAAAAGTAATCATTATTGAAAATATCAAAAAAACATTATATTAATATATGATTTTGTTCCATGAGTAAAACATTTTAGATAATATCCCTAAAAAAATCTATACTGAAATTTTTATAGGTGATCATGGAAGGGTCTGGGGAATTCCACAGAAGAGGATTGAGACTTGTTTGGATGAAATTAAATGTACTCATATAAAAACCAGCAAGGCCAAACATCATGGGCTCAGAACGATAGTCCTAGCCATAAACTTAGCATGCAATTTCATGAGGTTCTCTCCCTATCCTATACAAGAGACTAGTACTATTTATTCATAGAAAAGCTTAGTTTCTCAATGTTACTGGCAAGGCCAATATTGTATAGCAGAAATCAAGCATCTTAGAAGTTCATGTAGTTAAGCTGAGATCACAGACAATTGCACTCCAGCCAACCACCCATCTGTACAATACTCTGAAGTATACCTCACTTAGTTCTCCTTCAGATGCCAAAAATACCTTCACATGCTTTTACACAGAGAGGTTCAGGCAGATTGAAGGTCTTTGCCTCACCATCCATGCTTGTCAGTCCTGATGAGCTCTCAGAAACTATAGAAGGAAAACCATGTTAGATATGTACTGGGGAAGCATTAGTGCACGTATAGTCTGCACATTTTCCACAGGCATGCTCCAGGAGACATCACAGTAAGTAGAAGACCCTACCAAGGTCAAGACTTTCCTGTGAGAGGCTCTGTACTAAAAGGCAAGTACAGACAATCTCTGTTCCTGGGAGTGCAGAGCTCAGGTGGGAGGTAGAAAGTGTCACAGAGAAAGGCAGGAAGTTCCTGTCCTGGCACTGTGCACGGAGCAGTAACAGAAGCTGAATCTCATTCTCACTAATCTCAGTCCAAGTGTCATGCAACAGTCACACTGCTCCTTTGATTTTGAGTGCTGGTGCTGTATTTCAAGCGCACAGGATCTCTCTCATACTGTAATCAATATTTGTTTTTAAATTAAACATTCCTTTTCTTCTTCAGAGCATCACTCAATTTTCTTTAAGCCCTACCCAAATAACTTCTTCTTAATCCTTATTGTAGATAACTACCTCTAAACAAACAGGTCCCATTGTAATATTGACAGTATTACATTTTTAGCATACCATAAGCTTGCAACTGATACCTAGGCATTTCCCAGTGCTACATTCTTCAAATGTAAGTGGAAAAAAAAAACATTTATTTGTTTATTTGATATTCTGAATACAAGAATATCTCACAAGGTAATGTTCTCAAAGTTCAGCCTTTGAGCTGTGAACAAGTGACATTCAAGAACTGGCACTCTTTATTGCTCAGTTCAGGTTTTCATTAGACCACAAACCAAAAAAGTTTATGAATAGCTTTTAAGTGATTTATTTCCCACTCCACTGTGAGTGGTGCAAAACAATACCACACATCTGAGTCAAGTTGAAAGGTCAAAACTCAAATCATATATTCAAACACCACAGAAATACAGACAAAATGCACAGAGATTCTTCCAGTTCTTCATGTTGTGTCCAACACTTCAGAAACAAGAACTTTTTCTGTGAATTGACAGGGCTTTAAACATTGGGGCCAGGCAGATTTAAGTCTTTCACTAAAATCTTATCATATTTGGTTTTAGAAATGCAGGTCAGGATTGATGAGAAATGCCATTGGGATGATACTGATACTTTACAGATGGTGAGCAGTAGAGCAGGCAGTACTTCTCTGTGATAGGGAGAAGGCAAACCCTTCATTAAAACATCAGCTTTCCCCAGAAGCTCATATTGTCTGACATGCCTAACCTGTGTGCATATGTCAACACAGAATGCTTGCTAATGTTGTTGAGGCTGTAAATAAGGGTTCATACTATACTATGAGGGAGATTAATGAGTAGCGTGCTTCCTTCTCTGCTGGAGGCTGAAGTAGGTTCCCTATTAAGATGCAGTATCTGTCACTGTCAATAGAAACATGCTGTGTGGGTGTGAGGAGAGGCTAAAGAGGTGTCTCTGGATCTGGTAGTGACTTGTTTTTAAGGGGCAGGGGACTGGCACACTAGAGCAGTATCAACTTCTTGAAACATATATTCCATTAACGGAATAGGTCCAGTTATTTCTGTGGCCAGTGATGGGGGTATAAGGAAGAACAGAAGATATTCCCTTTTGAGGAGAGTACAGTTTTCCTTTGAAAATTAGAAAAGGACAAAGAGAAAGAAAACAAGTGTTTGTAAATACCATGCAGATCTCAGGGAATGGAGAAGGGAGAGATTTTTCCTCCTCCTCGTTATTCCCAACAACACACATATCAAGTGATTTCTTGTCTTCTTCAGTAGAATTGGATGTCTGTTTTCCTTACATATGCTTCCTTATCTATCTCCTTGCGCAGTTTGGATAAATGAATGATTTTATTTAGTTGTATAACATCAATTTTTCTAGCATCAGAAAATTCTACAGAAAACTGTTTCTTCTTTGTGAAGCATTTGATACCATTCCTCTGAAGGAAAAATTATCCATTTTTATCTCTAGGGAAACAAAGCACAATGCGCCTTAATGCCTTGCTCAATTTTACATTGTAAGTGTAGCACTGAAGAGGCATCTTAATTCTGAGTCAAGAAGCCTTTAAGCACGTCCACTCTTTGGCCTGGCATCAGAAATGAAGGTTCTCCATATACTCCATACTTATGTTACAGTGAAGAGCAAAGGTGGTCAGCTTGCTCAGCTTGGTCCAAGATTGATCTTTCATGGTTTAATAAGCAAATCTTTCTTCAGTATCTTAACAGTAATGACTTTCTACATCAAAAGATTGCTTCATACATTCGAATAATAAACAGGAGTTTAAATGCTTAGGCATTTTTTAAGACAGATGTATAATCCACTGTCTTTTTTTAAAGCCCCTAAGGAGCATGCAAGTTTATATGAATCAGCCTTTTTTCATTAACCATATCAGCCTTTTTCCATTACTCAGAAGATTGAATAAAATGAGTGTAACACAGAGCAATATTATCTCTTTCGTCCTAAATCTTGTACCTACTTTGTAGAAACTGAAAGAAGCTGAAGAACTCATCTAGCTGATGTAGTCATTAATTTGGAAAAGACCAAAAAAATTGTAATATATTATTTCAGTAAGATTTTAAGATCTAGTTAAGTTCAGCAGAAGAAAACAACAAAGGAAGAAAGGGAAAGTTTGAAAATCTGTTAAAAAGACTTTGGGAGCCTCTCACTAGAATTCACTTATAGAATCACAAATTAAAAATTTATCACATGTAAATACATGGAAGCGTGTCTTAAAATCAATGGGATTTGCAAAGGGCAGCACCTTTGAATAAAGATCACTTCTTTAGCTCTCATCCCAGACAATAGGCAAACAGTATCTACTCTTCCTTTAAATCAACAACCTTACTGAGCATGAAATATTTCTATTTCCTAGCAAATAAGTTCATTATTAATAATGTTTCATCTTAAAATATAATTAGAAAAGCTACACTGCAAGATTTAAGAAGTCTTTAGATACTTGTTTCAGAAGTTTATGTCATACCACTAGCCTAAGGAAAAGAAAGAAAGATTTCCTATTTTATCACTAACATTTTAGTTGAAAGTATAACACAACTATTAATTATTATAATATTATAATTATTATCATTACTGTACACATACAGATTCTTGATAACTACATACCACTGAGAAGAGCCTGGCCTCATCTATTTACCTCCACCTCCCTTTAGATATTTATTAACATTAATTAGATCTCCCGTCTGTCTTCTTTTTTCCCAGACTGAACAGACCTGTTACTCAGCCTTTCCTCGTATAGGAAAAGCTCCAGGCCCGTTATCATCATTGCGACCCTCCAATGGACTCCGAGGAGATCCCTGTCTGTTTTGAACTGGGAAGCCCAGGACTGGACACAGTAGTATGAGGGCAGAGTAGAGGAGTAAGATCACCTCCCTTGAACCTGCTGGCCATGCTTTTTTTAATGCACCCCAGGATACCATTGGCTCATGGCCAATCTGGTGATCTGTTGTTCACCAGAACACCCACTGTATGTTTTTCCACAAAACATGACAGCAGTGTGTTATTCTGCAACAGAGAGGAATGATGAACCATGATCATGCTGGCAATAAAAATGAATACAAAGTTGTACCAGAGTGAAGCACTTGATCCAAGTGCTTGGCCCACGCCAGAGGCAAAGAACGTGAGAGCTTCGTGGCCAGCAGGAGGGAGCTCCTCTGGGACAGTGTTTTGCTCCATCACTGCAGGAGCAGAGACCAGCAAAGCGAGTGCTGCCTGCTCACTGCCTCCTACAGTGGGTGTGAACTTCAAGTTCTCAGCACTGCAGTAGCTTTAAGGAGGAAGGATAAACAATTTTCCATATTAGCAGGATTCACTTATTTTTTAGTTGTCCTCTTTTAAAAGTTTTTTATGAGCTTCTTCACTTTAATACTGAAGTATTTTCAGGATCCAGGCAGTAGGAATTGCCACGTCTTTTTTTGCTCAGTCCGTAGAAGATACAAATTGATCAATAAACAGGGACAAGTGATGCTGGGTATAGAATTAAAAAAAAAAAAAAAATGTTATTAAGCATTCTTTGTGTGAAAGGCAGATGGAAGAGCTAAGATAAAGAAACAAACTATATATAAAGCCTTGATGTTGTGTTAGTTTTTCAAATGGAAGTAATGTTCTTCGGTCACAAATCCTTCAGAAAATCCTTGCTGTACCAAAATGTTCCTGAGAAAAGTTGGTATCTGGTCCCAACTAAGATTAAAAAGACAAAATTATTTTTGGTGGCAATAATGAACAAATCAATTCCTCCCTACATTCAGCTGTCTAATTTGCCTTCCATGCAGGTAGTTTTAAGTACAGCCAAGGAACATTCGATACTTGGTACAAGTCTAATTCTATAGATATGGTGTTACAGATCTTTAACTGCGAACACTGCTTAGTGGGAAAAAGGTCACTCTGATGAATAAGGAACAGTACTTTATGTGGATCAAATATAGAACAAGACTGAAAAAACAATCAAAACGAATGATTAAAAAAGTCTTCAAGAAGGAAATGAGACTTAAAGGAGAAATCCCTCTCTTTCTACAAATAACTATCTCTGGAAATATTGTGTAATGTTTTTTCAAACGTTGTGGTAATATTTTGATAACAGTATATGGAGTCACTAAACATGAATGACAGTAGAGGTGGTTTTTGGACTTCAGTGCATAATGTCCAGTAAGACAAGAACATTGGAGAGACTATGTTTATGACAAGGTGATCACTAATGTATCTAAATAAATAAGGGAAGTCTTGTAGGAAAGAATAATTGCTGGCAAGGATAACTAGAGCTAAATTCCAATAGAAAGTTATTATGGAAAGGAGAAGGAAGTTCCATCAGTGACAAGTTTGCTGTAGAAACAGTATGATACCCAATATGTTCTGACTCATGTTGATAAATTGACAAACTTCTCATGTCAAAATAAGACTTTATGGAGGAGAAAGAGATGAGGGAGAGATACAAATAAAGCTCTTGATCAAATCTCCAGATATAAGTTACCAGAGTATATATATATAAACCATGTCTTACAGAAACAGATCTGAGTGGTAAGGTACATATACATATACAAGTCATCTCTTGATGCAAAAAGGGATCTCTTTAATGACTTCCAAATAACCCTACACCTACTGACTCATGTTAAAATCAGGGACAGATGGACAGATGCCATCAGTTTTGTGTTTGCTTTGTTTCCAGAATAACGAGAAAAATTCTTCAAAGTATCTTCCTTACAGTCTTTCTAGACTTCTTCTTTTTTTTTTTTTTTTTTTTTTTTTCTCATAAGAAATCAGTGATCTCAGCACATTAACAGGCCATAACTCACTTTAAAGAATGAAACACAGAGATATAATTTTATCAGAAGGAAAAGGCACTTCTTAAAAAAAAAAATAATATTAAAACAATTTCTTATCCCAAAGTTCATCTTTAGATGACTTTTCGTAGAACACAGGAGCAGAATTCAAACTGTGTGACCTGAAGTATTTATTTTTACTCCAAAACAGATATGTGTTTTTCACTTAAACAACTTCAGAAAACAACAAAAGACCCTATAATTGTCTTTCAAATGCACTTTCTCTTGAAGGTGCCATTATAAATTTTTCTTCTTAAAACAAGCTTCTCTTTCATCATTTTAGGTTCTGTGTGTACTGAGAGAAAAAAATATCACTTTTTAAAATTTTTATTACCAACTTTTCAATTTTATATAGTTCAGGCCTACACTCCCCATTTTATAAACTAGTCAGGCCTTTCTAGCATGGAAAGGAAGCAGCAGTCAATTTCTTACTTGGAAGACTGACAACTGTCAAAGATTAATGGTATTAATGGTTACTGATTTGGCTGACAGCCAGGCACTGCTTTTTAATATTTCATCTCAGTAAAATATTGGTTGAAACAGGTACAAATACCTGTGCTGTAACTTCTGTTTGTCTTCTGAGCCCAACAAAACAGTGAATCCCATCAACCCTTTTGAATCATGGTTGTTGAGGAGTATCAGTCTCTCAGCAGTCAAACCCTAGAAGAATATTTTTAACTGTAGTTTTCACAAGTAAATGGTATGAAGACTGTGGGGATTGTGGATGTGGGAACTCAGGTGGAAGCTAAGTGGAATCCCCAAGTGGATTTACACAATGCATTCTGGAGTACTTCCAACAGGCAGTGCCAAATAATATGAAAATTATTTGTGTCACCAGAAGAAAAAATAATGGCTGGAGTTAGCAACAAAATCCAGGCACCAAATGACATGTATTCATTGACATTATTCTTTCAAGTGGCATTAGGATTTTTCAGTAAGTGTATAATTGCCATTTATTTATTTATTTATTTTAATCTAGGTAGAGGTAGAGTTGAAAACTAAAAAATATAGGCAATGTATTTTCATATTCAAGAGTTTATCACTATTGAACCACTTCTGTTAAGAACCCTAGGCATTACACTTCATGGAAAATAAATAACTAAATGAATGAATAAACAAATGAGTAGGAGAATGCTATGTTCAGAACAACCCAAGCCTGCAAAGGTATGTGAGACCTTGTAGTCAATTTCAGCTGAAAATGACAAATCTGCAGCAGCAGAATGCAGGTTTCAAAAAGTAGCCTGGATGATTAATTCCTGCAAAAGCACAATAGGGATTTTAATTATAAAAAAATCAGGAAAATAACTACTTTCAATAAATGACAGGAAACCCATTACAGAGCATTCTAGACATGACCACATTCACACAAAGTCATTGTCAAAGTCAGTGCTTGACTCCTCCTTGAAGTCATGCTCCTACAACAAGGCATTTCTATCAAAAAATCAGTTTTTCATAATTCTGCATGAAGCCTGCTTGTTCCCTATGCTGACATAAATGTTGCCACAGCAGAACAAGCCATTTCAACTGGTCTTTTCCATATGGGTCCTTGATAGTGAGTTTTGAATGTTTCAAAGGTTGGCAGAAATCCTCTTCATTTACTATGCTGCATCAGTGAGAGAGCAAAGATTTTATTTTCATGCCAAATCATCATGAAAAAAAATCTTCTGTAAAACTATGCTAGTACTTATTTTTATTTTTTTTTTTTTTTACAGGAAAAAGTAGGGAAAGGAAGAGCTACGAAGAATCTGCCACAAAACAGAAAGCAAATAAAATTTCCTAGGGGCTGAATTTTTTTGCTTCGACCTGCCAATACCACCAGGGTAAGGAAACTAACAAAGTAGTCTGAACAAACTCAAATAACTTTTTTTTTTTTGCAACTTTAGCATTACATAGCTGGTTATTCTGCAGTGTGTGAGCACACACATACACACACGAACACACACAAAAGTGCAACAATTTATTTTAATGTAATGCTGCCCCCTTGTGCTTTTGTATACAAGGAAGTTTTGTCAATAACCAAGGTTTGTCGCCACAAAAGAAAAAGAAAAGCAAGAAATCAGCTATTTCCTCAGCTCTCTGGAAGATGAGCTTTCTTACAGACTTCTGCACTTGAGCAGTAATCTGATCTTATGCAACAATCAGCAGATTTAGAGCCTTAGGAAATATAAGGCACGTATTAACATAAAATTAAATATAGGGTAAAAGGCATACCATGTGTGGGTGAAATATTGAAAACGAAGGCAAAGGTCGGATCAAATAAAGTTAAAATAATCTACGGAAAATAAGTGGAAAATGAAAGTTAGATTTCCACTGTTAAATTGTAGTATGTTGACACAAAGCAATGTGTTACAGAGGAAGGCAAAGCAAAAACGATTGTGCAAACTGAGCACGGGAACTCTATATCTTAGGATATCTTAGCCCTTCATACCAGAAATTTAGTGCCCATCAGTCTTGGGTTATCAAATTTTGAAACGCCTTCAATAGAGACTTGTCAAGTACACCAAGTAGAAGTTACTGAGAACTTTTGAGATGTTCGTACTAGAGAGATAGAAATTGGGCTCTCTGCAGAAATTGGGCTCAGAGTCAGTCTATCAAGTGTTTTTGCAGAGTCAGCAACCTTGGACCGTCTGATAAATTTATCTTCTTTAGAGATGGTCCCCCACAAAACTGGTAATTCTTTGATCTACAGGGAAGAAATTTGCTTAATATCATTCCAAATGGCATAGCTTGTAGCTGACAATGACTCTGTCTAGCATCCTTCCAGAACACTAAAACTTCAAACTTCTGATAAGGCAAAAAAAAGCATTTAGGCATGATACAAAACCATGAACATATAATACCAATAATTGCAGCCATCTCATGGTTTTAAACTTTGATCAAGCCCTGCATATGGAATCAACTATTCTGTTGGATGACAACTTCCTGCAATTCTACCTGAATAATAATGGTAATGCTTACATGCATTCATTTACTTCTTACACTCATATTAGGCAGAATTTTTTTTTTTTTTTTTTTTTTTTTAAGGCTGCACCTTCATTACTATTCGTAGTATTGGCCCCCTCACTGCAAGAAAGACACTGAGTGTGTCCACAGAAGGGCGACAAAACTAGTAAGGGGTCTGGAGCGCAAGTCTGATGGGGAGTAGCTGAGGGAACTGGGATTGTTCAGTCTGAAGAAGAGGAGGCTCAGGGGAGACCTTAACATTCTCTACAACTCCCTCAAAGGATGTTGTAGCAAGATGGGGGTTGGCTTCTTCTTCTGCATAAGTAGTGATAGAGGGAATGGCCTCAACTAGTGCTAGAGGAGATTCAAGTTGGATGTTAGAAAAAATTTCTCCATAAATGTCATCAGGCAATGGAAATGGCTGTCCAGCATGGTAGTTGAGTTACTGTCCTTGGAGATGGTCAAGAAATGCTTAGATGTTGTACTGAGGGACAAGGTTTATTGGAGAAATATTGGTGGTAGGTGGATGGTTGGACTGGTTGACCTTGGAGGTCTTTTCCAACCTTGGTTCTTCTATGATTCTATTTAAAAACATACTGATTGCTTTCAGTGTTTCATGAGGTTTGTTGATTATTAGCAAGCCCTTCCGAACACTGAATGCCTATACAGTAATATATATTCTTACTGTGTGTGTGTGTTCTATCCAGGGTGAAGAATACATTTGTGACCTTCACTGACCATTTTTTCCTTTTTAAATCTCAGAGCTGAAGAAGTTATTGGTAAAAAAAACAAAGCTGAAAAATGTTTATTTGGTTTAATAGGACTATAATAATTTCAGAAAACTTTTAGCAAAAAAAAAAAAAAAATTAGAATAATGCTGTTTTGATAGCTACTAAATGACAGATTTCAATTTCCTGCTAGAATTGGTTTTGTTTAAAATTTTGCAATGTTTGTATTTCAAATATTGCTAAACACTGACAAATCAATTATTCTTTTTTCAATCTGAATGACACTTCTTCAATTTGAACTGAAATAATACTTCAGCTTTTCATAATGTGAAAGAAAAGTTGAACATTTTTAATATGGTGTTGACCTGAAATCATTTTTAATTGTGCATCTGGGCTTGGCCATTGACTTCAATAAAATGCAATGTAGTTATTTTACTGTAAATAAGGTTTATGTTCAGAATTCCTATTCTTTAACCTTATTCTACTACTTATTATCTTTCTTATTATTTTTTTATATGGAAATTCAATAGATGCCTTGTGGAAATCTGAGTGTCTATAGTGTGTGAAGAATGTGTGAAGTAGTATGCAAAGTTCCATCTTCTGAATTTTTCTTCTCTCTCTATAAGGTAGGTAATTCAAGTATATTGGTAGCCTGTCTTGAGCTCTGCTAATCATTTGTAAACTATACATTCTCCCTTTTCTTCTCAATATACACTTCTTAAATAAATAAAATTAAGTTGGCCAGAATCACAAGCCAAGTGTCATCCTCTGTGATACTCAGGCAACAAAATGTGGGTTGTAAAGTAACTGCAAAACCTGTTGGGGAATTGTCTTGTCACAGAGATTATGTGTCTCACTGTCTATGCCTCATGGCTGCTGTCTGAAAAGGAAGGTGACACGGTAGCAGGACCTCAGACAAGAGGTTTTATGGTAGAGAAGACTGTAGCAGCCCCTCATCACTGTGAGATTCCTGGTGCTGGATCTGGGATTTGAGGAGATATAACTAATCACACTATGCCCATTTACACATGAGTAAAGCTGTGTGCATGCAACAATCTGATCATCTGCTTGTTACTTTGCCTGACAACCATCCTAATAGTGGTTCTAAAATTATAATAATTTCTTTCAATGAATCAAGTGAAAAAAAAAATCCTTTTAGGTTCATTGGTTAAGGCCGTAGAACAGTTTAGTTTAGCTTATGATAGTCCTTGAGAATGAGATCATGAATTTTATCATAGCTGAATGATTTCTAAGAAATACATAAACAATATGTTCATATGTTTTCCTTTCTGTTTTATTGGCCATCAAACCTTTCCCTGACATAAATGCTACATCATCGAAGAAGAGGCAGGTGCTAGTTGTAGATGATTCCTCCCTACAGGAAACTAAACACCTGGTATGTTGACCAGACCCTCTTCTCAGAGAGGTCTTTTGTCTTCCCGGGGCTCAGGAGAGGGATGTCACCAGAGACTTACCTAGTCTGGTATGGCCAACAAACCACAGCCCTTTATTGCCTTTCCATACTGGGAGAGATGAAGCAGCTATTTGTTGGTCCCAAAAGGGACTTCAGGGCCTTGGGACGATGGCTGAAAGAGCTGAATGCACAGGTAAGCTTTTCTTCTCTGCCTCTTGTATTGAGTAAAAACATGGAAACAAATCAAGGGATCTTGTCTTTAAATACCTGGCTTCATGGCTGATGCCACCACCATAACTTTTATTTATTTATTTATTTTGACAACACACCAGAGAGATAGGATGCCATCCAGAGGGACCTACACAGGATTGAGCAATGGGCTGAGGTGAACCTTATGAGGTTCAACAAATCCAGGTGCAAGGTCTTGCACCTGGGTTGAGGAAATGCTCATTACCAATACTGAGTGGGGGATGAAAGGATTGAGCTCTGCCAGAAAGGGCATGGGAAAGGTGTTTTTTGACCAAATATGTAACCTTGCCAAAGACCTGAAAGGAAAATGAAGTTGATTTTGATTGTTGCAGTATAGAAAATTGTGTGAAAGTAGAGGTGGTCCAAAGTGAATTTTGAAGTCTTTCTCAAACAAAATGTACTGGTGATGTAAGAAACCATTCAGCCAATCAGCTTATAAACAGCTGCTGAATCTATTTGGCATGCCCTGGATCAAAGCCTGTCTCTCATATTAAAATACTAGTGTGAGAAAATATTTGTGCAATTTACAGAATGGAGACTACTTGACCTGAGTCTAGAGTCCTATTTTCAGGAAAAGGTCAAATTCAAGACAAATGTATTTGCATGATGACCTCATCACACAGTAAGAAAGCATTAACTGTTGTAATGGCACTGCTTATCCACAGAGTTTTGCTGTCTGAGTCACTGGCTGACACCATTCTTGTACATGACAGCTTGAATGTCTGTGTTAGCTTTGTAGCCAGAAGCACACAACATTGGAGACACATCTGGAAATTGGGTTTTATCTCATCTAAGCCTGAAATCTTCAGTGCTTCTTAGATTTATCTGGGATGAAAGTAAAACCTTTTCTAATTGCTTGTGTATTTCTATTTCCAGTCTTTATCAAAAAAAAAAAAAAAAAAGAAAAGAAAAGAAAAAGAAAAAGAGAGTGGGGAGGAAGGTGGGGAATGCGATAGAAAGAATAGCTGTTCTTTCCAAGGACTGTTTCATTTATAGATAAAAATATATTTTGATTAATTCTTATTTGACCTAGGCAATTTTACTCATTCCTAAATATAAATATCTATATACAATTTATGTATATTCATCTGTATGTGAAAGTCTTCTACATTCTATTTGTGAGTGAATGCAAGATACGTGTTGATTGAAAACATGTGCAGCATATTTTCTGAAAAGCTAGTAGAAAAATCAAAATAGCATTGCTTACAGTGAAACAGAAAGCTTATGACAAGTATACTGAGACTTAATTTTCGAGAAAAAAAATTGGACTGGGTTTCAGGAAGCATTTTTTAATGGCGAGATCTGATGAGCTACAGCATATTCTCCCAAGATAGGAGTCTTATTGCATGAGTTTCTTAAAACAATGCAAAGCACTCAAGAATAGAATGTAGGGAACAATCTAAATTGGTCCCCCGGGTAAGGACTAGCTGACCTAATTGGTATTTCCCATCTTTAATTTATGTGATCATACAGTATGCTGTAATCTTTTCATTACATTAACCCATAGGGTCAAACATTCCTCCAGTGGAGTTCCGTTGGCACAAGCATATTTGCAGCAGCTCTCAGTTTGGCCCAGACTATTTAAATATGAAATGAATTTCAAACACAGCTGTAACCAGCCTTATGAAGTAATATTATTCTCAAGGAAGGAGACTGTGATTCCCCAGTATGAAAGACAGATAATTTTATCAATGCAAACTTTATAAAACACAATTCCCATCAAATAGTACACGCCAGAACAGCTCTAAACTACTTAGAGTGGTAAATAAAACATTAGTGTGGAAAAGTATTTGGATTCTTCTTCACATTATTGCAATGTTTTATTCATATCCCACTCCTATATTCCCTTCATTCTGTTAATCTAAGTGACCAGCATGTGATCAAACAGTGTTGTTCTATACAGTTTCACTTCCTTTGACATTGTACTGCACCTCCAATACCTTCAGGGCGAGAGGAATGCCATTATGGCAGTCTCAGTTTGTAAACATGTGTCTTTTAATTCATCTGTCAATTTCTTTTCGCTAAGCCACATCACTAATATCAAGCAAAACAGCAGTACACTCTGGAGCAATCATTTCTGCAGCGTGATAAGTGGTCTTTTTCTGAAAATAAGAGAAAACGAAAGTCCAAAATATTTTTCTTAATAAATCTACGAATGATGTTGAGATGTTGTCTTTAATGAGCAGAAACATGGATAATAGTACTTTATGGATAAGCCTTTTATTTTACTCTTATTCTATCAATTATACTATTATTCTGATTTTGCCTCAAAACGCTAAGTGGTCATATGCAAATATATGCATTTGTTTACTCATCTGTAAAAAGATTTTGGAGTATTTCTGAAATTATTACAAAGTACTTGACAGCAGTTGTGATGCTATTTCAAATTTGCAAATTTGCAGCATTTCTTAATATTTTAGGTATTGAGAGAATTGCTCAAAAATATTCCATCTAAACTGATTTGTGATAAACAGACAAACAGTTTTATATATAATCTATCAAACAGCAATTCAGTCTTATGAAAGCCAAAACCTGATGAACCAGAACTACCTGTATTCTGAAATGCAGCACTGCTGCCTCACAGAAGCTAACAGCTTATGCATCAAGTCAAACCCCTAAGATGTACTGAAGGAATGGTTCCACTTCTATGACAGTGGAACATCATAAAGATGTATATTATGTCTGTATCATCTATATTATGATGAAGGAATTTCAGAGGACTTTCTCAGCTTGAGATGCCTGCTCTGGCCACATCCAGTCTCCACACTAGAACTCACCTCACCACTGAATACATAGTAGAGCTGAAAATCAGAAGTTACCATAGTTAGCAACAGAAACTTTTTTTTTTTCTTTTTTTTCCTCTTTTATGTTTTCAAAAGGAGGTGACTCCTCAAATTTTAGAAAACTATTTATTTAACCTGTCTAATTCACTTTAAACCTGTTAATCCCTATGAAGATAGACACCAGGACATATCAACAGAACTGAATTCCCGTGGAACTCAATACAACGTGAAATCATTCCATTTCTATATGACTGAGGCTGCAAAATCAGAAAGACTTATTATACTTAGGTGAAAGAAGTTAAACCAGAAGTTGCATTTATTACTCCTAAAATATTTTTTCTTATTTAAAATTTTGTTTTGCTTTTGTCAAGAATGAATATTAATATTCTTCTTTGAAAATGAAGTGTATGTTATTTTCTTGTCATTTTGTTTCCATACCCTGAGAAATATGCTACTTTTAATCTTTTTAGAAAGAAAAAACAAAAACAAAAACAACAAAGAAAACAACAACAAATAAACAAACAGAACAAAAGAATCTGAAGATGATCATATGAAAGATGAAATTTCAGTGATAATTACTGTGCATCAAATCAGTGCATGAAGCAAAGTAAAATGGTTTTATCATTTGGGGAAATGAAGTCCCTGAAAAATCTATAAGCCATCAGAAAGTGGGTGAGAATTGTAAAGCAATTGTATCTGCCATACCAAAAGGTTACTTCATTGACTAACTTCAAGTTACAGGCACACATCACTGTTGAGGGAAAAGTAATTTGTTGTAATCATTTTTAATTATAGTTATTCTTAATTATCTTTGCTGTATGTTTAAACATTAAAATACAAACAGTGCTGCCATAGCACAGATGGCTGGTGCCTGCTAAGCAGACTGTCAAGCTTCATTTGAACACCACTGTCATTTTTCCTTACAGTTGTAACTTAAAGTAATAATGCATTTTCTGTGAACCACAATTATTCATGTTTTAAGAAGAATGCCTACCATAAGCTATATAAACAAAGACATTCTGAAGCAAAATCCTTTTCTACAATCTCCCCTAAAACACAGATGCATTTGAGACCTGAACACCAAAAATGAATGTACTACTAAACTCATAATCAAAATCTTACTGGCCCAATCTAGCTCTAAGCAGATGGAATTGAAGTGTTAAGGGCAGGGAAGCACTCCATACAAAAAGAATAGAAAATTACTAGATTTTGCTATCCTTCCTCATCCAACTGCAGTTACTCTTGTCTTTGAAAATATTTTACATAATAACTGCTTGGGATTTTGTTCTTTTTACGCCTGCTTATACTGATACAAGTATATTGTTCCTTGTTGAGTTTATTTGTGCCATTAATGATCATTTGCCCCAAACTAAACTTACACATTTCTAAAATGAGATTATGACATCAGTGCTGGGGCATGTCTATATTCTGTGAATCCTCAGAATCAGTTGCTGTGAATCTCAACCCAACAATGTCAAAGTATCTTAAAAACTAAAGGAGGGAGGTCTCAATTCTTGGAAACAAATACTTCTCCAAAGCAGTAGCCAGGAGATAATGAGCAAGGAGGAGAAACAAGGAATTTAAATGCTTTGAGAAGCAACTGTGACTGGCCAGGAAAGTTCTTTTGAGGAAATTTGAAAGGCGTGCCTGAATGAAGACACTTCCTGGACACTAATTTGAAACACTACATGGAAGAATAAAAAAATATACCCTCAATATAACTTTCACTGAAGCAAACGGCTCAACATCATTAACGAAAACTCACCAAAACTCCGTTTATACTTTCAATACAGAGCTTAAACAGACATGTGTGACAGGTCTTCACTACGCATCTAATGAGACCAAATTTTTGATCATATTTAGGCCATACTACAATATGAATGTGAACTAACACTTAAAGCAGAACTTCAATGCATGGAAAGTAAACATGTAAAGTTGCCTGGTTTGGATTTGTACATCCATGTCATGTTTAGTTTATTCATGTCATGAATGTTCACTATATTGCCCTAACACTATGCTTTAGTTAATGCTTCATTCATAAAAGGAAAGCCAAGCTCACTCTGCAAAGACTCTTACTTCATTCTCAATATCAGTACCATAGGCATCCTTTGTTATTTTGTGCCATTCTTTGGTGGCTGTGTCTTAAAAATGGCCACTATATTTTCCCTAGAAATTGGGCATATCTAATTTTTCATAAGACTTAAAAAGATACTTTGTTGTAGTTTCTGACCTGGTTTGAAAGCCTCTGCATTCCATTATCAATTTGCTGAGCCTCCTACTGCCACATTGTATAGTTTTAGTGTTAATTTTTAATATTATTTTCATACATTTTTAAGGTAAGAGGTTTTTTATTTATTTTAACTAGGCTGCAATAATAGCATCTCTATATTAAATAAATAATGTTACAGCATTGAGACGATTACGATTTTTAGATGGTGTTGATATATTATTGCTTCAGCTACAAAAATACCATGTTTCATGTATTTTATAGACACTCTTTTCTTTTCTACCCTTCTTTTTTTATTTTTTAAAAATTAAATTTGTCCAATTGCCAACATGTTCCCCTCAGGCCAATACTGACTAACACTTCAGGTCTGGATTTTATTTTTGCTATGAATCAATCCAACACACAACATGCACCTCCCATTTTCAAAAAGATCTATAGTGAGATTCTATAAAAATGTGATAGGAGCAATGTTTTATGAATCAGGCTCTTTTGAAGTCAGTAGAGAGATTAAAACCTTTGAGAAAATGCAGTAAGCTATTGTCATACAATCTAAGTAAGTAGAAGACCTCATGATATTTTACAGGTCTTTTGTCCTTCAGATTTACTTTTATCTGAAGAAAACATTTTGTATGTATGAAACCATCAGATGCACTTCCACTTTCTAATAAATCTCAAAACATATTCACAAGCAGGGAATACAAGACATAAGTTTTGACAACTCTGAACATGTAGAGTAAGAAATATTTAAGAAAATTGCACCAAAGAAATATTAAAAAATGTTGCTTTATGTGCAAATTGAATGTTCATTTCAAGAGGCAACCCCAGCTGTTCCCTCCATTCACCATTATCACCACTACTCCCTTGTCCCTCTCCAGGCTGTGTATTTGATTGATAAAAAAAGAGATAATAGTACTTATTTTGGATTTGATTGACAAGAACAAGATGAACAAGATAATAGAACATACTGATAGAGACAGGGAAGAACTTTAGAGTTTTTTTTTTTCCCAATAAAAATTAGTGTAATTTCCATATATATAAATAGATGAAAAAATCTAGAGCTTGATGACAACTAAGGAGTTTCTAAATTTAATATAAGTAATGGAGATTCAATGGTCTCATGCCACATCTTCAAGAATTTTTTATACACGATTTAGCAGTAAATATATTCAATTGTTGCCTAGAGAACTCCATTCATAATAGAAACAATGAGGTAACCACAGTGATAAGGGATCCTATATACTACTTCAGTGCATCAGTATGCAGTTTCCTTTGCTCGTGTTCTCCCTCTCTATCCCTTATTCTCAACCACGCTGATTTTTAACTTGCTTTGTTACTAAAGACCTGAATTGGGAGCATTAGAATCTCCCAACTGATCTTTTTTAAAAATATAAAATTAAAAAACACTTCAACAAAAGGTAAAGCACTCACAGGCACCTGCAAAGGTCAGCTTTAAATTAGAAGTCATCGCCATTTGGGCCAGAGGAAGTACAGCACTGGGATAAGGCCAATAAAACCAGAAAGGGACAAAAAAATAAGTAGTAAGAATAAAAAATAAAGACAAAGTAGTTTAGCATTTTCTGTAAAATATACAGAGACAGTTCAAATAGAACATGATGCATTTCTACATGATAGAGCATCATCTCATCATATCACGCTCTCAGAATTTGAAAAGAGCACAAGTTATTCAAAGTGCTGTCTTAAAATGATAGCAATTGACTTACCCAACTATGTCTTTACAATTAAACCTCAGGTAGGTATAGAAGTCTGTACACGCTAACATAAGGACATAACAGCAGGGGACAGCAAAGGAGAAGGACACATCTATTGTTGTTCAACCAGAATAATTCGTAAAAGAGAGACTTATCCAGTGGAGGGCTAGAAGTAAGGACAAATTAGAACAACCATCAGTTTCAGTAATTAATGACATACAGATCTGAATGACTTTAGAGGTGGCACTGCTAAAATATTTCTTCATGTTTGCAGTTTGTTTTCTCATGCTGATTGCTCAGTGCTGAAGACCAATGGCATCAACTTCAGATAATAAAGAAAAGCTATTTTACTAAGAAATAGAAATTGCCTTTTCTTTTAGATACCTTTACCTTTAGTTGGCTATACCTATAGTCCAATAAAATCCACCTAGTCTTCATAATCTACAGACATAACAGAGATAGGTGGTTGAGAATTAAAGAGCTTTGAGAAACAGTAGAAAAGTGTGCCTTTAAAATTATATTTTTTCATGGTCTGAAAAGTTAGGACAAGATAAATGCTTGAAAATCAGAGTTTAAAGCCATATTTAGATATCTGATGAATAAGATGGGTTTCAGAAGTAAATGAGTTACCCACAAGATCAAACTGTAGAAAAATTTCAGTTTTCAGCACTGAAAAAAAATCCTCCTGCTTCCTTATGTGCTTGAATATGGATTTGAGAATCTAACTTCAAATAACGTTTTAAAATTTACTTCGTATGTATGCACTTTAGGATCTTCCCTGAGATCCAACCATGCACTTTTTTTTTTTCCTCAAGCCATATTAAAGGCTAAGTAAAGGTTATGAAGTTGCAAATATTGTATCATAGGAGCAAGAACTAATTGGCCAGTCCCTCCCCGAGGATACATTTTCATAGCAAATCCTCAGAATTAACCCTTACATATTAAACTTTTACAGGAGTCATAGGAGCCAGATGAAAGATTATGACCACACACATAAATGATTCTGAAAGCTGAAAATGGCTGAGTCTAACTTCCAATTAAAAAAAAAAAAAAAGTTTAGTTTTCTCTAACATCTATCTCAGGGCACTGCTTTCATGGGCAACCTCAGCCCATGATCCTAACATGATCCTAATTTTCCAGGCTGGGAATCTACTATAGAGTAATACTTCTTCAAGGTCAGTGACAGAGCTAGGTAGTATATCTGGATCATATTCTGTCTAGATTTTAGTGTCCAGAAAGAAGCATTAGTGCCAGCAAATATTAGGTATGCATATATGAAATGGAGTGCAAATCCTTATTCATTTCTGCTATTCTTACCTTCTACTTACTAAGGTTTGACATTGGCAAAGGAAGTTACAGTGTTTCCAGTACACTAAACCCCAAATCAAGGGCCAGAACATCAGGGTTCAACAAATGTATGCCAATTCACGTGAGCAGCAGATTTGGCACATGCTGTCCACCAGCATAAAAGGTGCATAGATATACCATGTTCCTCTCTCCATTGTGATCCCTGTGACAATTAAGCAGATTCAACTGTGTTTTTCAGAAATTGTTTAAAAAATTTTTAGCCAAAACATCTGCGTGCCTCCCATATGTTTATTTATTCATTAAATGAATCTCTTTGTTAGATACAGTCTTTGCTAATGGAAGCAGAGAAACCTTTTAATTCCCCTTTTATATGTGCAGTTTCATTTGCAGGCAATGGTAGTACAGCATATTTGGATTGAGAGAGGGTATCAGAAGCCAAGGAAACAAGTTGTACACAGTTCATTTTATTCTTTTGCTTAAAGCAACTCTGCTAGATAAAAGAGCCATTAAATATGGAGAACTGCACACATGTTCAGTGCAATGCGCTGAATACAAGAGGCAACACTGCCTCTCACAAAGATCCACATCTTTCTTTTATTTTTTTCCTTTGGCTCTATTAAAAGAGCAAAAGATCAGCATATCTCAGGATCAATCCAGACAGAACAGTCATGCCCAATCAAACTTCTGATTACGTACAAATAAACTAGAACTGTCCATACAGTTGCAGATCTGAATCCCTCTCAAATCTGTAAATGTTCAGACTGGGATTAACCCTATTTTCATACAAAAAAAAACCAAAAAACAAAAAACAACAACAAAACAACAACAACAACAACAACAAACCACAACCCTATCAGATATGTCAACTAAGATTAGACACTTACTCAAGAAACGATATTTTCATTTCTGCAACAGTATACGAGGGACTTCATGCTGAGAGGACAAATTAATATTCAGTTCTGTAAACCTTTCATGAGCACTAATAACACAAAAGAGTTCAGCAGAAGACCCTCACAATGGAACAGGGCTTTCTCAGGTCGAGGGATGGATATAATGTGACTATGTAGTAGACACGCATGCAGCAAAGACCTACAAGCTAAATGCTGTGTGAGTGGGAGCACAAGGCCACAATAACACCCTATGATATAGGCCATAACACTATATCATGCTGACTGAACACCAGATTTATGCTTTCTGTGCCTCTGAATCTGTGGCCCTTCCTTGAGAACACACATTATATAAATTAATGTATTGTTTCCCAGGTCTTTGTTCCATAGTGTTACTCAATTCACTTTTAGGACATAACTGTATTACACAATGTACCATGAAAAGATAAGTCACACATATTTGATTTGTCCACTACTTCCTTCAGAGCACTGAATTCTAACCTTTTCTCACCTCATCTTCTCCTTAAAAGCATGTGAATAACATGAAAGTCACCAGAAAAAAAATGTTTACAACTTACTTTCTTCTTCAAGAATTGGATCAACTGTCTAATACTGTAGTTCCTATGAAAATCTATATTCTTTGCCACTCAGAGTTTAGTCCAGAATTACTTTATGTTACAATTAACACACACACATACACAAAATAAAAATAAAAGGCCTCGATTAAAAAATTCACCTAAGAAATATAGAATTGCTAAGGATTTTTCCAAGCCAAAAATTAGTTCGGACTATTTTGGCCTTTAATGACTCTTATTCTGGCAACCATTGTACTTTGTTTACTCAGCAATGGCAGAAAAATCAAAGTTCCCTCAATATTTCATAGACTCTACACTAAAGTATTTGAGTTGCTTTATGTCACATTTTCCAGATACTGCTTTTGAAAACTTGTATTTTTCTTTAGTTGTATTATTTTGACATGGAATAATCCATGCAAGAAGCTTTATTCAATTCACGCTATCTAGCTATAAAAATTGTTAATATACTTCTTATAGAAGTTGTCCAGATCATTTAATTGAGGTAAATCTGTTAATTCTTGTAACAAACCTTAACGCAGAAACTATTATTATTATTTTTTTTTTAATCTTCATCAAGACTGATGCTGCTGTAAGAGCTTTTTGGAACAGATGGTTGGTTCTTGTGTATGGTGCCTTTTTTTTCTCTTTTTTCTCTTTTTTTTTTTTTTTTTAAGCACATATTGTTAACACTTGACCTGATATATTCCTTGAATAATTATTCTGGCATCCTTAAAGCAAAGAAAAAATCTGAGATTTTTATCCTTATTAACAACCTAAAAATAATTTAACTAACTAAGATATGTCAAACATGCTTGTAACCACTAAGCACAGTAGACTTGATGCTTCTCTGCATCAGTTTTAGTTCTGCTGTCTGTGTGTGTTACCTTCTTCAGGTGGGTGCTGTTAGCAATTAAAGAAATGAGCCTGTGTGGCACAGTGTGATCTCAGTTACCCTAAGCAACTTAATTACTTTGAGGAATTTCTCATTACATCACAGAACTGGACCTCTGTTTCAGCTACTGCCCTGTGAATGACCAGTGATACCCCTTGACTAAGTAACAACTATCTAAGTGGGGAAATATTAAAAGGTCTCCATACAAAAGACAATGTTAAACATTGCAGCCTGCTGTAGGGAGGCTGCTTAGCAGGGGGGGGTTAGATTTGATGATCTTTAGAGGTCCCTTCACAGAATCACAGAATTACAGAAACACAGAATCACAGAATCATAGGGGTTGGAAGGGACCTCCGGAGATCATCGAGTCCAACCCCCTGCCAAAGCAGGTTCTCTACACCAGGTCACACAAGTTGGTGTCCAGGCGGGTTTTGAATATCTCCAGAGAAGGAGACTCCATAACCTCCTATAATTCTGTGATTCTGTGATAAGATCTATATAGCTACTCTCCTGGCAGATAAGCATTCCAGGACTTAGAGTTACCAAGAAGAGTTAAACAGGAAAAAGAAAAGTCACACATATGTGTAAGATTTAAAAAACCTCTTTGCATTTTCTCAGACAACTGCAAGAATTTTACTCATTTAGTTTATCCTTTACTCATCTGTTTATCCTTTGCTCAGATTTTAAAAAGAGACATCCCTTCTTTAGAGGAGTGAGCACCATAAACTTTGCTTTTAGAATCATAGAATAGCTTGGGTTTGAAGGGATCTTAAAAATCATCTAGTTTCAATCCTACCTGCTGTGGGTTAGATCAAGCTGCCCAGGGACCCATCCAAACTAACCTTGAATGTCTCCAGGGATGGGGCATCCACAGTGTCTCTGGGCAACCTATTCCAGTACCTCATCAACCTCTGTGTGATTTTTTTTTTTTTTTTTTTTTTTTTTGCCTATTCTAAATCTCCTCTCTTTTACTTTAAAGCAATTCTGCTTTGTCCTATCACTATCTGCCCACATAAAAAGTTTTTCTTATTTCTATTAATAAGTACTGGAAGGTGGCAATGAGACTTTCCAGAGTCTTTTCTTCTTCAGGCTGAACAAGCCCAGCTGCCTCAACCTGTCTTCATAAAAGAAGTACTCCAGCCTGTGATCATCTTCATGGCTTCCACTGGACCCATTCCAACAGCTCTGCATCTTTCTTGTGCTGGAGGCCTCAGGCTTGGACACAGTACTCTAGATGGGGCCTAAGAAAGGCAAAGTAGAGAGGAATAATCACTTTCCTTGTCCTGCTGGTTATCCCTCTTTTGATGCAGTTCTGTTTCTAATTGGGCTTCTGGGCTTCAAGCACACACTGTTGTATCATGCCCATCTTTTCATCTACCAGTACCCCAAAGTCTTTTTCTGAAGAACTGTTCTCAATGAATTCTTCTCCCAGTCTGTACACATATCTGGGATTGGCTTGACTCAAGTGTAACACCTTGTTCTTGGCCTTACTGAACCTCCTTAGATTCACATGGGCCTACTATTCAAGCTTGTCCAGGTCCTTTTACATGGCTTTACATCTCTTTCTTCTGTCATATCATCTGAACTGTTCAGCTTGGTGTGCTCATTAAACTTGCTGAGAGTGCATTCAATTCCATTGTCTACATTGTTGATAGAGATCTCGGAGAGCACAGGTCTGAAGACAGACCCCTGAGGAACCCCACTGGCCTCCAACTGGAAGTATAGATGCTGACCACAACTCTCAGGCTGCATCCATTCAATCAATTCCTTATCCACCTAAGCCGTACCTCTCAAATTTGAATGCGATGCAGGACCATAGACCTTTCATAAGCACAGGTAGATGACATCAGTTACCCTTCTTTTGTCCATTGATGCTGTCACTCTACAGTAGGAGGACACCACATTGGTCAAGAATGATCTGCCCTTGGAGAAGTCATGCTTTCTACCTCAGATTACCTCCCCATCTTGCATGTGCCTTAACACAGCTTCCAGGATGATCTGCTCCATTATCTTCAAAGGCTCACCAGCCTGCAGTTCCCTGTGTTTTCCTTTCTCCCTTTCTTAAAAAAGGTTGTTACTGAAGATTTTGTCTGACAGCCATTCAAATATGATGGAGAGTGGTTTGATAACCACATCAGCCAGTTCCTTCAGGATGCATGTCATCTGGTCCCATAAAATTACACACATTTAGTTTCATCTGGCGGTCTTGAACTTACTCTTTGTTTACAGTAAGTAGAATTTTACTTCCCCAACCCCAGCCTAGAGGTTCATGGACATGAGAGACCTGGGAAGCCTGACTGCCAATGAAGACTGAAGCAAAGAACTTGCTGAGTACCTCAGCCTTCTCCATGTCAGTCGCTGCTTTTTCTCCCTTCTCATTTATCAGAGGGTATACACTCTCCTTAGCCTGTCTCTTTTGACAGATGTACCTACAAAATCCCTTCCTGCTATTTTTTCACATCCCTTATCAAATTCAGTTCCATCTGCACTTTGGTTTTCCCAAACCTGCCTTGCACATTTTGTCAGCGTCTTCATATTTTTCTTAGGCCACACATCTGTATTTTCACTGTTTATACATTTTTTTCTTATCCCTCAGTTTAACTAGCAGGCCCTTGCCAAACCATGCCAGTTTCCTGCCTCTTCTGCTTTTTTTTTCCTATACTGAGAGGCAGAGAGCTCTTGTGCTTTCAGAAACGCATCCTTAAAGACTTCCCAGTGTAGTGAAATATTCCTCTCACTCAGGGCCAGGCAGAACAAAAGGAATCCACTTGCTAAGATCTTGCCCAAGGAAGGCATAAAGGCAGACATATGAAATTCCTTTCAGTCTTCATAATCTGCAGAGAATAAACTGTTGATACATCATCTCACTGATCTGTTGAGAGGCAATATTCATGAGTGTGGCAAGAAGTGTGCAGTTGTTATATTAAAAAAACAGAAACAAATTTTAAAATATCAAATAAGAAATATCTAACAGTAAAATATATCTATGCAGGTGAAATTTATCTTTACTTTTTGAGATTTTCCAGATGTGAGATTATCCTGAAATTTCTTTCTTGTATAATTTGGTATAAAAATTAATCAAAAACACAACAGAAACTGCTCCATCCAAGAAGTTCTGAGATCAGGTTTTTTTAGCTCTCAAGAAGGAAAAACAAAACAAACAAAATCAGATTATAAATTATCAACTTCCTCTAAATTTACAACTCTCAGCTAAGATAAGAGTTTCCAAAAACAAGCTTGAAAATCTAAGCATCCTCTCTTTTGAGATTACCAATTTAAATACTGTGTGGATGCCAGAGGCAATCGTGTTGTTTGTTTTTTTCTGCAAGCATCTACAGCACGTCATTACTTACAGTGCAGTGTTAATACTTACTATTTTCTGTTGCTTTAGCATGATCATCTTAACCAAAGCTGTAAATATTTTGAATCAATGTAAAATTAATGCATCTCTGGTACATTTTATTCATATGTCTGTGAGTGTGTGTGCATATAAATATATTCCTATATAAATATATTCCCACACGCACAAAAAATGTTAACAGAAAATTAAGGTCGCCTGCATTCATTTTTAAGTCCAACCCACATAAAAAGCTTAATGCTGAACAAATTTGTGCTAGCTGGTAGTCTACATGTAAAGACATCAAGAACTACTAATGATGAAGTCAAAGTTAGCATCCAGAGTAGTGTCTGACTGTGTCTAACTTGTACACATTCACAGATATTCTCCTCAACAATGTACTCTTACGGATAGATTTGCAACAGGACTAGAGGAACAATATTCCTTCGTGGAAAGGACCTAACAGACTGTTTCACAGTAAAGGCTTTGCTGTTTCAACACACCCAACCCTCAGCAATGCAGTCAACTCTATAAAATAATACTCAGATGCACCATCTTAATTATACCCTCAGCTACATTAATGTGATACCAACGCTGTCTTTAGAAATATATGTATCTGATTTATACATTAGTAGAGAAATTAAAGATCAAAAAGATTTATTAGGGTTACTCTACTACCCCCTCTCCCCCCTCAACAGTGCATAATCATTCCCCATCATATATTTCTTTATGGCAGTAACATACTCAGGGCTCCATCCTGCAGAATGCTAAGTGCTCTGGACTGGTCCAGCAGAGCAATTATGAGTGTGCATAACTAAAGTACTTGAATAATCCCTCAGAAGTTAACTCTAAGTAGGTGAATAATCCTCTCAACTTAAGCACACACTGAATTATTTTGCAGCATTAGGTCCCAAGGCTCAGCATCTGGTAGAACAGACCTAAATCTTTGTTCATGTCTAAAATGTTCTAAAATGTTACACAGCCAGTTGTAGCAATAACAATGACATTAATAGTGAGCTTGAACTATTGGCATGCTGTTTTCAGCAGTAACCAGTGCTGTTTTTCTCTGAACAAACTTGCACAACACAACTGTATTCCTTTAAGCATGATCATATTTGAGCCAAACCAGCTACAGCAAAACTTCATGACCACTGCAGTCCTTTGAAAGAAAAAAAAAAAAAAAAAGTGCATCCAAAGGAAAACTTGAACTTAATCCAGTAATATATGTAATATATATGTAAATTACTCTTGCTCAATGAACCCATTGCTCCCAGAAGCATAACGCATTACTCCAAAATGGTACCTCCTTTCAGGCTACACAAGGAAATAAAAGCCACAGAGCAGCCCAATTTTATGAGGAAAGACATCCACCTCTTCACTGAATTATGCACTTACTTCAGTACTTTTTCCTATTCCTTTTCTCCTCTTACTTTTCTGTTTTCCTCCATAACTTGATAAATAAATGCCTACATAAAGCATTGTGCATTATATGTACATAGGTCACCCCAAAAGTCATGCTGCCTATTTACTTCAGTGGAAATTACAAATGATACAAACAGCACAATTACATTATTTGATACAGCAAATTCTCAGCTACATAACGCTACTTGTCAACATAATCACCATCATTAGTTATGCATTTTCACCAGCAATGAACAAGAGCATGCATGCTCTGTTCAGTGGAGATGACCCACTGTTGCACTGCTCCTATGATGGCATAATTGCTTGGAAAACACTGCCCACGCTGCCCATTTTTCATTGTCTGAAACTGATGGAACTGGAAAGGCATCAGATATGGACTATACTGTGGGTGTGGTAGGACAGTCCAGACAAGTTTGGCAATGTTCTCCGTGGTCTTTACTGATATGGGGCCTGTCATTATTGTTTTGTAAGAGAAAAGTTGTCTTCTTCTCTAGCTTAACTCTAGAAGTTCAAGGCTTCACCTTTGTCAATGTTCTGATATGGTTAGAGTTGATGATTTGTCCAGGTTCCTGGAAATCCAAAAGGATGACCCCTTTTCCATCCCAAAAGGCAGTGCACACCACTTTACTCACGGAGGCCTACTTTTTCTTTGGTGGGGAATTCACATGTTGCCACTCCAAGAACTGCCATTTTAATTCTGGGTCACAGTGGTTAGACCACATCTTATCACCAGCAATGATGGGATTGAGGAAACAGTCACAGTCACATTCAGCCTCATACTTAATAGGCTCTGACAAACTTGCATATGCTATTCTTTCTGTTCCTGGCTGTGTTCATGGGACACACCTGGCATGAACGTTGCAATATTCCAGCATTGCTGCCATTGTTTCCAACATGTACATAGTTCCCTGATCATAGTCCACCAATTTGCTCAGATTAGCTGATAAAGATGTCCTTCATTTCAAGTGCATGGAATGTGGCTTGTTGTTCACATTGCTGTCATCACTGCTAAAATGCATCACCCACCACCTCACTGTGCTCACATCCATTGTTTGCTCTCCATAAACATTCAGCAAGTGTCAATGAATGTCAGTGGGTGCCATTTTTTCCACATGGAGGAATTAAATAACACGTTTGCTTCATATGCACTTCCATGCCAGACACCATTTTTTCAGATTGCCCCTCTGCTGGCATCTCTCACATGGCAACAAAATGTAATGGAGTAATGGTGGGAAGGTTCAACTTCTACTACTATACCACCAACATCCACCTTTGACATTGTGGTTCAACACAATAAAATAGGGGACATTACTTCTGAAGCCGCCTTTCTAAAAGCAATTATACAGTGAAAGTTCTATGTTGTCTGGTCTTGAATGTGTGGTGATAGAGAAGGGCTGAATCAATATGTTAAAGCTGATTTAAACATATGCTTAAATGTCAAAATGTATTTAAAATGCCTTTATGTTATTTATATTACATACACACAGGAAACAATATTCTATCCTAACAAGCACCTCCTAATACTTTAAACAAACATAGGAAACATATGGCTAACTCTCTGCAGATGTGTGTGAAGTTTGTAATCTTTAATTTTTATTCCAAACACATTAATGTTTCTTACTTCAAAATGACCTGTGTAAACTGTGAAATTTGCTTAAGCTATTAAGAGTAAATCTGTCACACTGACAATTTCAAGCAGTGTCCTTATTGCTAAAAGGGCATATACTGTGTGTTACAGGCTTAATGGCTATTGCTTTTTGCCCTGACGTGCATAAGTTCTTTACTTTCACATTTATTTATTTCCTGATAAGCAATCAATGTACAAAAATAGAAAAGCCAAATGGATTAAGGGTCTGGTTCTTCCCTGATCTCAGTTTAACAAAACGGGCTTGTTGTCATGAGTAGAATCAAATCTATAGTTAAAGGATTTTGTCACCAATGATTGACTAGATCAGTATGAAAAAGCATCAGAACAACGACAGCTTGTCCTGTTCCTGTAGGCTAGAGGTCCCACACTCTACTTAAGTAACTACATGGACATATGCAGAGCTCAGGAAATTTACGTGTACCTTCTCTGCTGCAAAAGCATTTGTGTGCCTAGTACTGTAGCTGTGGTCTAAAACCCCATCCATTTGAAACTTACATGTCAGCTACTTTATTTATGAAAAAACATAACTCTTCATGAATATAAAGGCATGTATGAATATTTGCATCATAGCTATATCCACGTGGATTTGACTAGTACTGTCTCTATTGAGTTACCAAATAACTGTGAGTCTTTCATATACTAAATGTAACACAAAAGAAAAAATAGAGGGAAAAAATATAAAGCTGAATACTTTGAGATCTACAGTGGGCTTTAGATATATCTGCCTTCAAAGTAAACAGATACAATTTGCTTTCACCAGTGATATACAGTACAAAATACTTCTGCCTGCAATAACTGTAAGTAGTTTACTTACCCTTGTCACCAGTCCTGCATCAAGGAAACAACCAGTACTCATGTGTCCCTGAAAGTGGTTAATTCCTAAAGATTATAAAAAAATTACAAGGGAATAAAGAGAAATATTTAAAAAGCAAAGGCAGAGGCTCTTTTGGAGATCATAGAATCATCACAGAATCATAAAATGGCCTGTGTTGAAAAGGACTTCAAAGATCACCTAGTTTCAACACTCCTGCCATGGGCAGAGTCACCAAACACCAGACCAGGCTGCCCAGAGCCACATCCAGCCTTGCCTTGTATGCCTCCAGCGATGGGGCATCCACAACCTCCTTGGGCAGTTCCAGTGTGTCACCACCCTTGGTGTGAAGAACCTCCTAATATCTAACCTAAATCTCCCCTGTCTCAGTTTAAAAACATTCTCCCTTGTTCTACCACTATCCACCCTTGTAAACAGCTGTTCCCCCTACTGTTTGTATGCTCCCTACAAGTACTGGAAGGCCACAATGAGGTCTCCCCAGAGCCTTCTCCTCTCCAAGCTAAACAAGCCCAGTTTCCCCAACCTTTCCTCATAGGAGAGGTGCTCCAGCCCTCTCATCATCTTAGTGGCCCTCCTCTGGACTCACTCCAAGAGCTCTGTGTCCTTCTTGTGCTGTGGATCCCAGGCCTGGACGCAGTACTCCAGATGGGGGCTCACAAGAGCCAAGTAGAGGGAGACAATCACCTCCCTCTCCCTGCTGGCCACCCCTTTCTTAATGCAGCCCAGAACACAGTTGGCCTTCTGGGCTGCAAGCGCACACTTCTGGCTCATGTCCAGCTTCTCATCCACCAGGACCCCCAAGTCCTTCTCTTCAGGGCTGGTCTCAAGGAGATCTTCCTCCAGTTTGTATAAATACCTGGGACTGCCCCAGCCCAAGCGTGGCACCCAGCACTTGGCCTTGTTGAACCTCATTAGGTTTCCATGGTCCCACTTCTCCAGCCTGTCCAGGTATCTCTGGATGGCTTCCCTTCCCTCCAGTGTATCGACTGCACTGCTCAGCTTGGTGTCGTCTGCAAGATAGTGAATGATCAAGGATATGTTAGTTATAAACTAGAGCATAGGAGAGTTTAGTCCAAGGACCAGGAAATGATTCCAAACAATGAAGCTTAGTAGCATTTCAGGGTAAGGAGGAGTTGTGTGTGTCACTTACAGCTCTACTGCTACTTGTGGTCTGCTAGTTAGACTAGATTGGCATTATTTCAGAGAGGGTTAAACAATTATTGATCTCACAGCTCTTTTCACTATTTCTCCAATTCTAAACATCAAATATTATGTAGGTGGAAGATAAGCATAATCTTGAAGGAGAAAGCTAGTATGTGGGGATGTGCCAGAAGTTCCTGTACATAGTATGAGTAAATTTACAGCTGAAATCCTAGATATGAAAAAGTTTTGTCCTTTAGTTTTGTCTGTCATGCAACACATAGTGGGTTTTTATTTAGATTAGTGTTTAGTAAGAAATTAGCAGATAGAGGCCTGATTCAATTCTTAATAGAGCCACAAATACAAGCCTATATTTACTGTATGTACAAAAGGCCCTTTCTCAAGAGGTAAACTTTGGAAGTTATTCTTCATCAGGCTTCATAATGCTGCCCTTTGTAGAATGGAAGGATTTCAAAAGATAATGCAGAGGAGGTGAAATCATTAATAAATTACGAGGAAGAGAGAGAACCAAAACATGAGACCTAAAAAGAGTTATAAAGGAAACTTGATCACGATGAGTGCAGAGCCTATTAGAGACAGGCAGCTGATACAGAGGGGATGGTAGCCAGACAGGAGCATCACATGCACACTATTCCCTGCCCACTGCATTGCCTTGCAGAGACAGACATCCTCTGTTACTGGTTTGGCCGGCTGCTGGGGCCATTGATAACCACATGAAACCTGGAATTAAGTTGAGTGCTTTCAGATCAACTCGTAGTGGGATGGAGTCAGGCTGTCTGTCCATTGCATTTCACATTGTGAGCACCTAGGGTTTAATCTAAACAAGGGACTTATGAGTGCAAGTATATCACTATATTGGCGTATCATATTGACTTTCTGATAATGTTCTAAGCCAGTCAGGTAAGAAAGAGAAAGTGCCACTGGGTACAAATTGTGGCATCAATTCTCTGCCAGACTGATCAATTGAGTTTATATATTACCTCCAGCTACGCACTTAAAATCTATAGTTTCACTCCCTCCAGTCCACAGCTCACAGTTTAAGTAATTGCAAATGCAAATGAATTTTAAAAGGATTTAGCAGGCTTTAAATTAAAAATGTGTGAACATTGTTTTTTAAGCACTCTAAATTATTTACTAATATAACCCAACTAATTCACTTTTCTCTTCTTTCTGTCTTTACTTGATTTTTTGATCTCTTAGGCCTCAGTGGAGCTTAAAATACCGCCGATAAACTGCAAACAATAAAACAGTGCTCTATTTTTCCCAATTAAAAAATCTTCAAATTCAGTGTACAGAATAAGTAGCAAAATATCAGCAGTACAAGGACTGTTAAATCCAAAATTAGAAAAAAAAAAGAAAAAGAAAAAGAAAAGAAAAAAAAAAGAAGTTGACGAGATGTAAGCAAACAGTTGAAGAACAAGTGTGAGTACTTAAAGTTAAGCGAATGTTTTGGGGTTTTTAGATGTAATAAAATGAGAGCATCACAAAAATGCTTACTGCTTTAGAAAAAATGACTGGTTATAAGATGCTAGCTAAGTCTGATTTACCTTAATCAAACATCACAGCTGTTTTCTGTTTTAATCACATCTTTTGGGTTAATCTGTAAGAAACTCGAGTCACAAGATAAACATCACATCAAAGCAATAAATTAGGTCATTTGAACTTGTGCTAAAACAGTGAGCACCATCTTACATTCTTCCCTATTTTCTGACTTCAGTCTCTTAATTGTAGAAATGATTCATAAGCTTCTTCAGAAATGATAAGGGACAGATTCGATACACTGAATAACATGCATACAGAAATAGTGAAATGTGACTTCAGTGGGTCCTTACTGAGCTGGATCCAGCGCCGTACTCAGCTAACACTTCCCTTATATGACACTATTGATATATAGACTGCATAATTTAAGAATAATCTTTAACAAGCAGTTAATTCACCTGTAATATCAGATTTCACATTACAAAGGCATTGCCTATTCCCTGAGTAGAGAAATGTGATAAAATTCCATTTGTCTTCTTGCTGAGAAAAGGTATAGGTAACTTTATATGTTTGTCGTCACTATTATTATTATTTTTTTTTTCAAATTCAATTTATTGAGTTGGAAAAAGAAAAATAAACTAATGTGTAAGGATTATAGCCTAATGCATAAAAACATAATATTGGGAAATTTGCAAATAATTGAAGAAAAGTTATTATAGGTTTGAAGGAAGTAAAGTTATATTCTCATTAGAGGGATAAGTATCCCTCACAAAACAAATGTTTGTCCACATACTATTGCTTTTTTATTGTTAAAGTTGAAATTTGAAGAAATGTGAGGTATTTCACTAAGTAATCCTATTGCCTTTATTCAAGTATCTTTGTCAAAGTAATCAGTAATGTCAACAAAACTTGGCAAAAAGGCCCTCATAGTCAGCCTTAATGCTGTTTTAAGACTGTTCTGATTGTGACATTTTTAATAAAACTCTGAGTTAGAGGGAAGTTGCATTTACATTCAGTGTATATCCTTAAGAAGCTGAATTTTTACCAGAAGTCCAGGTTGAATATCAGACTTGAAGTCATATTTCAAAACGCTGATTCCTCACATTTATTTATATCACTCTGGTGAGGACTTTCTTAATCTAAGATTCAGTAACAGTTAGAGTTATTGGGTGTCCCTTAACACATGGGATGCTCAGAATTCCAGCTTGAAGTATCAAAGCTTAACTAGAAGTATGTACATTATTACATTCCCCCCCCCTGCCCCCCCCCCCCCCCACACACACAAATTTCCATTTACTTTCAATGTAGATAATTTATCCGAGGCTGAAAGATGGAGAAATTCTATTGGTTCACCAATATTTCCATACTCTACATCACTATCACAGAACTTAGAGCTGCTATTTTCCATCTTGCTGTCACCAACTTACTTCCTTCTCTGTGCTCCTAAGGTCTCTCCTGGATACTTCAAGCCACTGTATAGCCATCAGCAGTGGTTGCAGTAGTAGCCTACAGAGTAAGCCATAAGAAGTAGAAAAGGGGATAGAAATATTCAGAATCCACAAGGCTGAGAGGAGAGCTATACTTAAGGGAATGCTTTTAAGGACCCAAAGCCCCAACCTTAGGGTTTGCTCTTGTTTTCCTGAGTGATCCTACTATGGATGAGGAATATCTTTAAGCTTAATGGGATTTTGAAATCAATAATAATCACTTATTAATGGTTCAGGGAAGTTTTTGCACTTCAGAGTGTGAATTTACAAGATGTTAGGTATTCTGCAGTAGTTCTCATTCTGCAATGATGAACCCCTTCCAAAATGGAATGACATACCCACAGGAAGACTGTTTGCATGGGGAGATACTGTAGAGAGTCTGTGTGCTCTGAATCTACATTCTAGCTTACCTTCCCACAGGGCTCCCTTTGTGCACAAGTTAAAGTGTGTGAAATCAGTACTGCCAGCCGTAGGGCAATTTTTGTTGATTTATAATAAGATGTCATATATTTCATATTTACAGACATGTTTCTGTAAATACTGATTCAAATAACTGAGACAGTTAAATTAAAAAAAAAATTCTACTGAAGGAATGAATTTCAGGGTGGAGCTGTTTAAACATTTTGTATCTTTGTATATTTTTGTATATTTCAGAAGAAGATGTCTGCAATTGCATAGAGATTCCATCTCATAATCAAAGCAAAAATCCAAACTGCAAAGTTTTTTCATCAAGATGTAATGATCAAGAGAACTGGATATTGCTGCCATGCTACAAGGTATTCTGCATTATGTCAGAGCTAGTCTTATGCTGTGTACCTAGTGGAGATACATACTAGCAGTTTTCATAGGAAAACATCTGTTTTAACTATCTTGTCTTCCCTGGGTGAGATGCACACTGATCTACGCAAAATTTAATACAGATTAAAAGCAGTGACTACATACAGTTAGCTTTCTGATATAGAAACAATTCTTCACATTTCTCCTCCTCTTTTACTGCAAGAATCATATCATATCATATCATAATCATATCACTGCATTGGACATAAAATAATTCATCTCTGTTTTCCTGAGAAAATATAATTTATTCAGAGAAAATCTGAGGAAGTGGTCTGATCTGTTTGATATTAAAGACTTATTTGACAAAACAAATGTGCAATAAACACTCAGAAAACAGGAGCCATGCCAGTTAGAATGATAAAAAATCATGTCGAAGAGATAAATGGATCATTAAGGACAAGGTACTTGAATTTTCATTACAAATCGCTACACAATCACTAAAGGTTTCTGAACTTGTCTGGCTTGTTGATCTTGTGTGCTCCTCCTACCTCTAACTATTATGTCTAATATCCATACTATTGCATACCTTTTTGAAGCCTACATATATTTCATCCTATGAAGGTGTTATTAAAAGATCTTTGTAACCATCAGAATTCATGAATTTTGATATACATTGGCCTAAATTGCATTAAGAACTGTTTGCTGAGTAATAATATGAGCATCATACTTAATGAGTCAGATCTTGCATGACATGATTGACATTATATTTGTGAACATATGGATTTTAACTATAGCTTGGCAGCACAGGACTGTTATTTAGTTCAGCATGTTGGGCTGCTGGGGAAACTAAAGCAGAGGGATGACTGAATTATTAGTTAGGATTTTTCCATTTCTGTAGACTTGTAAGTAAAATGCTACTACTGGAAGCCTAAAGATCTAGTTATAAGCAAGAGAGTATCTTTTTCTTAGTATCTTTTTCTTTCTCCTTCTTTTTTTTTTTTTTTTTTTGTAGATCTGTATAATTAGAAGAATAATTTTTGCTATGCACCTATCTCCTGCAATGCACTGAAAAAATTAAATGCTCAAGATATAGAAGTTATTTACTGCCAGAGCACATCGAAGCTGTACTGAACCAGTTAGATGACAGCTTGCTCTTCAGCGTTTCAGATTCAAGATGAAGCATAGATTAATTCCTAGGAAGTGCAGAACTGGTACTACAAGGGCTGCTCCAAAAGTAATATCTCTATTTTATTATGTTGACCTGCAATGTCAGAGATGAATATTGGTGCTATGGCAGAAGAGTTGAATATTCCCACCAATATTCCATTACATTTCATTGCTGTGTGACAGATGGCAGCAGAGGGGCAGTCCAACAAAATAGGTATCTAACATGGAAGTGTGTATGAAGAAAAAGTGTGCCATTGAATTCCTCCATGCAGAAAAAATGGTACCCATTGTCATTCAGCGATGCTTGCTGAACGTTGGTGGAGACAAAAGAGTGGATGTGAGCACACTGAGGTGGTTGGTGGTGCTTTTTAGCAGTGGCCACAGTGACAGTTGGTCACATCTGCTGATGCAGATTTTTCCAAGTACAGCATGCAGACTCTTGTTCATCACTGGTGGAAGGACGTAGATAATGGTGGTGACTATGTTGAAAAACAGTGTTTTGCAGCTGAGAAAAGGCTCTATCAAATAATGTTGTTGTGCTTTTTTTGTCTATTGTAGTTTCCATGGAAATAAATAGAAGGCATTACTTTTGGAGCAACCGGTGTATTTATTCTAGTAGTGTGAGGACAAGAAAGGAATTCAGTAATGTATAGATCAAGGAATATTTTGGCTTTCCAACTGAGCTTCAGTTTCAGAAAAATACGTATCTGCAGAGAGGTCTAGATTTAAATGAGACAAAAATTTGACTAAAACTGGTATATTTTGTCATCAGTATGACAGCACTAGGATAAGACAACAATATTCTGCAGTTGTTACTGGAAACTCTCCAGCCTAGAAGACTGCCTGTGTCCCTGCCTGTTAACTCTGAACTTACAGTTCAACTTAAGAAACAACACATTACCAGAAGATAATATGAAACAAATTGATTTCCCAGTCCAAAACAAACTGCATTCTACAGGCACTTTCCTTTTACTTCTAGTTTTTAAAAGGGATAGTCCATACTTTCATCTTGGCAGTTCTTTTCTTTTCACTTGTCTGTGTCATCCTGTGACAGTTATGCCACAAGGATAAAGGAAAAAATGGCTTATCAGTAAATCTGGCAGGCACAACTTTGCTTTTGAACCCTCTATGTATAAACCTGAATGAGTTGCAAAATCACTCAGACAGAGAAGCATTACAGGAACCATCAAAATAGCATTAAATCACAGTATATTAGATTCACCTTTCTTTTCTGGGGAAGGAAGAGATTTTTTTTCTGAATACATCTGTCTTAAAGAGTTCAAGAAGCTGCAGCAAATCAATAGTACTAGAACAAGTTTCTGAGAACCAGAGATATCCTATTTGATAACCGTTGATCTTCAGATAAAATAGATATTCTAGCAAATACTAACTTGTACCCAGCAGGGGACCAGAGACCTGTGAATATAAAAGCATTACAGTTTTATTAACTCATAAACTTTCCTTTCTCACCAGAACTGGATTTTGGAGCTTTGGAGGAGATACGCATGACGACTATAGAAGGGTGGATGGGAGTAAGATTACTGTGCAGCAAAATGTCCTTGCCCTGTTAAGTGCCTAGTTTCAAAACTATTAATCGAACAGCATACTATGTGTGGGAGTGACAGAAGTGGCAAAAAAGGGATGAAGTAAAGAAGAGCCTTTGGCTATTGGCATCTCCTAATGTATAATGTTCATACGCACAGTATGTGCTTTGAATAAGGGAAGTGAGTTAGCATAAATTTAGGCATTATCTTTCTTTTGGCTACATTCAAACTAAAATAAATAAATATAATTTATATTTTCCTGGCATTCTTATATTCTGTCCCAAATGATTGTTTAATGTTTACGTTCAAAATCAGTATTTGTTCTTAATGTTTTATCCCAGAAATAACTTCCTTAAGCTGGTGGATGATCTACTCCATCTATGTACCCAATATATTGATTTATATCTGTTCTGGAGTAAATAGTGCACCGCAAATTCAAGACCTGTACTCTTGTTTCTATCATTACTTACTTTCATGTATGCATAGACAATGACTTTTAAATTTAACTTCAAATTTTAGATAAAATTTTGAAATTTTGGGCAAGTTTTATGAAGAAGATATTAAATTTGTATTCAAGTTTCCCACCTAATTTGAAGCAGTTGTCAATGCCATTGCTTTCCTTCCCAGTTGGCTTACTCCTTTTTCAAACACACGTTGTACTGCAGCAGCCACTACGAGTCTCAGATATATCTGGCTCCAATACCGGTATTTTTTATTCTAATGAAATTTAGAATTGATAAAAGCTTTTAAATGATAAGGAGCACCTCCTTTCCCCCTCCCTTTCCCCTTCTCCAAAAAAAAAAAACAGAAAAAAAAAACAAAAAAACAAGCAAAAGAACAAGGATGATAAATAAGTTAATCTTACTGTAAATTTATATTAATTTTATATTCTATCAGCTTTAGCTAGACCACTTGCAAAATGAAAACTGTGTGAACTTGGTCTTATAAGGCTACTAACTGGAGAAGAAAAGAAATCTGATATTTTTACTTAGCACTTTTATGTACTTTTCAGCTATAGATTTCAAAGTGTTTATAAAGCTCCAGAAATATAATTATCTCCATTTCATAGCTGAGGAAATTGAAAGGCAAAATTAAGTGGTTTGCTGAGGGCCACACAGTGAATCATTTGAAGAGCCAAATTGTTACTGTAAATCTCCACACCTAGGCAATGATTATGCTGCTGTGACTCAGACAAGATATTATTCTAGAACATCAATTGCTGCTGCATAACCAGTGTCATACACAGGCTCCAACACACTCTTCATTATGTACAGATGCATGCTGGACTTTTTAACTTGTCTCCATTTTGCTCAGCAAGAAAGTACGTGTTCTTCAGAACTCCCCCAGAATTTTCTCCTAAAGCGTCTGAGCATTTAGAAAGTTTCTTCCTAAAACAGCTAAAAGCAGAGCTTAAGAGTCTAACTTCATTTTGACAGCTGACTTGTATCCAAATTCAGCTTATAAGCATATCAAAGCATCAGTTTTTCCCGTGCATTCTCCAGTGGCTCTGAGATAAAAGTCTGGGTAACACTGCCATAAATTGTATTAGTGTTTATTTCTGAGTCACAGAAAAGTAATGGCATTTTCTGATGACTATAAAATGAATAATTTTGGAGAAGTATTCTTAATTCACTTGAAATATGAGCAAGTCACATCACTTCTAACTGTATTTTGTAAGCTCGACTACTGTGCTGCAGCTGCGAGGTCTTTCATGGAATGGGAGCAGGCTCTGAGTGCAGTTCAATCCAGTGAGAAACTGATGAATGAAACAAAGGATTTCTATACAATATTTTAGAATAAAACTTAATGAAGAATTAGAAAAACAGATAGTGTATAAGGTAAACCAAGTGGTAAATGCACAGGGGACATTTTTAGCATCATGTTCTGGGAAGGAGCTGTCATGTTGGAGACATCTCAGGACAAGATTCATTGCTAAAAACTTTCCAGCGACTTACTATTTCTACAATTTTGCTAATATTAGGCCACCTCCATCCCATATGTCAGCCGTACTCATTCTGTTGTCTCATGTTCCCCTTTGAGTTAAGATGAATCTATGATACCCCATTCCAACTTCATAAGTGCTTCGGAGTCCACAGCAGCTGAAATCCACCACAAAAGTAGTGCATTTTAGCATCAGAAGAGGCCCCTTAGATAGCATCATGAAAATTCTTCTAGGTATGGACATAATCAAACCTTGATTTTCTTTTCTGAATTCACAATTAATTTTTGCAAATATTTTCACTGTGATTTTCTTCTCTTTGCAGATTTATAAACTTTCAGACTAGGAAAAATTCACTATGATAGTGTCTCACCATCAGTGTATGTAGACAGTAAGACTTGTTTTAGAAATACAATTGATCTCATTTTAAAATTGACAAAGTACGGTGAGCCTATTGCCTTCAAGAAACTGTTCTGATGTTTAATTATAGAATTCTGCATATTTTGCAAGATATAATTTGTTGAATACATCTGCAAAGGAAGAAGGCCCCATATGTCAGGTGCCTTCTCTATCTGTTCATATAAATATATCACATTCTAAGACTCATTTGCCAAAGTTTAGAACAATGCAGTGATGTTCCTTTCACTTTTATCCTAGTATTACTTCGTATTTTTTGTTAAGGGCAGGTCTGGCAGGTAGATAGGGTGTTTCCAGTGTGGAGTATAGAAACGAGGCCTGGTTCCCTGTTCCTGATTATAATCCTCCTTTTATCCAGCAAAAGATGAACCACTGAATCACTAAGGCAATTTCTGTTGACCGACAAACATCCTCTTTCTGAAGAGTTGTTTTCAGAGGTAGTCTTCCTAAAAGTATTTCCTAAATATATATTCTTGACTTTTGGGTCAATTTTTTGTTTAAACATATTTTACTGGTTCTTAACCATCAACCAATCAACTCTAATCTGTTTATAAAAGTAGCTCATTTTTTTCATCTCATCTCATTTTTCTCATTACAGGCTGGTGAGCCTCACCTCTGTGCCTGGGAAGATCGTGGAACAGATCCTCCTAGAAGCTATGTTAAAGCACATACGAGATAAAGAGGTGATTCGAGACAGCCAGCAAGGTTTCATCAAGGGCAGATCATGCATGACCAATCTGGTGGCTTTCTGCAATGAAGTGACAGCTTCAGTGGATGGGGGAAGGCCGATGGATGTCATCTACCTGGATTTCTGCAAGGCCTTTGACATGATCCCTCACCACATCCTTCTCTCTAAATTGGAGAGGTGCGGATTTGAAGGATGGACAGTTCAGTCGATTAGGAATTGGCTGGCTGGGCACAGCCAAAGGGTTGTGATCAAAGGTTCTGTGTCAGGGTGGAGGCCATTTCACAAGCGGTGTCCCTCAGGGGTCGGCCTTGGGACTAGTGCTCTTCAACATCTTCATCGGTGACATAGATGATGGCATTGAGTGCACCCTCAGCAAGTTTGTGGATGACACCAAGCAGAGCGGTGCAGTCAATCCATTGGAAGGAAGGGAAGCCATCCAGAGAGACCTGGACAGGCTGGAGAAGTGGGACCATGGAAACCTAATGAGGTTCAACAAGGCCAAGTGCTGGGTGCCACGCTTGGGCTGGGGCAATCCCAGGTATTTATACAAACTGGAGGAAGATCTCCTTGAGACCAGCCCTGAAGAGAAGGACTTGGGGGTCCTGGTGGATGAGAAGCTGGACATGAGCCAGAAGTGTGCGCTTGCAGCCCAGAAGGTCAACTGTGTTCTGGGCTGCATTAAGAAAGAGGTGGCCAGCAGGGAGAGGGAGGTGATTGTCTCCCTCTACTTGGCTCTTGTGAGCCCCCATCTGGAGTACTGCGTCCAGGCCTGGGATCCACAGCACAAGAAGGACACAGAGCTCTTGGAGTGAGTCCAGAGGAGGGCCACTAAGATGATGAGAGGGCTGGAGCACCTCTCCTATGAGGAAAGGTTGGGGAAACTGGGCTTGTTTAGCTTGGAGAGGAGAAGGCTCTGGGGAGACCTCATTGTGGCCTTCCAGTACTTGTAGGGAGCATACAAACAGTAGGGGGAACAGCTGTTTACAAGGGTGGATAGTGATAGAACAAGGGAGAATGTTTTTAAACTGAGACAGGGGAGATTTAGGTTAGATATTAGGAGGTTCTTCACACCAAGGGTGGTGACACACTGGAACTGCCCAAGGAGGTTGTGGATGCCCCATCGCTGGAGGCATACAAGGCAAGGCTGGATGTGGCTCTGGACAGCCTGCTCTAGTGGTTGGGGATCCTGCACATGGCAGGGAGGTTGAAACTTGATCACTGTGGTCCTCTTCAATCCCGGCCATTCTATGATTCTGTGATTCTGTGATTCGATGATTCTATGATTCTATGATTCTATGTAGTATCCAGTTTTGTAATTCACCAAATCCTCATCTAAGTAGTTGGAAAAAACATTTTGCAGTATTGGATCAAACCTTGATCCACAGTCAGCACCACCAGCAACACTGTACATGACTGATGTGTTTTCATTATGTAACTCCACTTTAAGGGCTGCAAATAAAGCAGTTTTTAATCCATTTAATGTGACTTTTTAATCCAATCCAGTTGCTATAGATTGCTTGAGGCCTTCCTTTTCTCACTTTTCAAAAAGATGGCTTATACTTGTAAAGAAAGCAACTTGGAGAATCCTAAAATACGAGGACCATCAAGAGAACTGTGCTGGTATCACCTAAGTAGTAGTCTTCAATAGAAGTAAAGAACAAAACAACTTTTTGTTTCTTCAGAAATATCTATTTTTCATGGCATGGTGGGGACAGGTATTTCTACTAGTCTCCCAAATGAGGTAAATTAGATGCTTGCAAGACAGCAAAAAAGGATGGGTACCTTTGCTTCCTATGTTTTGAGCAGTTGGCTAAATTCAGTTGTTCAGCTTGTTCCTTTAAGTCTCTTAGATATAAAATAATCAAAGCCTGTTGATATGAATATACTCATTTTTAGCAGTTGCTGCCTTACCTCTTCCTTTGTTACAGATGGCAAACTTTCATTTCCATCCACAACATCATATGGGATGGATACATCCTCCTGTTTCATTCCATGTGCGGAATAGAAATATTTATTAAACATTTCTGCCTTTTCTGCATCATTATTTATGATTTCTACCATCTGCATCTTCAATGGAACCACATCTGACCTAAGACTCTTTTTATGCTAAACTGTTTTAAAACGTGCCTTCTTGTTTTTAACCATATTGGCCACTGACTTTTAACTGAGTCACTAATTTATCTATTACTCAAAAGTCTCAGTATATAACTTATCCATGCTCAATTTCAATTTTTATATAGAATTGTTTCTTGTTTTACATGGCTTTGCGTGTTTTAATCAGGGCATTTTGACTACTGTACACTGCTGTATGTAAGTGAAATTAGATTATGTCCTTGAACAATTCCCAGTTTTCATTAATACTTCCTAATTAAAATTTACATTCCTGCTCAGTTATGTTACCTCATTCAAGCTTCGATAAACTGGCCTTCTTAAACATCTAATATAACCATTATGACTTGGTGTTATGTACACATCAAATTCATAAAATAAATATAAGCAGACTGTGATCATTAGTCCTCAGCTCTTCGTGTTTCATATTGATAGGTGGGCATAGGTATCTGTTTGGACATCAAAATGATGTTCAGTTTTCAGTGCCTTTATGAATGATGCAGAATTTTCTACACTCTTGTAGTATCTGCTAATATTTTAGAAGCTGTAAGGAATCTTTTTACTGGCAAAAAAATAAAAAATAAAAAAATCTCAGCAAATATTCCCCAGTTTAAACTCTCTATGATAGAACTGGGCTTACCCCACCCCCACTCCCCTGAAGCAAGGATGCTGAAGGAGTAGCTCATCTCATTGTTTACAAGGCTGTATTTTCTTTGTAGTATACACAGATTTCTATCCAGTTATGTTTTAACCGGCACAGGGTTAAGGTAGCTTGATTATTTCTGACTCTTCAACCTGCACCACTGTATTTGGTGCAACTGTTGATTTCCAGTTCCTCCTTATAAAAAAATTAACTGCTGTTCAGAAAACTTCCAGCATTATGACATTTTACCAAGTTTCACAAATGCTAACTATGTGACATTTATTCTAATACATGAATACAGCCTCTGTCCAATTATTACCAAAATGCTTGAACATGAGAACATGAATTTAGAGATTTCTTCAAAATGTATTTTTTGTTCATGCTTAATTTCTTGATTTTGTCACATAACTGGTAACCTGGCTGTACACACATGTATTTGCCATAATTTCCCTTCAACGGTATTTCATGTTTAATTTAATGCCTTTCTGACTACATTTTGCTGTTTTTTCATTGATTGGTATGGCTCCTACTGAGATGGCCAACAGGAACGTGGAGTTTCTCATCCCTCTGGTAGGGAAATCATCTACAAGCTGTTAAATGAAGCCTGACAAAATATTTCTATCATCAGCTTACATCTAGCTAACTTAAATCTCACAGAAGCTTGAATTCAAACCAGTCATCTTTGGTCAAAAAATTGTCAGTTGTCCTTCTAGCCTTTGGAATGTCCTACAGGTTCTTCTTAGTATGGTTTCAAAAAAGCTGTCAGCAAGAACTGCATTTTATTGTCCCTCTAAGGATGCATTCATGAGCTTTCTCAAGGTTCTTCTGCTCTGAACTGTTTCTATTTTTTATGAGTGTTAATCTGAAAGTGACTTCTTAAAATCAACCAAACAGTGTGAAGAAATAAACTTCATTTACAGGTCATCATCTTGCACGCAAAATGATTAATTATAAACAGATAATGTTTGACTTAACTATCGTGAAACAGTTGGCAAGAAGTTTGTAGATTGAAATTTTTTTGCCTAAACTATTAATGAAATAATTTCAACCGAAGAACAAAAGAAACCAAGTTTGCACTTGAATAATTTGCAAATAGGAAAAAAGAAATAGATTTGTCAAATTAATTATTCATTATAAGTAGTTCAACCAGATCTATTCTACCCCCTCTATTTTTTTTTTAAACATTTACATAGTTTTTAAATTCTTAAAGTGGTTTGGGAAATTTAAAGATTAAAATTTGCTATAAATGCTTAATACAATGATAATTTATATATGACAGTGTAAATGTACAAACATACTTTACTTAGCATTGAAATAGGCAGTGAGACCATGAGAGAATGGTTACAATAACCTTAACTCTTAAAAAATGTGAAACTCATATTTTTCAGACAGACTGAAGTATGAACTTGTTACCTGCAGTTTGAGGATTACTGCTGCAAGTGACCCAAACCATAGTTTATGGACCCTTTGGCATTGTGTCTGTACCAGGGTAACAACAGCACTGACAGGGATGAAATTGTCACATTACACAGTCTTAGATATCACAGGGGTCCTAATTTCAAGGAATGCTCATCTGTAGCTCCATGCTTAATGAGCATGACTTTTTTTCTAAAGGAACTTTTCAAATTATGACCCAATCCAATAACAATTAGCTGGCTGGATCAAATTTTTTCACAAAAGGTAAGCAAAGGAGCAAACAGACAAATGTGTGAATACACTTAGCTCAATGAGCATAATTTCAGTGGGACTTATTTATATATATAAATATATACATATATATATATATAACTGCTTTCTGATAACTGTAATAATATCATCAAACATATAAAAATTGCTCAGATTCTGGTCTTCTTGTCCATATAGCGTTATACTCTAGATCATACAAAAGCTTACACTCTCTAGTTTAGTTGCTAATAAAATCATAACTAGTTGCTAAATTTAGAAGACTAAATGTGATTAGAGAGATCAGTGATAGAAATTATTTTGAAATCTGACCATAACATAGAAAAACGTAATAAAGATTTTCTTTTTTCAGGTTTTTTTTTTTTCTAGAAATGAGTAAATTTTGCAGACACCTGAAAGAAATGAATACAAAACACTCAAAATTATCTAAAGATAATGTGAGATATAATAGCAGGTATGAATAAAGTAGAAAAGAGAAAGTGTTTTAGATATTAGCCTACAAATGCTCTTTTCAGCTCTGTAGAAGAAATACAAAGCAGTAAAAAATCTACAAAGGAATCATAATGAGAAGTACCACTGCTTGAATTTATTTATTGTGGCAATAGTAATCTGGCTTCATGAAGAGAACTGTGCAGTATCTCAAATGTGATGTTGGTTAGAAAGCTTTCAGAAGTCCTTTAAATAGGAAAAAAATTTATTCTCGAGTATTCAGTCTTTACCGTATGACCTCATATTCTTGTTTTTATTTATTTCTAGACAAAAGTACACCTGGAATTTTAATACCCATTTTTAAAATAGTCTGTAATTTGGATAGTCTGTTCCTTTGTATTGTTAAGAGGAGAAAAGTATCACAAAATAATTCTGTAGTATCTAGCAGCTTTTGGTATTCAAAGGCTTGATGGGCAAGAAGTTGCTCTTGGTGTGGGTAGTGCCCATACTTCTTGGTCTAGTCACTGGCTGTAGAAAATATGATTAGTCTGGAAGACTATGTCTGTAGAAGTCAAATGTACAATACTACATGTTTGATAGCAAAATAAAGAGTACAGTACAGAAGAGCCAATGGAAGTTGTTCAGTGGCCTTTGGATGAGGCCAGATTGCAACAATAAAAATAAGTGGATGACAGTAGAGGAATCTTAGAGTCATAGAATCATTTGAGTCAGAAGGGACCCTTAAAGTTCACCTGGTCCAACTCCTCTGCAGTGAACAGGGACACTCATAGCTCAATCAGTGCTCAGAAACCCATTCAGCCTGATGCTGAATATCTTCAGGGGTGGGGAATCCACCACATCTGTGGGCAACAAGTTCCAGTGCTTCACTATTCTTCTCATTTATTCTCATATTCTTCTTTTTCCTTTCATCAAGTCTAAATCACCACTCTTCTTATGCAACCATTTTCCCTTGTCCTGTCACAACAGAATCTGTTAGAGTCTGGCCCCTTTTTTCTTACAGCCCCCCTTCAGATACTGAAAGTCCACTATTGTGTCTCCCTGGTCTTCTCTTCTTCAGGCTGAACAGCCTCAGCTCTTTCAGCCATCCTCATAGGGGAGATGTGCCATCCCTTGAATCGTTTTTGTGGCCCTCCTCTAGATATGCTCCAACAGGTCCATGTCTCTCCTGTACTTCTCCTTGTCCAACCGAACCACAGCTGTCCAATACAAACCACAGATGCTGTCGCAGACCCTTCTACATTAGAAAAATCCAGAGACTATTAAACTTACCACATCCTAGCTCACCCCATCTCCCACCCTTGTTATACAAAATACTGCAAGTTTACAGGGGATTCAGGAACAAAAACTAAGTCTGAACTTGCAGGTCTGGATTGGAAGATCAGAACTCCTTTACCCTTTTAAAATGTAAAGGGTCTCTATCATTCAGCATCTTTTCACAGCAAAAGTCTGAGGAGTGAAGGGGGAGGTCAGGGGAAGAGAGGAACACTTCGCACTTCACCTGCAACAATTTCTCAAACCTCAATAAACAGCAAATTTTCTATACTTTCCTGAACACATAATTCTACCCCTTTTTACTAGACTTCTTCCTCCAAGGAATCTCCCTGGAATGGAGTTTCGTATGATAGACTGTCACTGATGATTAAAAGCTGTGTCATCATTGACCTTATGTACAACATCATTATTCACAGCTAACTGGTTCCCAGGTACAGAAAAGTGGTTTTGTCCCTATAGAAAAATGAGATTATAACATTTTATCCAGAAATTAAACCCAGTTTATTGACGCCTCATCATGGTTAGTGCAGTACTTAATTTCAACACGTTAAAGAATTAATGAGTCTCATATACGCTTCCTATGCGCACTCTAAACTTGCATGGTTATAAAGTTGTGGGGTTTCAGGTTGATTCACTAGCTTGGGAACAATAAAATACAATTAATTGTTGCAACCACTGTTCTAAATGAAACCTGCATCTCTAATGAGACCGAATATAGAACAAAGTTGCTGCATGTTGTCTGCTGGCTTCCAAAGTGATCAGACTGAATTTCACCTCTTTCTCTTGAAATTATGCCTCTGTTTTTAATTAAAAGGAGAGTGTTTTATTAAAGAAATCCATGTGGGTGTTCTGTGGTTCTTTACTGCACAATACCAAATTGTATCAAATGTTGTTCTGCGTATTTCTCTTTAAGCCTACACAAAGTTTTCAGTCCTGCTAGTGTAAGCCAGTACATAGTCCTGGTAGATTTTCTTTACTATCTCAATCCCAAATGGATCAAAATTTTACATACACAAGACAGTTTCTCAAGCAAGAAACAAGATAAAAGTCCCATTACAGAGCAAAGCTATTTTAACACTTTCAATCTCCCTTTTTAATAGAGAAGTAACATCAGAATCACACATTATTACTGTATCTGTTACAAGCATATTTTAATCTCAAAAATTTATTTCCAAAAGTGAAAAAAACTTGAAAATAACAATAGCATTATTTTTCTAAATGAACAGAACATCTGAGAAAGTTTCTCGGACAATATAATTTGGATGTTTTCAACATCGCTTGTTTTATTTCACAACAAACTTACATTTTATTACATGATTGCTTTCCCAATTATAGTGCAAAGTAAAAAGCATCATCAAATAGTTTAATAGGTGCAGAAGAAAATGTAGTTTTGTTCATCAAATGATGCAGAAAATAACGTGACAACGAAAAAATCTGTGTGTTCGGATGGGAAATTATTGCCATGGAGTTACTTATCCTATATCTCCTCAACAGAAGCAAGGGATGGAGGGCCCCCAGGTTTGATTATTATTTTTCTGATAAAGTGTGCACTGGAATAAATGGAAGATTTCCTCTTCCAGACAGGTTCTGCAGTCCTCCCAGTAAGTGTGCAGTCTCAACAGTTAAAAGACAAACTGCATTTATCCATGAAAACAGAAGTCCATGCTTAGGCTGCAGGGTAGGAGATTTAGGAAAAGAGACTAAAGGAAAACTGTTTGTATTTCTACCACAACCTACTCAGACATATACTAATAGAATTTTAAAGGGTCTGTACACATCCACCAGTGCTCAGATGGCATGCTGATAAGTGCCTTCTGGTGATTTTCAGATTTCCGTCTCAGACGTTGGCCTGTGATTACCTCTATCTGCCTCGCAATACAAAGCACTAATCTGTTTTAAAATAAAGGCTCAGGCCAGCACGTGTGGCAGAAAGCAGTTGGTCACCACTGCACACCACAGTATCCTTTCGGGGCCTGCATCCAAGTCGCGTAGCTCAGGTATGCATTATTTATGGCAGTGCCTCCAAGTGATTACCTCCAGTTAACTTGAAGCTTCTCTTAAAACAAAGGTTGCTCTAGTCCAGCTCACCGTTAGTGTGAGGCCCTACTTGTTCCTGTTCTCCCCCACTGGTGTAAGCAGACATAGCAGCCCTCTGTCTAATTAGCTGTCTTTAAGGCAGGGCTAAGTGGGCTCAGTGGGGGGAAGAGGCTTTCTTGGGCCCCTCCAAGCCTCTCCTCAGCTCGGGCAGACAGAGTGTGCATGGCCTCCAAGAAGCATAGCAAACTCACTGACATTATGTCCACAGGTTATCATTATCATCTTTTTTTTTAAAAAAAAAAAACCTGATCGATCGCTCCTAACCACAATGATGCTTCAGGGCATCTCTCTCTCTGCTGGGGAGTGATTGACCATTGGGTATCATTAAAGAGGAGAGGTGAGGGGAGGGAAGGAGGTGAGAGGAAAACGGAGGCAGCTGCTGCAGCAGCATTGGCTCCAGCTCCTCCTTGTGCTCTCCTCTCCCTCCTGGATGTTGCTGACCTTTCACTCAGGAGCTAGCTGGAGCCAGGAGAGATATAATTGAACAGCCTCCCCAGTTATGTTTGGGGTTTGGGTGATGGAGGATGAGGATATAGCACTGAGAAGTGAGAGGAGACAAGGGGGAACAAGGAAAAAAAACAAAAACACCCAACAACTTTGGATGACCTTCAAAGGCTAATTGCTGGGCTTTTCTTTGGCCTTTGCCGGGTTTAGGTGTGCACAGGGACATGGACAGTGCTGGGGTCATCCTTCCCCATGTACAGGCACTTCCACCACCAAGGCTTCTTCCCAGTGCCAGCCCTTCCTGCGTACCTGGCTGTGGGCAAGCTACAGTGGCCGTCCACACTTCTTCTGGGTGAGGCTGCATGGGCTGGAGAGGGTTGTCCCTTCCTCAGGCCTCCCTCATTGGTCTCCCATTGGAAGGTGGGAGGGGAGAAGGATAAAGCTCTGCTTTACATAAATGCATACATACGTGCATATGGATGTATAAAAATGCAGAAGTGTACATTAATATCTTCACACATTTTTGAAGTGACTGTTTTCTTCCTTTACAATAGAAAAAGGAATGGTAAATAAAACCAGAGGTGGCCCAGCTCAGGAAATTCAGCTGCTGTTCTCTCTGCTCCTCATTCCTCTCACTTTTACTCCTTTTCTGTTCTTTTGTTTGTTCCTGGGATTCTGCACCTCAACAGTGTAGGCCATGCACTTCCTCGTTCTCCACTTTCCTCCCCCTTCCCCCTCAATCCGGGCTCCCCCCTTGCCATTTTAACATAAGTAAAAAGGAACGAATGAATCTCAGCTGAGTTAAATGGGTGACAAGGGAGATGGAAAGAAGGAAATTCATCCCTTCTTGTCTTTGAGAGCAATTTAATTAGGCTCAGGCCCCCTGTGAGTGGGTAAGGGGAAGGCTGAGGATTGGCTCTTCTAGGTTTCCTCTGAAGGCAAAAGCGGCCTTGGACACACATACAGAGAAAGGATTTTTAGAGGATCATGTAAGAAGATCAACAGATAAGCAGCTAATTTTGTGTACTTAGGGAGCAAATGAGTGTGCGCACTCCCAGCGGAATAGCCAGATTGATGGGATGAGAGGAAGAAAAATAAGGAGGAAGCAAGGAGAGATCTTAAAGTATTTCACTGTTACTGCTGATCACCAAAATTAAAGATTTATGCTGCTTGATAGGGTACTCTGGCTTTCACATCAACTGTGCGTGTGTACATATATCTATATACATACATATATAGATATAGATTTTTTCTTTATACAGCTCAGTTATTTCAAGAATTTTCATCAGAAAACCACTTTTGAACTAATTGGAGTCTGTGGAGAGGAAACCTCATTTTTGGTTCAAATGAATTTTCTGAAAATGTCATTTGATTCGGGAAATATGACTGATCTGCCCGATTTCTTGATAAGAAATGAAATGAGCCGTTGTCCTTCAGGATATCATAGACTTGAAATGGGGGATTTTATGGTTAATGCCATCAGATAGAAGTGTCCTACTTTGAAAGGAGAAGTCCATCAGCCCCAGGGAAAGGCTGAAGCCTGAATTTCTTCTCTAAATCCACAGCTGCAGTTAGAGCTGGCACAGAGCAGTGATAGATTTTTTTTCCTAAGCAATAATTACAAAATATACAGCAATAAATAACAAAGTGATTAATAACAAAAAAGTTAATGCTTTTCCACCTCTTCATTTTAATTAGTATTTTTTCCCCTTAGTGTTGTGGTCAGCACTGACCACAGAGGCTAAAATTAACCCCAAATATTGTTTTAATTAACACACTTGCTCAGAGTAAACCTATATCTGGAAATGGCTGAGACACACAGGATCCTTTGGATGACAGTGTACAGTGTTACTTCCATTTTTCATGTGGGAAAATTGAGAAAGGCAAGATAAGTGACTTTCCCAAGGCCACGAAAGGAATTATTCAGAGTGACGAGAAAGTCCCACACAGTACTTACAGGAGGGCTGGAACCATTAGTTTATTTTCTTCATAGCAGCATATATGCAAATAGAAATATAATCATATGGACACGAGAAGAGACAAAGAGAAGACCAAAAATGTGTAAGCAACATTTCGGAAAAAAAAAAAAAAGCCAATTCAGGCAAATTTTGAAGAAATAGTTTTTAAATGAAGTATTAAATAGAAGCAAACTGAGTAACACTTGTAGCAGATTTCAATCTAAAAAAATGTATAAGAGAAAAATTATTTGCAGAGATTTCCCAGACTACAGTGTTTTGATGCAAATTTGGATTTGGAGTTTTAGCTCCCTCATTTTGCCAATACTGCAAGCATACAAACTTCCATATAAGCACTCCACTTGCTGTCCGCTATGTTTATGGCAAGACTCCTGTGGACTTTTCTAGAAGAAAGTATTTACAGATCATACACACACACAAAAATCCAACAGAAGAAAAGAAAAGAAAGAAAATCTCAGGTGTTCAAATTCCACAGTCAAGAAATCATTAAGGAGTAACAGAAAATGTCTCATTTTGATAGAGGTTTTAGTGGTTTATTTTAGTGATGCAGCATCTCGTTAGTAGTGGAAAAATTCCCAATTCCTTTACTGACAGCACTAAACTCGTTTCTCTGTATACAAACTCACTTCTCAATTAGTTGCTGGACAGGCCATCTCTTAAATGCACAGAATGGAAGTAGCAAGATGATGTACTACTCTAACCTTTTCCCTGTTAAATGGAAACAAATGGGCCTTTCTGTGATGCATCACTGATTATCCTCCATGCTTCTTTATATTTCACAATAATGTCATGCTGCAGCTTTGCTAGGGCTCTTACAAGACAGAAATTTAAAATGTGCTAGAAACAACATAGCAATGCACACTTCATGTTTCACACATTCTTATTAAACATGTAAATATAGATAGATGATACAGGACTAAACAGCGGCCCGTAGGAAGACAAGTCCAAGGACAGCAGCTTACAGAGAGGATCTCTGGCTCCACAATGTTACTCTGTCCTGCCTAGAGTCTCTGCTAGGTGTGGCCTGCTTGAATCTGTTATTTAAGGGAGCAGGCCTTGGACCAGCTTACTGTAAGCACCCTGAGGTATCAGGAAAAAAAATCTGGTAACATTTTGCATGAACAGTGTTTTAATAATACTGTGTGTGTGAGCCTCATTCTGCTTTCTTTTCGCCTACTAGTTTTCAATAGGTATGGCAATTCTGGATAGTGTGAAAAAAATCCTACGTGAAAAATATTTCAGTATTCCTCAGTCAGGATGAAATCACATTGTACTACATAACTCTGACAGTCAAGTGTAAGTATTACAGATGGAAGAGAGTTATTAGGTCATCTAGACTTGCACAGGATTGTTCCCCACAGTATCTTCTCCAATTCCGAAAGTAGACTAGTTTTAATTGACACTGGCAATGGGCTTTCCATCATGTTCCTTAGGAGACTGTTCCACTGCCTGAACTCAGTATTAAGACATATTTCCTGATATTCGTCCAAAATTTCTGTTGTTTAATTTTGCATTGCACCAACAATATATGCCTCCTTATACTGCACTCTACAACATGAGACAAAAACTACCACTAGTTTCCCCAAGAAGACATTTCTGCTTATGAGCATGGAATGTGTGCTTTCCATTGGGTGGATAAATGTATATGATATACAGCATTCTCTGAGCACAACATACATTTGTTTTGTACAACTGCTGAATAAAGAGCAGGCCCAAAAGAATTACAATGATGGAGACTTTGATGTACGAACAGTTAGAAGTGCAGAAGAGGAGAACACATAACTCAGCCCCAGATTGCACCCTCAAGAAATCATGTTGAGATTCCCAACAGGTAAACACCCTGACAAATCCTTACTGGTTTGATGAAAGCAGTTTGCTAAAATACTGAAAGAGTACAGAGTCGGTAACATAGTGGATAGATCAATTTCTTTTCCTACACTTTTGCAATACCATTCCACTAGAGTAATGTTCTATTCACCTAGTATCAATTCAATTAAAACACATCTAAGAATATTAGAAAAATATACATGTATATTGATAGATATAGTTACATAGAAAGTGCAGTAAAAAGAGCTCTTTCAATTATAGCACGTTTGTTATTGTGTTCTGTTATGGGTTTTTTTGGTTTTTTTTTTTACTCTTAAATGTGCTGTACAAACACCAACTAAATGAATAATTAGAGATCCTTTTAGAGAAGGTAAACACTATTCCAAGATGGCGATAGAGGGGATCATCCTGAGAAGTACTGAGTAGATTGCTTCTCAAGATTTGAGAGAAAACTGAAAGTGCATGGATTTTTTTTTTAAGGCCACAATGTGGCAACATGGTGTATCCAGCTTTATGTTTTTCCTGTACCAGGTCAAAAAGTCTTGAGACCACACCACACAAAATTCTGATCTTTTATAAGCTGTCACATCAAGGGTGATGAAAATGATCAAATAGTTTAATTCTGTAGTAATTAACTTTATAACAGCATATGTTATCTGTCCTCACCACTTCAGCTTGATGCTAGCCTGGGTATTTTCTGTCCTCTGACATGAAGGCAACATAAGCACTATATAAAACCTTAAAACCAATATAAACCGTTGATAAACTGTCTCATTCTGCTAATGTCCATGAACAGCATGGATCAAATCTGTCCTCTAAGTGCAGATATTTCAGTACATCATACTGACTATTTATGAGCAAGGAACATGACATCAAAGCTTTAACGTTGTAGGCCATAAGATTATTCTCAGGGCAATCAAAGCAATGTGATGTAGCGTTAAGAGCTGTGACCACAGCACTGACTCACTGTGATCCAGACAGTTAATGACAGATGAATTTGGTGCACATGACTGAATATGCAGCATGGCTTGTTTCCATTCAAGCATGGAAACAGACCAAGGGTAGAAAAATAATCATGGATGCAACAAAACAATGAAAAGTTCCCTGTGAACACCATTTATGGTTGCAGTGTTGGTGGTGTCTGACTACCTATTAGTCTTCAACTAACTCAACTGCTGTATTAACAGCTGGTTGAGTAGACAGAGTCAGAGAGTATATTATCAGCACCCATTCTACTAGTCCCGTGTTTAGCATCTTGCAATTCAAGGCACAACTACAATAAGTAACAAGGCACTGGGCAGAGGTTGAAGAGGAGGAGCAGAGGCCAGAGAACAAGCAGCAGAACATGAGATTGCTTTTTAAAAAATAAAATAAAATATGTATCTGTAGAGTTAATTATCGCTGTCCTTTGAATAGCTGTAGTTAAGGACATAACTGCTTTCGATTAATCCATGCTGCATTTAGCTGCTTCAAATTCTGATTATTCTAGTGTCTGAGTAACTGCTTAATTGCTTGTCAAGTGAAACATGAGTACTAGTAAGGATGAAAATAATACATTGTCCAGTGGGAAAGCACTAGCAACTCATTGTTTGTTAGTGGGAAGAAAGAAGTATAGATTTCCCAGTTATATCAGTTGGTAAAAACATGAGAAGAAGGGATACTTGAAGCACGGCCATTTGTGACAGAAATGAAGCCTGTCTTCTTCCACATATTCTTAGCCAATTCTTAGACATTCCATTCTTCTATTATGAAAACTAGGCAGGGGATCTCCTGCCATTTACACCCGAGTCATTCTTACCATCCCTATGCCTCTCCTAGCCGTAATGCTCAAAATGTTTCCCCAGAAATCTACCACTCTTCTCACTCTCTGTGAGCTAGTCTGTGTCATTCACCTGAAATAAGAAACACTGGTTTGACACACAGCTCAAGGAAGGTGACAAATCACCTGCTAAGGAGAGGGGAGGCTTTGAAGGAGCAGAGGAAATAAGGAGTACTAAGAACCTGATGGTGGTAAGAGACTTTGAGACAGACTTAACCACCTCATGCAATTTCACCCCGAGTTTAGTTTCCACCTCCTTAAATTTCATTTGCAATACTGATTGTGTGTTTATGTCCTAGTTCAGTAAAAAGCTGCTCTGAAAAACAATACAGAGGTATGCATTAGCTAGACACTGTCCGTACTAAACTTCAGTGCTCAAACAGACAGCGAATTCATGAAGACTGCGCATTAATTTTTAATGAGCTTTGAAATCTTTTCAGTAAGAATATACAGAAACCCTGGTTTCTTTTATAGAATATACCTTTGTACACTGAGTAAAATTGCCAGATCACAAAATTGAAGAGTAATACATCAACTCATGGAGCCTCAGTCATAGCTAACAATAAAGCAATGACCCACAATAGCATTTTATCGAAGTATGCAGGTTGTTCTAAAAGTAATGCCTCCTATTTATTTCCATGGAAACTACAACAGGCACATACAGCACAGTAACACCACTTGATAGAGCAAATCCTCAGCTACAGAATACTATTTTTCAGCATATTCACCACCATCAGCTATGCATTTTCACCAGCAATAAAGAAGAGCCTGCATGCCATGCTTACAAAAATCTGCATGGCCATCCGGAACGTGATTTTTCTTTCACAATGCTGTTGCCAACGCTGAAAGGCACCACTCATCACCTCACTGTGCTCATATCCACTGTTAGGCCTCCAGAAAAATTCAGCAAATTTTGATAAATACCAATGGGTGCCTTTATTTTTTTTTTTTTTTTTTTTTTTTTTTTGCATGGAGGAATTCAATGACACACACTCCTTTCCTTCACACTCGCTTCCATGTCAGACACCAATTTGTCAGACTGTCCGTCTGCTGCCACCTATCACAGAACAACAAAATGTAATGGAATATTGTCGGGAAAGTTTAGCTGTTACTATCATACCACCAACATCTGCCTCATGGGCCAACAGAATAAAATAGAAGGTATTATTTTCAGAGCAGCCTTCATAATTAATTTTTACTGGAATATAACATACTTAATAATAAGAGGAAGTATTCATAAAACTCAACATACCTCCAAATGTGAGAGAATTAATTTTACCATTTATTCCAAAATAAAAACGAAAAATGTCACAGCAGAACTCTAAACTGATGGTATGTGCAATTAGAAGAGAAAAATGCCCAAAATGTCTCTATGCAGTCAAAATCTAAAATGGCATCTAGTCCCCTTATCTACATCTAGAATGCAAAAGTACCTAGGAAGAAGAAATCACAAAAACCAATTCCGTTCTTTGTTCTGTTCCTCGTCCAAGTGAGAGATACACAGATAACTACTCAGTCTCAAAGGTGATTTTTCTACTTAAGCGATGTTTCCTAAGCCCTCTTCAACTACCATCTCTGAAAGGGCTCTGCAATACAACTGGAAATGTAGGTATAGCACACCTTGAAGATAATGAAATATACAGAGAAGCAGACAAAAATGAATGAGTAAAGCATGGAGCCCAGACTGAATGACAACCTCTGGAACCTCTCTTTCTCCTTGCTGGACCTGTTAAATCTGCTGTTAGTAACTGCCTCAGGGAAGATAAGGCAACTTTGTGTGTGTCCCTGTCAGGATCAATAGAGCAAGGGATTGAATACCCCCATTTGGATGCCTAGAGCAACCTTGTGACCAAACCGGGGGGGAAAAACTATGAGAAAGAATGCATTTAACTTATCTTATAAAGAACATATTTTCCAAAATCTAATCTTCTAAGGATCTGAGTAGCTTAAGGGTTTTGTTTATATTTTTCATTTAGGAGCCTCCCTAGGGTCTTTTCTTTGCCAGAAGCACAGTGGGCAAACTCAGGATCTTTGGCTTCCCCAGTGTGCTCAAGAACTCTATGGATAATTTAAGCTTTCCTACTGCAGTAAAACAGAAAGTTCATAAAAATAAATAGAGTAATACTTTGCAATCATTTCACAGGAGGCTTGTGCTTCACAAAAGCTATTCAGTGAAACATCTCTTAAAAGTAAGTGTTATTTTCTTAATTCACAGATGTGAAATTGAGATGCAGCATGCGTCAAGACTACCTGAGTCATTGAGGACCATCCTTCAAAGTAATAATTTTGTTTTCTGGAAGTCATGACTAATTCACCTTTGTGTGACATGTCACACTGGCCTTGGAAAACTTAAACAAATAATGCTTAAATGACTTAAAATATGGATATAAGGGTTGTGAGTAGTACTTCTGCTGATGCAGTTCCTTGTTATTATCCTCACCTTGACACATACACAGACAAAAAGAACATACGCTTGTCTCTCAGACATTAAAACTGAAAACAGAGCAGCAAATGTGTTTGAATTCTATTCAGCTAATTGTTACCAACCTGGTATATTTCACATCTCTGCAAGAAAAGCACCTCTAAGACCAAATGTCTTCTGAAAATGAGACATCAATGCTCCTAAAAACTGTGTCCAGCCTGTTTTGTTTTTGTTTTATTTTGTTTTGTTTTGTTTTTGTCTGTATGTATCTCTGAAACATAGAGATCAAGTGTAAAATACAGATATTCCAAAATCCCAGCCACTCATTTAAGAAGCAATATCAATAGAAACCCCAGATCACCAGCATGATCTCAGCAACCATTGCTTCAGTAGCAGAAACAAGAGATGTCAATGCTTCTTTAGCTGTGAATTATGAGGAACTACTTGGTAACACAGCTCTTGCTTTCTCTTCCACCAGATAATAAATTCTATTAATTGACATAAAATTATATAACACATAATAAATACTTCTGCTTAATTAGTTGTACATATGAGCACTTACTCAAATTCAGGAGGACATACAATCCTCACAGTAGCTATTGGGGAAGGGGATGGTCTACATGATGTCAAGAGAAGATCTAAAAGTAAGGATATTCTTTCAATAATGATTAAATAAACAGTCAAAAAAATGTCAATAGCACGGAATAGAGCAATTCTTTCATTTTCCTCCCAAGTTTATTTATTATTTCCTTCATTTGATAATGTCCAATCTTCTGCAGAAGCATAAAGTATGTAAAAGAGAAAAAGTTGACAAGAAATTCAGAATATATCAATAATCAATATAGTTTACTATGTTTAATTACGACTTTCTTCATCATGATGGCAACTTTATAGAGGTCTCACTCAGGAAGCTAATTTAGCTGGAATAATGGATATCTTAGTCAATAAGACTAATCTTCATTACAGGAGACACAGTGATATGAAACTTAAATGCCATCCAAACTTGTTTCAAAGAAGTTTATAGTCAAGACCAGGAGAATTTAATCTAGGAGTTTAATCACTGTTATCATGCATTCAGGAACAAAATATGTGAGTTGAATATTTATTGCTGAAGACAGAAAGACCGCTCTACCAGGTTAACACAGTTGCACATCTAAAACATTATACAGTTTTTCAAAACAGGATTCAACTTACCTCTCTTTAAATATTTAGATGTTAGACATCTAAGGGTACATGTCTACTACCTCTATAGTCAAAGGAAATAGACAATTGAAGAAAACAAATTGATTACATCATTAGCTGTAGGGAGAAATTAAAATACGGGGGTGACTCATCTCATTGGAAGTGCCTCTATATTCATTATAAATGGAATTTAGAGAATAGATAGATGATCCCTTAAAACACAGATAAAATTAGAGAGTCTTGTTCTCAAGAGTTGACAATAACCTGTTATTTTTAGGAATGTGATAACAACGCAGGGAGAGGACAGGATAAAATGTCTATGATCCCTAACACCTGATCATTTATCATAGAATCACAGAATGTTTTGGTTGGAAGGAACCTTTAAGATCAACTACTTCCAGCCCTTCGGCTATAGGCAGGGCCCTCTCCCTCTAGATCAGGTTTCTGAAAGCTCCATCCAGCCTGGCCTTGAATGCTTCCAGGGTGGGAGTATTCTCAACCTCCCAGGGCAACCTGTTCCAGTGTCTCACCACCCTAACAGTAAAGAATTTCTTCCCAACATCCTGTCAAAATCTGCCCTCTTCCAGTTTCCTTTTCCCTTTGTCCTGTCACTACATGCCCTTACAAAAAGTCCATTCCCAGCTTTCCTGTAAGCCCCCTTCAGGTACTGAAAAGCCACTCTGAGATACTCCTAGAGCTTTCCGTTCTCCAGGCTGAATTTCAGCCTGTTTTCGTAGAGGAGGTGCTCTAGTCCTCTGATCATGTTCATGGCCCTTTTCTGGACCTTCTTCAACAGTTTGATGTGCTTCTTATGTTGGAGGCCTCAGAACAGGACACAGTACTCCAGATGGGGTCTCCCAAGAGCAGAGTAGGGGGCAGAATTACCTCCCTCAACATGTTAGTCACACTTTTCTTGATGCAACCGAGCTGGGTCACATTGAATCTTTCATCAGCCGACACTCCCAAATCCTTGTCCTTGGCGGTGTTCTCAAGACATTCTCTGCTCAACCTGTATCTGTGCTTGGGCTATCTTCCCTTATCTTCCACTTTCCTATTTTTATTCAGTAGAGGAGTTGAAACAGACTAGAGTCCATCCTAATTTGAATAATTGTGTCTCTTGATAAGGTAATCTGACTTTAATGGTATACCTTTAACCTGTTTCTCTCATTGGTTCTTCCTGCTTCTCTGACTTCAGCTTGTCCATTTTCCCTGAAAGCACTAAATTTTTGCTTTTCTTCTCTAGTGTCTTCCCCAAGTTCTTCTTTCTCCTCTTCACTATTCTTGCAGCACTTTCTGAATGACACTTGATTTTTTTCACTGCCCCCTGAAAAAGTATTCGGTTGCCTGAACGCCATCCAATTCTACATCCATATGTGAACTAAGATCTTTATTTTAAATATGTTGTTCTGTCACCTTCTTGCTGAAATCACAAAAGCTGAATACGATCAAAATAATCCAGAAATAGAAGAGTCAGTGGACGCAAAACTGTATGCTGCTAAACCTTATTAAAGAAGGCTCTACCGTACAATGGTTATCATTAGAAAGGGGAAGAAATGTCAAATTATTAGAGGAAAACCCTTTTTAAGATTCAAAGTGTTAGGAAAATGAATGACAGTTAAATGCCTATTACTTAAAATGCCTTTAGGTAGCCTAAAAAATTTCTTCCTTTCTTCCTAAGAAATGCAGTTTGATGTCAGTCCTAAGGTAGCATTCTGAAGAAAAAGAAATAAAAAGCACAATTTCAGAACTGCTTAACTGCTTTTTTACTCTAGCCCATAGCCACAGAAAGTATGTAACAGCAGGTTTCTGGCCTGCAAATTACTTTCCGCCTGGTTCTACCATGTTGGTAGAAATCACAGTGGAAACCTCCAAAGGAAGCTTCAACTCATTGTAACACCCCACTTGTCTACAGTAGCATGAGGGGGATAGTTTAAAGACAGTCCATGGAAACTCAAGATCATAGAATATTATTTCTCTTAGAGATTTCCATTCTTATTCACCTGTGCATCTTCTTTCTGTCCCAAGGCTTGGTCCCAGGGCATAAAGAACACCATTCAGAACTTCAGCTGTGTTGGCCTCTGAAGGTAATCCAGCATTTGAATTTGTTGTACTTTAACCCTGTAGGCAGCCAAGCACCACACAGTTATCCATTCACTCTGTCCTAGTTGGATGAGTGAGAGAATCAGAGAATAGTTAAACTTGTAGGTTGAGAAAAAGACATTTTAATAGGACAGAAAACAAAAGTAATATTAATAAATAATAGTAATAATAATAATGGAAGATAGATACAGAATAAGTGATGCCCATAACAGTTGCTCACCACCTGTTTAGTAGCAGCATCCTCCTGGCACCAGCCAACTCCCCCAGTTTCATTGTTCAGCATTACGCCATATGGTATGGGATTCTCCTTCCATTAATTTGGGTCAGCTGCCCTGGCTCTGTCCTCTCCTGGATCCTTGTGTGCACTCAGCCTCTTAGCTGGGCAGTATAAGAAGTTGGAAAATCCTTGACTTGAGGTAAACACTGCTCTGCAACATCTAAAACGTCAGGGTATTATCAACAGTGTTCATCTCCTAAATCCAAAATGCACCACCATACCAGTCACTAGCAAGAACGTTAACTCTATCTAAGCCAAAAGGAGGGCAAGATTGAACAAAACAAGTTTCCCACATCACTTTAGTCACAAACTCCACATATCAAAACTGACTTGGATAGACAAAAAAAGGCCAGATTCAGTGTTTTGATATCAGTGTAAAAGGAGAGCATCCATGTGGATAAACTCCACTAATTACACAGGGATCTAGGTGTATGTGGTGTATGTTGGGTCTTTCCAAACTTTTGCAGTTTCACTAGCGTTTAGGAAAGGCATACAGTCGACCCTACTATATGCATTGCTGTCATTTTGTAATGTGCTCTGCTAATTATCTATAGAATAATCTTATGTTATTGTACTAATTAACAAAATATCAAGGTCATGTTGACTGTTCTAAGCTTAGTCTCCCAAAGATGTTGAAATGAGGGAAATGTGGTGCTCTAAGCTGAACAAATGCTTGTTGCCACGGTCCAAAACAGGAGACTGTTCATGTGCCTCCAAGACAGATATTTAGAAAGTAGATACCTAATGTTAAGTAAAAAAGACACTTATTGTAAGTGCTGCTCTACTTATAGAGAATTTGTAAGAGAGAGAGTCCTATGGAAGGTAAAATAAAACCAGTTACCTATCTCACATGTGTCAAACAAGTCAGGTCTGAACAAGCTGTGTGAATATCCCCCCTGTAAACTATAGTGAGAAATTGAAAGAAGTCAGGGAATATGTTTTCTGTTCCTGGCTTGGCAACTCTGCAACTGCTATGTGAATTAAAGAAAGTCACTTAATTCTCCCTGTGCCTCTCCTCTCTTTTCCACATTTTGCTTCCCTACCACAGGGGACAGGAAGGGAGAAGTCTATTCTTCAGTCAGCACTTTGGAAGTTTATACTTTTAAAGTAAATTACATAGCAGCTAAAACATATATTTGGTGTTAAGGAATGTCATGAAAGGATCAATCCTTCAACCCCTGCATCTTGTATATATGTATTCTTTCCAGTTTTATGTTCTTTATTTCAAAACCTATGATTTCTCAGATTGAGCTACAGTTAACTAGCCACCAGACTCTTAACAGGTTTTGTAGAATCAAAGGGTTCTGCAGCAGTGCACTTCAGGACAACACTGAGCAATACTTACAATATTCAAACAAATAACTTGTACACATGTAAAGAACCTACATGTTAAATCAGAAGGAAAAAAAAAAAAAGAACAAGAAAAATATTTACTTGCCTATTAGTTTTTGAAGATGATATTGCCCCCCCCTTTATTTTCTGGGATACGTGCAGAGCATGATATTCCAATACTATCAATATAATATTACATGCACTGTGGAATTTAGAATGACAGGAGAATGCTTACTGAACTGGACTGTAGAGTCCATGTGTTTTTCTCATTGCTAGATATCTTTATAAGTGCCTAGAATATTTTTTTAAGCTATTTTAAAAAAGGAAAATATATTTATTATGTAAGTGCTTATTGTTTGTCAAACAATGAGGCTGTCATTTTGTGGAAATATTGAAGAGGGAGGGGACAGGAGGGAAGGTAAGCATCCAACCAATATTAGCTCTGAAGTGCTGTGTAATTGTAAAGGGCCCTGGGCAAAAACAAAACATAGATGTGCAGTAGTCATGGCACATCTTGTCTTAACTTGTCTTTGTTAGTGTAAGTGAAAAGGTTAATGCTGTTCAATTCTGTCAACACAGAATGAAGCACTGTAGCACCTTTGAAATCTAAACTTACCCACAGTGCAACTGATGTGATTCCTCAGAGAATCATATTAGTTACAAGTTAGTTTAGTAATATGAATGCCAATTAACCACGTGCTTATGTATTGTATATTAAAAAAGAAAGAGAAAAAAAAAAAAAGAAACCAACAGATTGCTTTTAGTATGCTTATCACAGGGAAAAGCTTTGCTGCTGTCTACCAGCAGCATATGGTAAGGTCTCAGCCACCTACTAGCCATAAGGGCTTAATCCTACTAGCCAAGACAGATACAAGAGATGGGTCCCCGAAAGAGACTTGAATAGCATACCTTGCAGTTTTAACAAATAAAGCTGCCTTTAAAGTAAAATAATTGATCATTACTTAAATTCAATGCCAATTAAAAATGTCAGAGGCTGTTTCTTGACTGCCTTGTACTTTGCATAGTCAGTTAAATTCACAACAAAATGTGTGCAAGTAAACCGCCAAAGTATCCATGTCTGACACAGATCTGGCAAAAATGTACACGGTTTCACAGGTGTAGATCAGGGAAGAAGTAGATCCTCAAGTTTTAGGGCCACATTTATCGACAAGCAGATTTCCAGAAATCCAGATTACTTTATTCTGTGGTACTACCTGAACTGTAAATAAAAAACTTTGCAACCAAAAGTGGATTAAATATTAGTGCTAATATCTGCTATTTGCTTCTGAAGCTCTGACTTCTTCCATTCTTCAGCTCTGACTTCAGACCATTCTATCCTCTGGTCCTACCAGAATATCTCTTTATAATATAGATGCATTAATCTCAGTTAATACGTAACAAAAAGGGCTGTAATCTCTCCTGTGCACATCTTATCCTACAGAATTGTGGAGTCGTCAGCCTACTGGCCATGTACGGCCAATTTAGAAGACTCAGGATAACAGATCATTGCATCACTGCCAATGTAAATCTAAGCACTTGAACAATAGTATTCATTTTTACCAGTTAAAAGACTCCAATATTCAAGACCTACACACAGATATTTCCATAGATCTTAAATTAACTTCTTTGTATCTGTTCACAGCAAACAGTCCTCATGTAGGTAATGTGAATAGGAGGTCAATATGAAAAATATCTTCCTGTATCATTGCTACTTACTCCAGAGTTGGAAGCATGGCTACAGCCACAGGCATACCTAGCTTGCGTAGGGTAATTATGACTCTGAATCTGCATAATGCTTCTGGCTCCATTCCCAAAACTACCCTGTGTGCTAGTTCATGCAGGGCTGGCAGAGAATTACTTCATGAGGCATAGACAATACAGAGAGCTCTTGTTCTTCTGCTCCTTTGGTGATACCTCCCTTAATGCATCATGAGGTCATGCAGACTCCAGACAGATTTTTTCTACCACCATCTATGACAATAAAATTTCTTGTTCCTGTCATCATCATTTTGAGTTTGATTTCAGAGGATTTCAGTTTTCTGCACCTGAAAACACAGATATGCCAAGTAGTGGATCCAAAGCCATCTTTCCTATTTTTATAACAATTAGAAAAGATTAAAGGTTCTTTTGAATCATCAATTACATCTATCATTTTTTTCTTTTGAATCATCTATTACATCTATTGTACCGCTGTCAGTCTCCAAAATACAATCCACTATTTCAAGAATATCATGCATTTTGAAATGATCAGATTTAGAATGCTCTGCCTGATTTCCAGAAAAAAAATTGAGTAGTGGAGTCCCATTAAATGCATTCAGATCAAGGGTATCTTAAGCTGAGCTCTTAAAATAAGAAGGCAAAACAACTCTCCACCCCACCCACACATCTAAAACCTTCAGGAAGCAAACACTTTTCCAAATCTATTTATTTTAATTCTGCCTTCATTCACATTTCACCAGCGTTTTGTTTCAAAGCCCATTATTATTAGAAAAACTATGAGTCACAATCGTGTTATTTTGATCAAAAAGCAAAAGTTCTACAACATTCCTCTCTGTCTCTCAGCATGCAAAAGATGGATCAAGTCTCCACAGCAGTGATCCAATCTCCTTTATTCTGATGCTCTCCATTCAGCTTTCCTTGTCCAGAACAGTTCTTTTGAAACGGTTGGAACCCATCCTTACCTGAACTGCTTTTTGTACTGTTAACTGAAAGAAAATTGTATTTACATTCAAAGCCAAAATAAGAACTGAAGCACACAGTAAAGCGTTTGCAGAAAGGAACAAGTTAAAAGCACCTTCAGACTTCCACCTTCTTTTCTCAAAGAAGAGATCGGTCCTGTTTACTGTTGACATCTTGCTGAAACAACTTTAATTTCTCTTGCTATTTAATACATGCCAGAGCACTTGACAACACTCACAATCTTTATTAATCAAAGCCAAGGTTTCCACAGCCTGAGCAGAAGTATAACCCTTAAGATTCAGTCCCCCCTCAAAAGGAAAAAAAAAATGGCGGCAGTTTGCCTGACAACAGGGTAAACAGATTATTGTGTTATTGCTGGCTGATTGCCGGAGTTATTTTGGAGCTCCATAATTCGTTTAAAGAGATTTTTGACATTTATGAAATGACTTCTATAATCAACTGACAGTGCAATATCCTATAATTGTTCAATTAAAAATGACTACTAGTGCATTCATTTATTAGTAGAATCAGATAATTGTCTTGCCACTAAAGAGTACTTCACACTTTGCGCATCAAATGAAAATGTTTGAGTATAAATCTGTAGCACAGCAGCCAAAGTCTTGGGGATTTTTCAAGTGAAGGTGTAATTATTACAGGCCTCTGAAGTAAATATGGTTTCATGTGATAATCTTTAAATGGATTGCGTGTGTCTTACAAGACCCCCTTTTGCATAAACTGCCACATCTGGTGAGATGGACAAGAACAGGTTTTCTGTGGCAGGTGAGATTCATGTCATTTAAAACAGGATCAGCACAAGAACTGGCATCTAAATCACAGAGCTGCACTCCCTTCCCTCCACTCCTCTCCTTCCCCAGTTCTATGGGAACGCATAGCCCTGCTGAAGGCAGGTGGCAGAGGATGGGTGCGCAGGTGAATCAGTTCTGCGTGGGAAATTGGACTGCAATAAGCATTGGTAAGCTGCACAGCCTCACTCACAGACTCACGCACACTCACATCCTGGGCACCTGGGAGAGATCAACATCTCCATTAAATGTCTGGTGATCTTCAGATATATTTGAAGTCCACTTGAGGTCACTCAGCACCTTGAAACACTTTCAGAATACAGACTGTCTCTTTAAAATTGAACGTTTTAACTTGCATTATCCAAACCATCTGCTAAGCAAAATCACAGATCAATTTTTCATTAAATAATAAAAAAGCTCCATACAGCAAGTAGTTAGAGATCATATGGAAAACTGTGTAAGCAAATCGCTGAAAGGCAAGCACCAGCAGCAACCCCTTCACAAATATAATGATTTTTTTTTTTTAATTATCTCTCTGTTTCTAAGGACAACCTTCCAGAATTCTTGGCTAAAAGTCACAATTTATATTCAGATAATAATAATTAAAGAAATCCAGCGCATAGTCACCAGATGGAAGATAATACTTAATTTGCGGCTGCTACAGTGTACTATTTAGTAGTGTCATCTTGGATTCTCAGCTGAGCTTAAGCCCCGCTCCCCCTGTTACTCCCTCCCCCACCACACACCAGTTTGGTAGTGGAACATAATGCTTCTTCACCTCATACTTGAGCTTTTCTACATTGCCTTTCATCCAATGATCTTCAAATACTTTAATGAACCAATAATTAGTGAATTATTCTTTGCATTGTAACTTAGGCAAGTGTTACTTTTTCCCCACGTTCCGCAAGGGGAAGGGGGGTGGGAGCGGGGGTGGTGTGGAGAGTTGTTGCCAGATTCTTCCCCAGCAGTCCCAGGATGAGGGGGAGGGTAACTGGCTCCCATCAAAGAGCGTAAACAGAGGAGCATCTGGAGAGCACCTCGCTGTACAGCATGCTGCCAATTAGAACCAAGCGGTGGATGTAGCAGTGAGCAGCAGCCAGCCCCAGCCAGGCTCCCCTCCTCGCAGAGCTCCCCAGCCCGGTGCTGCTCCCCAGCCGCCCACAGCCCCTGGCACAGTCCCACTCTGGCTCTCCCCCTCTGCTGTAATTGCAATCCAACCCTTCCTCCTACTTAAAGGGAAAAGAATTAAAAATCAATGTGTCCCCCTACCAGATCAGCTCCCATACAAAGCTTTGCAAATGACCCATCAAGGATATACTGCTACTGTGCTTGCCTTTTTCCCTCCTTTGATTCCCCACCACCACCACCCCTCAGTTTTGTTGTTGTTTGTTGTTGCTTTAAAAGCCATTTTTCTCTGCGCCGTATGGATTTTAGAAAGACTTTTGATAAAGATGGTTCTGGCAGCTGGATGATAAATATTATTTTCTTAACCTGCCCGGCTTTGTCAGCCACCTGCAACAGCAGCCTGCCACGCGTTGGAAGCAGCTCATTAACTTTCCCAGCGCTTCCCAGGAGTTTTCCTTGTTTTCTTTCACCTTGGGTGTGTGCTGCCTTCTCCGCGAACAGTTAACTACGTGAGCAGGCTGAGTGGGCTTTGGCACCACAAGCACTGCACGCTTCAGGCAGCCTCCCTGCTAGGGCTCAAAATCTCTCTTAAACACATTAAGCAGCCCATTTTGGATTGATAGTGCAGTAATTATTCTGCTTCACCCTAAAAACCATCCTGGGGTAATTGGCGCAGAGGAAAATTACCCAGAGTCCTCTGCCACCTGGTAGTTAAGGAACGAATCCAGGGAAAGATAAGTGAAGCAGGGAAAAAATCGGCACTTATTTGATTTTAATCTCACCACTTTGCAAGCATTTAAATTGCCTTAATCAGGTGGCTGGCTCCCAGCCTAGCTGGTAATCTGTTATCAAATTTGAAACTAGATTTTTTAAAATGTCAGTGTAGGCTGAGAATTGAAGTCTATTAACAGTTATGAGCCTCCCTCCTAAACTTCCATAATCTATGTATTAATGATCCCTTTTACAAAGCTGTCAAATATTACTTTATTATAACTGTATATTAGTAATGTCAGTGTAAAAGCAGGATTTAATTATTTATTTTTAAAAGATATATATAAAAAAAAAAAAAACAAAAAAAACCATACACATACACAATGCCAACATTCTTAACACTGAAACCCGATTTTTCCGAGGCAATAACTTGAGTGTATGGAATAACCTTGATAAATGTAATTGAATTTTTCTCTGATAAGATTAACTAGTGGTAATTGTGAATGGGGAAGGTCTGACCCACTACAAATGAGATGTATGACGAGCTGAAAATAATCAATTTTTTTTCTTTCTGTCTCTTTTTCCCTCTCCACTCCCCCTGCTTCTGATTAAAAAAGAAAAAAAAAGAAAAAAAAAGAAAAAAAAAAAGAAAGAAAGAAAGAAAGAAAGAAAGAAAGAAAAAGGAAAAAAAAAAAGAAAAATCTTGAAATAGTAATTTTGGGCCTGGCAGGATGAAGCATTTATGTCTGAAATGTTTTTGTATGTGCTGATTATCTGCTATCTTCTCTGTGTGCCTAATTGTGCTGAGCTCAGTTTAAAATGAGATCAACACATTTAAACCCCAGAAGGCTTAATTAAGGGAGGGACTTAATGCTTTACAAAAAAGGGGAATTTACGTCTTTTGACAAATGCAGTATAAATTTTACCTACAACTTCCCTGACTAGAACGCTCCAACATTTTGTATTTCAGTTAACTGCTTTTAAAAACAAACAGAAATGCAGAACTCTAAAACTCATAATTGCTGGTAGTGGTGGAAAGCTGTGATTTTTTCCATGTTCTTGCTTTTTGTTCTGCACGCTGTTGTTCAAGCTGTCCTGATCAAGCAAGTAAAAATGCAATACAGAAAGCAGACTTGAGAACTCCAACATTTAAACTCTTTCAAAGCACACAGCAGCTCTGTGCTTCTCTGAGTTGCAGACGCCTCTCCCGTTGTATGGAAAAACACGCATGCAAATGCAGACAAAGCATTCCCTTACCCTGTATTTGTTTCCATTAACTAGACAAACGGTTGCAGTGGAAATTAAAAAGGGGTGATGGGGGGCATTAATTCTTTTTAGTTATGTGATAAAAGTCAATCAAGTATACTTTGAAAATAATGCCACAGTTCATTTTTTTTTTCTTCCTTATTATCCTATAACTTTGACCATTGAACTTTAGAGCTGTAGATCAGACTAAAACGCCACTGACAACTGGGTATTCATATTCTTTTCATTGAATCCTGTGTAGGTTCTGTGAAAGTCTCTTCAGAAACATAAAATCTACCGACAATGAAATTAATCACAAAGTACAAAAGAAAAGCAGCTGGCATCCAACTACTGAATAATGCAAAATGTGCAGATTTAAATTACATGTCACCGTTAATGTATACAATATATCTATATCTACACACACACAGAGTTGTGCTACAATCAGTAAATAATTTTTCACTGTCCGTAAAATAAGTATTTTAATTCAAAAGTAGTATATACTCAAATTACATCAAAATTAAATACCAGTTGAATTCATAATGATTAATGTTACTGCTGCAAATACCAGAAGGAATGGTTGCAATTTAAAAGCAGACTGTATAAGGAAAAAAAAGTGTATTTTATTATAGGTGAAAGTTACATGTGAAACCAGTAAAAATATCTGTCAATATCACTGCATATTCTAAGTCTTTAATTAGGCTTCAGGATCAAATAGAGAAAGGAAAGAAAGTTAAGTTTCCTTCAGTTACGTGCTCATTAGAGCTTAGATTATCTGTAAAGGAACTACGTGGAAAAGCATAGGAGAAAAATCACCACAGAGATCATTATTTTCATGCAACACTATGGCTAAATTATAATCCCGGAGACTGTGGAGACTGTTATTTCCCGTTATCCAAAAATAACAACAGAATAAAAAAGAGAACCACATTCCATAACTACTTGTCTTGAAGTCTGAAATTTGCTAGTTCTGAGTTGTACAGTCATATATCCTCGAGAGAAAACAAGAACTCGGTGTAGCTTATTTCTCAGCTTTTGACAACCTTTATTATTTCGTTTATCTGCTATTCATAGTGAGATGTAAACATCTTACTTCCCAGTGTGATCCTCATATCAACAGTGGGTCGGTTTAAAATATTGGGAATCAATACGTTATAAAACATCAGCCAGTACTAAAAAGACGGAGACAGAGCATATTCTTTGAATGTCAAATGAAAAAAAGAAATCATGAATGGATTAAAAAAAAAAAAGAAGTGTCAAGATCATAAATAAAAGAGAAAGAATTAGAAATACTTATTTCTAAAACAATGACTTGACAAGGAAAATGACCCTACGCTAAAATAACAAGCAACTTACAGCAAGGAAGATGATTAATTTCATGTAGGCACAGAGAAAATACGTAGTTTTAAATGAATCATTTCATTTAACAACTTGCATGGTAACAGTGCTCCTTACTATTATAGGAATGGTGGGAATGGGCAATATGGATAGAGAAAACTTGGTTTAGACTGAGCTGATTAATTTATTGGGCTAGACATTTCCGTCAGGGGAGAGCATTCACATTTTAGACAAACAAGCAGGCATCATGGATATCCTCTAACACACGCTTGACACAAATGAACCGGGCCTCCTACTGTTCTTTCCCCCTCACAGGCCTCAAACTAGTCAACGATAAGCCAATAAGCAGAGCTGTTCAATTTTATCAAACCCCCCCCCCCCCAGGCCTCCCAAAACCCACTTTTTAATGCAAAAAATCCTACAAATTATTTGAAAATAAAATAACATTTAAAAAAAAAAGAATTACAGGGGAAAAAATAGTTTGTTTATTTATTTATTTAATTAATTAATTTAAGCCAGAAGTTCAAACCAGTCTTTTTAATATTCAGATGAATAATTTCAGAGAAAATCATTGCTCAAATTTCATACTTTTGGTTTGAGAATTTTGCATTTATATTAGCAGATTTTATTTTATGTGAAACATTTATATAATGTACACTCTATAAAAATGTCTTATCATGAGAAAATGAACTGGTCAGAAATCCACAAAATTATAGCTTCCAATTTCACATTTTTAAGAATTTATTTCATGAGAAGACTTGATTATTTTTTATTCTTTAGATTTATTCTTTTAAATTTATTCTTTTTTTGTTATGCTTTAGATTCTTCTCAAATATATATAATTTTCCTGTCATGCATATGTATTATTATGCTTCCTTTTCTTCATTCTCCAATAGACGTAGAATTTCAAAATACAAGGGTTGCTCCAAAAGTAATGCCTCCTATTTTATTATGTTGATCCATGACATTTGAGATGGATGCTGGTGGTATGGCAGTAGAGGCTGAACCTCTCCTCTATTCTGTTACATTTGCTGTCATGTGACAGATGGCAGCAGAGGAGCAGCCTGACCAAAAGGCACCTGATATGGAAGTACATATGGAGCAAAGCTGTGTCACTGAATTTCTCCACGTGGAAAAAAATTTCAGGTATTCACATTCATTGACGCTTGCTGAACATTTGTGGAGAGCAAGCAGTGGATGTGAGTGCAGTCACACAGTGTGTAGTGCATTTCAGGAAAGGTAACTGCAATGTGGAAGGTAAGCCTCGTACCAAATGGCCATGATGATTTTTATAAATACAGCTTTTGTTCATCGCTGACAAAATGTATACCTAATGGTAGTGACTACATTGAAAAACAGGTTCTTGTAGCTGACAATTTGTTCTATCAAGGAGTGTTATTGTGCTCTTTGTATTTTTGCAGTTTCCATGGAAAAGAATAGGAGGTATTACTTTGGGAGCAACCTATGTGTATTACTTATATAAATATAAAAAAATCTATTTAAAAGCATTGAAACATTGGAGGATTTGCAGAAACAAAGAACAGAGACAGAAAGAGGAGAAAAGGAAGAAGGATGAAAAAGGAGCTGGGTTCCAGATTTTTAGGTGAGATCTTTGTCCACCTTAAAGCATATTACATCTTCTTGTGATCTTACCAAATGTAAGCTGTGCTAGCATTGTTCTCACAAAACTTCGTGTCATGTTATTCTTCACATCTTTGTCTGTTTCATCCATCTCCCTTATTTCTTCAACTTCCTTGAAACACTTATCTTTCACATCACTTGGTTTTATGTTAAATCTTTAGTTATGACTTCTCATAAGGTTTCAGTAAATTTATGATTTATTTGGTTTGTGAAAACTTTCTGCCATTCAGTTGAAGATGACTTTTTAGTGGTATTTTGAAATGAGAAGCTTAATTTTCAAATTAAAAGAAAAAAAAAGCACATTAGTTCTAAAATGACACTTTGCTTCACAAGAATTACTTTTTTTTCAAATCTTTCCATCTCTCCTCCCAAATTTTACATCTGTTTGTCAGATTCCATTCAAATATGCAAACATATTTTCAGCATTAACTTTCTTCCCCCATTATGACTTTCCTGATCATTTTGGCAAATGCATAATGAATCAAACATTCACTGTGCTCTGCTCTTAATATTCATCCTGTGATTTCATGGTAACCTATGTGTTCAGAGTTTATCATCAGCTAGTGCTCATAGCCTTTCTGAAGATCCTCACTGGTTTTACCTGACAGGCAGAAAGAGACAAGGGTAGGAGGAGTGGCTAGTCAGTAAGTTCATCCTGAACTGGAACTGATGACCTGCACTTCCTCTCATTCATTTTCTTGGAAGACTATGGAAAGCAGCAGCTCATTAATTGCATTGCTTTAAGACTCTCATTTATTTGGCAGCATTCTTTTATGACTTGCTGCAACACCTTTTCCTCTACTAAGAAGACTTTGAACAGAAACCTTGGGCCATCCACTGCAACCATGGTCTGTAGCCTACAAAGAGAAATTGATAGAAGTGAATGATGAAAACAATGCTTTTTTTTATGAGTCTAGGTCTTCAACTATGTTTCCTGTGTGTTCTTCACATAGTCCCTGTGGCCTTCAGATCATCACTACCCACTTTTGCCCCATACGAGCATGAATGAGCTAATTCCAGCTTGTTCTAATCTACCTGTTTTGCAGTACTGCAGAATGGGGGAGATAAAAATTAGTTTGCATTCTCAATTATTCTGTACAGCAGAATTAGTTGGGAAAATTTGTATTTTTTTTTCTCAGAAAGTATTGGAGATCTTTTTGGTTTGATTCTTTCTTCCACCAACTCTGAAAGTTTTGGATTTGGGGTTTTTACAGAGTTGAAGGCAAGGAATCACTTTATTTGTTTGTTGACTCAAACACATCATTACATTCCTATGTTTTTATAGCATGTCTTCTGAGCATTTATGTCCCCTAAAGTCCTCCATCTCTTTTACAGCCTTTCTTAATGTGGTGTCTTTCCTCTATGGAAGATTTAAACATGATATGAACCAGCCTTTAATCAAACACACTAAATGGGCTCGTGTTCTGTTTCCTTCACGTAAGGTTAGTTCAAAAAGTATTCTGGAAAATGAAAATACCAGACTGGTGTTTATTGTTTACTCCTAGAATGTTATCAGTCAGAATCATATGGTATTTGCAAGCTATTGTCTGAGGTCTCACCCTCTCTGAGATATCAGTCCTGCTAAGGTTTGACCTGACAAGTGACACATTGCAAAGCAGCAGCTCCGCCACTCGAAATAGGAAAGAATCTTTCCTGAGAGGCAAAATAATAAAAATGAGATCATCTTTCAAGTTTCCTGACACTAGAGGGCAAGCCATTTTAAATAACACTGTATTTGATGAAGAATCTTAAAATATATTTCCTTAATATTGAATACACTCTGTCAACACTCAGTCATTCATATATCTTCATATATTCCTCTGGCTACTAACATAGAACAGTTCTGCTCTAGCTGTTGAAACTAACAGGGCTGAAGAGCACAGTTATCAAAACCACAAGTAGGTATGAAAGACCACAAGTAGGTATTCCCAAGCACTATGGGAGAAGAGCCAATATTAGTGATGAATATTGTCTAAACTTAAGGTCATTTTCTATATTCTTGCTGGTTGATTTTATTTTAATATTATATAATTCTGGTACCTGGTATATTGATTTTCCAGTGGTCAGCAAGCTTTGTGCAGGATGGAAGGAAAGATATGAATAATGCTTGAGGAAATACTCTACCACAAATTAGCACCTCATCTAACCATTTCTACCCACTAATAATAAGCAAAGGGAAAGTGGCACGTAACTCATATATCGTGTTCTTTTGTAGGCCCCTCAGTGGTGCCTTCCCCTTTACTGAAAATCAGACACTGCAGCTCATTAGCCAGGCTTTGAAAGATAATAAAGCTTCAAGACTCCTTTACTTCTCTGAGGTTAACGTTTCTTTAATATAAGATGATGGTCTTGTGGTTAAGCCACAAACTCAATGTCAGGGGACCTTGGTTACAATCCATTACACATACAGACTTTGGCAAGCCATATTACTTATCTTTCCTTAACTGCATTTCAAATATGTGGGCCAAATAAGTTTCTCTTTCAGCTGGAATATCACAAGGAAAATCAAGTCATGGAATGGGCGCTGATTTTCCTACATGGAAAGCCTCCCTTCATCCTGAGGATTTAATGCTAACTGAAGAAAATATGGATGGATTGATGTTATATATATAAATCTGCTTCTTTCAGATGAAATTATAAAATCGTATGATAGTGGGTATTGAAAAACCTCAGAATAAGCGTATGAAAATCAATGATCTATAATTTTATTTAGAAACTAAGTAACATGTTTTGGTTTTTTTTAAAAGGCTTAACACCCAGACGCACTGAGGAGCTCTGAGGCTCAGGGACTAACCTTCAAGGTGCCTACTCTGAAAAACATGACTGGAAACTTAGGATTGACACAACTGAAGAGAAATGTTATTAATGCCATTTTGGATATCTTAAGGTAGCTTACAAACTGGAATTCTAGAATTATACAGATCTTATGTTTCTGCTAGGGGACATACCAACCATACGCAGGTATTTTTCATGACCTCTAGCATCTCAAATAGCATTATATATTTGTGTTCAGACACTTCACCCTCCATTCTATATTTCCCCAAGTAAAAACATTTGGAAAATGTATAGACACAAAAATTTTCAGAAAATTTTCACTTCCAAGCGGTGCTAGTGCATGCTGCAAATCAGAACAAAATTCATGCCTGAAGCTGTGATTTACTGACGTCAATTAACTTATCCAGAATCATACAAGAAGTACAAATAGGCGTTTCCTATGCCACATCTCTTAAAAACTGAGCATCTAGAATAACAACGTTATATACAATTACATCTGAACACCTTACCTCCTTTTGAATACAACAGACTCTCAGTTTCCATTTGAATATAAAAATTTAACAGCAGAGTGCTGCAGCCACTAAAACCTCAAGAATAAAACAAATATAGAGTGAATGTGTGCAAGAACAACTGAGAACAGTAGGAGGTAGTTCCACTATCTCATTTCTGCATTGTACAAACCACTGTGAGGAGTATTCATTTAAATCTTGCGTACCATTTTTGTAATAAGTAGAGCTTAACTACACTTGGCAAATAAACTTACAAAGAATCTTATATAAAACAAAGCATCTTCTTGAAATTTTGCTTTTTCACCAGCTAATTCAACAACTGTAGCAATTTGCCAAGTACTTTTTAATATCCATTGTAGAATGATACATTTCTTTTGTAGCACCAAGATTGAAAATGTCAGAAATGCAAGAATTCATTGTTAAAGCTTCCGTATTTGGAAGTGACTTATTTTAAATCAAATATAAAATGTTTGGAATTTAATGTCACATTTTGCAGGGCGTGTTTTAGACTGAGACTGTTTAAAACAACAGCAGTACTGTCATACCTGTGACAAGCTATGTCGAGAGCACTGATGAATTTTATCCGCAATTTGTTTCAATATACATCGTAATCTCTTTCAACTTTATTCCTCAGTTCAAGTAAAGATATCACTGCTGCTTGCAAACCTCATGAAGTTAAAAAAAAAAAAAATGCTCTTACACCAGGCTAGTAGTTACAGGATATCATTACAATTTGTGCATTCTGGCCTAATTATGATACTTTCTACCTCTCTTTTTCAGAGTAATCTCTCTTATCATTCTCATATCATAACATACAGCTGCTGCTTAGAAATATTAATTCACCGTAACATCTCATCCAGAAAGCCTTTTTCCATAAGCAATGCCTACTGTCAGCATGAAGTCACTGTGAAGTCAGTTAGATGCTTTAAAGATATTTCACTTGAAGTAGTACGCTGGTGTAGATGTAGTCCATAAGAGCTGCTGCGAATCATGGAAGAAAAAAAGAAAAGAAAGAAAGAAAACTTACCTACTGTACCGCTTGTGAATTGTTCTGCTGTGTCTTTTTATCTTGAAAACTACTTCTTCGGTGTAAGGTATACATTCATTTAAGGGGAGGGAACTGAGTTCATCTGGTACTAATTAAGTCATCCAAGTATTAAGAAAAACGTTTGCCACAGAACCATTGTAGAGAAAAGAAATATTTGCACAGAAAAGAAATAAGAAATACTGAATACTGAGCTTTCTGATGCTCTCCACCTATGTTTTTGGGCAACAGAGTGCCTAGTAAGACTGGCTCATGATATGTGATTCACATGTATTTTCTGAGATTTACTTCACCTGGATTAAAAAGTGGGATTAGACTGCTGAATTTCACATGTCCTTTTGGGTATATGCTATAATGTGTGTATATACTATACTAGCCTTCTGTGTGGAACTTTATCAAAGCAAGAGGTTTGGAATGGGCTAAGAAAAAAATAATAAAAGAAAGCTATACTGATGTAGGGGATAACTAATTGCTTTATTAAATATATGTATATCAGAATCCTAGTAGCATTCACAGATCTGTACTTATTTTAGAATTTCCAGTTTAAACACTTGTATCAAACACTTGTAGTGTTTCAGAAATGCTGAAATTTTCCATGGAAATTCCAGACAATCTAAGGGGCTTTAATTCTTGCTCTTTACAGATGGAAACTGCATTGAAAGTTATTTGAGTCAAATTCTATTTTCAGCCTGAAGTTGATTGAAGATACAAGTTCAAACTGTTTTGAGATTATAAGGTATTTTTCTAAAAGAAAATTAGCTACCATAGATTACACTTGACATATTCTAGATGGTGTAGGTGTCTATAAACAAGAGATAATAGGGTCTTTCATGCCTCTCTTGAAAAGAAATTTCTAAATTGTTTGTGCTATCATTTGTATTTAAGATTGTGCACCTTTTCCCTTCATTAGAGTTTTAGCATTATGAATAAGAGCTTTACCTTTTAACTCTTTAGACAATTGAACAATGCAGCTGTCAGTCTGAAGTGTAGCTTTTAGTTCCATATTCTGTGCAAATGCAAAATAACTCATAGATTGAATATGATTCCATACCAGTAATTGAAAGACAGACAGTATTCTGATCTGCTCTTGTCTGCTCAGAAGCAGTCTAACTTAACATCATCGTAATCCATCCCCTCAGCCTCAAACTGCATTTAGTGACACCTCTGAAAAAATTGCTGGGAAAGTTGCTGGGAAAAAACACATTTTTTCTTGGGATGGGAATGAGCTTGGTGAAAAACAGATATACTTCACTTTCCTTTATAGAATACTCACATAATAGACCATAAAGTGTTGGTCAGCTATAAATCAACTGGGATATGCTTTGGTAAAGGAAGAAGAAACCCTGAAAATCATAAATTACAAACAGATATTTTTATTTAAATAAACAAATATATTATTAAGGCTACAAAGTGTGTAGGCCCACTATGAAGACAATACAAATGCATGACAATTACATGTAATTTTTTTGTGTTGAAATGACTTGCCTATATGCTCTTACCTATCACTTTTTAGATTATAATAGCCAGTGATTCAACAACTTTTAACAACAAAGTTGGCCAAATCCTACCTCAGATTCATGTATATTTGTTCATACTGAGTTTTGGAATTAAATACGCCCTCGGCAGCCACAAGCTTTGAATGAAATGTGTCCCCATCTCCTCCAAAACACAGGTCAGCTCTTCAAATGTCTAGACACAGCTATATCGGTCTGGCTCTCAGTATCAACCTCAGAAAAATATTATTGTGGCTTAATATTTGTGCTTGGATGAAAAACAATACTGTTTGAAACCAAGTTGCATAGCTGAGTAACGTGGAATGTATTAAACGTCAATACGGACTAGCCTCCATTGCCAAAAATTACATTCAGACAAGTGTTTAGGAATAGGAATATTTTCATTCAAATAGGGTTCCAGGGACAAAGGGTACTGTATTCTTTGAAATTATTTCAAAACTTCAACATTTCCTAATATTCTGTAGATAAACTGTCATTCTCGTTTTGTTGTTTGGGGAAGTAGTCTCAGGGAGAAGAAGTAAGCATATCTTTAATGAAAGTCATATCAAAAGATTGTAAAAAATTAGCGAAGATCAGAATTACCAGGTTTCAAACAAGTTTCTATATTTCTCTTACATTCAGTCTTCTCATGTAAATGCCTCTTTTCAGTAACACTTGAGATCACTGATATGAAGAGTCAGAAGATTCTTCTGTTTATTCCACATACTGAAATAATGGGTAATTCTCTACTGATGCAACAGAAAGGATAAATTGCAACTCTTTCTATTAAAAGGACATAAATTTATATATAATAACATAAAAGTATTGTCAAGTAAATATTAGGCCCTAACTGCAGAATCAGCTTGTGCAATACCTTGATATTGTAATTGCCAGCTTTATTTTCTTATTGCCTGAGCAAAAGACTGCATATTTTGGAAATTTACAATTTGCACTATTTATTGAGACAGTTTCAATTCCTTTTTTATTTGTTTTCCAAAAGTATCCATTTTTTACCTCTGCTGACCAGTGCAAAATCAGTCCCACTAATGTTTATAAAATACTACATTATTGTTAGATATCGAATCCAAATGCAAGCACTGCAGCTTCTAACAGATAGGAGCTTGATGGAATCTGTCTCGAGATTACAGGTGTCCAGACTGTCTCGACACTTACTCTGGTAATAGTGCCTGACAAAGAAGGCAGAAAGAGCTCAACATTTTCTAAAACTTTCAGAAGCTTTGACATTTAAGAAAAGAATATAAAAGTACCTCAGTTCCGTTTAATTTTCAGGTTTATTATGAGCTTGATAATTACAGAGTCAGAGGAAATCCAGGCAGTTATCTATTAACATTTAAGGTACTGATCTGCTGCATAGATTAAACAAGAGAGGAGGGAGAGTTACTGTTGATTCAATTCTTTGACAGGTCCTTGATTTAACATTTCATCTAGTGCTTTAATAGGATGCCCTAAGTGATGAAGGAGGCTGAAGTTACTTGTCAAATACAAAAGCCTGATTCTTCATTATACTTCAGCAAGCAAACACCTAGTAAATAGCTTTTTCATGAAAATTCTTCAGCAAACCATGAAATGCTTAGTAAGGAGGTAAATATTAGTATTATTGTGTTGCAAGCACCCATAACTGTGACTTCTGTACTGCAGAGCTGTGCCTTATCTGTCAGTAATGCTGCCTCCAGACTGCACTTGAACTCCTAGGTAGGAAAGCCAAGTAAATTCAATCAGAAATACTTCCACATAACTGTCAGGGCCACAGCTCATGTTTAACAGAAGCAGGGACAGGCAGGATGAACTTGTCCCTCAGTAGAGAGTGAGCATATGAGTTGTAACAGGAGCTCCACCTCTGTTAACAGGGAGGGAAGGATGGAAATCTTTCTACAGCTTTCCTTCCACTAAGCTCAATTACTACAGCACAGAGTGAGGAAGGAGGAGTGAATTTCTCTCTCACTGCTTGGCTGAAAGCAATTGCTCTTCTGACTATGTTGAAAAATAAATTTTCTTCTTACTTAAAGATTCATAACCAAAGAGGAAGTTGCTGTGTGTGCGCTTTTCTACTCTCTGTAAACAGCACACAATAGGTTTCTGTGTAAAAGTGGACTTGAGATTTGGTCAAGGTCAGAAAGGTGTGTACTGTACCCTATTTTTTTTATTTTTATTTTTTCCAACAGATATATTATTCTATTAGATGGAAATAGTACCAGGGCAATTCACCCCCTCCCAGCTTTTCTATCTATGTGTGAGCATCTTTGAGAAGTGGGATTAGAGAGAAACCTGCAGGCATATTAATAAATAAACTTCACATGCTGTTAGATATTAAGTAAACATACCACTAAATATTTCTCTAGGGGGTTGTGATCTCATAACCCATGGACTTCTAATTTGGTTACCTGTGACATGTGGTTCTTACCCCAGGGTTCCACAATGAATTAATTCTAAAACGCTGTTAAAGTTTAACATCCTAAGATAAAATAAATTAATCAAACATATGTTCTTAAAAATTTCTGGTGCACTTTGCTACACAGATAACATGAAGAGCTACTATTGCTAGTGTGAAAAAACAGATGATACACCTCAGAACCCTCAGTCAGGGGAACATACATAGGCCTGATACAAGTTGAGATGATATAACCTGTTCTGGGACAAGGATCTGCCTCTGTATCAGGTAAGCTTCCTCTCCCAGCAGCATTATGCCCTCTGTTGTTACAGCAAAAGGGAGTTTCACTTCAGGAAAATGTGTCTGCTCATGCATTCACACACAGAAAGGTGCAAAGTATTTTCCCTGCCTACTGGTCCTTTTATGCCTCACCAATAAGGGTGAAAATTTTGAAGAAACATGATGAAAATGTGTTCACAGAGTTTTAGGAGGCATTCTATTTTCCCTTTCTTATGTAAATCTTGATTTTGCAAGAGGGGTGTCTGTTTGACTGGACAATATCTAATCTAGTCTCTCTACTCAGGCTATAACTTTCCAAAAACACAGCTTCCATTGTTTAAGATTTGTCTTCAACATGAGAGGAGACAATGCAGAATTGCAGAAAATGTCTGGACAGCCAGGAGGAATTGAACATGGGACATCCAAATTTCAAATTATCAGCAAATCCAGCTGGCTACTTAAAGTTTTCTTAGCTTAGATTTAGATCCCTTGACTTATACAGTATATAGAGTTATACAGAGATTTCCTTATTTTGTTCAAGTTTTCTTCTTAATTGCCAAATTCCTTTTCTAGGACTCTAACAGTAGAAAATGATTTCAAATATTCTTTATGTTAAATGCAATACAAATATGTGCAAAAAAAAACCCCAAACATATGTCTCAGTTTTCAATAAAGATAATGACTATGGAATTAAACACAGAATGTTTGGAAATAATATTTAAATCAGAGGAAACTTATTCAGTGAGCCCAAAGCCTTCAAATATCAGTTATCTTGTATTCTGCTAATGTAAGCCAGAAGAAAGTATATATAACAGGAAAATCCAAATTATAGAACTGATAATAAGAACATTTAACAACGCTTTTCAGGTGCAGGACTCAAGAAGAGCAAATACTCTCAGGAAAAAATCTTGATAGCTGCAGATCTATAGACTTGTCATGCTGACAAAGGCAGTAAAAGAAAAACAGATCTGAAAAAAAAAAAAGGTTTTAAAGTAAAGCATTTAATCAGATAGCATCTCTTTCCCCTCCTCAGAACACATCTTTAATTTGGTCTCGTTCTAAAGCTGAGACAAATAACTCCACACCAAATAGGTATGAGAGATTTATTTGCAAGAAATATTTTCTTTTAAATTCTTTCTGATAAATTTCTAAAACAATGTTATTCAATAAAGTTTTCAGTCTGAAAATTTTATTTAATCTCACTCCATTCCTCCGCTTTTTGATATTTTTTTTTAAGAGGAAGTTGATCAATGCCCAGCATCCCAAGAAAAATGATTGCTTTGGCTTGAATGACACTTCTGTAAGGAAGAGCTTTAACAGAGATCTTAGGGCATGAGAACACTGTAATACAATTTGTTTTTCTACAGAACTCAAGAGATTCAGTTTTACAAGCTGCATGTACACTAAGCATTATCATTTCTTTTTATTTTTTTATTCTTTTTATTTTTACCTTTTTTCTTTTTATTTTTCTTTATTTTGCCGTAGCAAAATTACCACTATCACAGTTTTTCAGGTTGGAATCTGAAGACAGAGACTTTAGTTGAGATGGCCAACATCACACAGGGCAGTCCAGGAATAGAAGGCAGATGGCCTGATTAGCTCAGTGAAATAACCAGAAGATTCTCCTGTTCCTAGAGAGAACATACAGCTATCTCAGCATAATAGACCTTCTAAAATCATGTGGATTAAAATCTGGCTGTTTAGAAAGAACTGTTTTTTTTTCAAATATCACCATTCAGAAAGCATGTGACTCCAAACTCTTCATATATTTCTGAATTCATCACTGCTTATTTTTATTTTTTTAAAATGTTTACTATTATTCTTTTACCTACTGTACAAATGTAACTGGGCTTGCCTTTAAGAAAGAAAGCCTACCTTGAGCTCCAACCATTCAGAAATTCAGAAATCTTTGCTTTTGAATTTCCTGTTCTTCAATATGAAGTCTTCCCAAGATGGCAGAATGTGTCATGTATGTCAGTAGTTTATTATTTCCTACCTCAGTCTTGTAAGAAGAGTTAAAAATTTCATTGGGAAAAAAATAGAAAAGATTAGATATAAATGTATACATGACAGAATCAATTTTTCTTTTAGCTAAAGGGCATAATATACAGCAGTGTGTCTCCTGCTGCTGAAGGGAAATTATTGGAACATCATTCCACTACCCTATGAATGGAGAGTATCAAAGAGCTTAAAGAAAGGGATAGTTACAAGGGAGAGAGAGAGAGAGGAAAGAAAAAATTGACTTTACCTCCTCCCTCATTTTTTTCCTACACAAGAAATCTGATGTCTAAAGAAATGTATGTAATCCATGCAGACCTTGACTCCAGCAGGAGAACAGCGCTATGCTTGTGGAGAATTTGGCTTAAGTAGCTGTCTACTTTATCTGGTAAACCAACTGTATTTTGACTCTGAAAAAAAAAAGGATTGAGGAAGCTCCACTTTTTTCTTTTCTCAACAAGGTGCAGCCTAAATGAGCTTGAGTCCCAGAAATGCAGCATCTTCTTTAACGCCAGCCAAGGGCACTTGCTTATTTAATTCTGCTCCTCTATTAACTCTATGGCACTGACAAGAGCAGAAAAGCACCGAAAACTTTGTTTTGTACAGCACAGAAGCTGTGCGTCTCTGAACAGATAGAAGATAAACATTTTGAGTTGGATAATGTTAATTTTACACAGCCACCTTCCAGGAAGCTACTGTGTGTCAAAGGTTTCAGGAGGACATGAAAGCAAAGAGGGAAGAGGGATAAGAGGAAAGGCTTAACTGCCGATTTTGCTAGCAGCATAAAAATTCAGTGTTAATTAGCCCAAATACTACATTTCTAAATGGAACTATGTTGTGATTGTTGTGATTGTCACACAATCACAACAATAATTTCTGCATTATGCCCTTTTTCTCAAAGAAGGGGCACCATTTTGTTCATATTAATTTAAAGCATACATTTTTCTTTAATTTTTTTTTCTGTTTTTGCAACCAGCAGCACAAAGACCAATGAAACTCCAAAAATTGAAAATAGGACATTTCCATATTGAAAACGATCTCAACAGTAGCTTAAATACACTTAAACCTGTAAACAGAAAGATGTTCAACTTGCCTGAAGGTTAAACTACTCGAATTGCATTAATTGCATTAACTGAGAAGAGTTTGGGAGAGGGAACTTGAAACTTTCCATAAGCTATATAAAAAAAATAAGTTTTGTTTTTTGTTGTTGTTGTTGTTTGTTTGTTTGTTTTTCTAGGCACAGTAAACTGGGCAGATACTCAATGAACTCAATACACAGCACAAGTCACCTTTAAGATTCAGAGTCTCAGCCAGTTGGATGCTGTGACTAACAAAGTAGAGGCTGGCAATCAGATGGTGATTTCTTTGTCACAGATGTCAAATAGTGCATCATCAACCCTAACCACCTTTCTGATGCAGGTTAAAGACATGAGCTTACCTTTTCTGTACAGAATATAAAGGAAAATAAGTTTGGAGAAAAACAAACAGAAAACAACAAAAACAGCTTCAATTTAAGCTTTTTTTTTTCTTTTTCTTGTTTGTTTTTCTGTAGAGAATATAAAAAAATAGAATGAAGAAAAAGTGATTGTGCAAATGTGTGCAAACTGTGCTGTGCTTTTTATTTTCACCAAATGGCTTGATAAAAATAAGTGCTCTAATTCTTTTCCACACAATTTTCTGATCAGCTAGTTCAACAGGAGGAGGTGTAGCTAGAAAGGGAAGAAAAAAAATATCAGGAAAAATAGCTAAATAGACAAATATCAATACTGTATTCTGTTTTTGCCACATTTTCCTATATCTGCCAGTATACAATGCAGGTAAGCTTACATTTCCACTGAAATTAGGAAGCATTTTGCAAGGTCTTTACTCTGAATACACTTTGCTCTTATTTCATTTCAAGCTAGTGAAGTTGAGACCTTAACAAGTTACTTTAAAGGAGAATTTTAACATAATAATTTGTAGTAGACCAGCATTTCTACACAAATAAAAATTAAAATTAAAAAAAAATAATAATAATTAAAATACACATACACAAATACAACAACCACTACTATGCCAGCAAAGTTCAAAGCCAAATGAAACTTTATACTTTCTGGTCAGCTATAACAAGCGTTTCTAAAAATGACCCCTTTTTAGTTTTGTGTTTTTTCAGAGTTTTTCTGGAGACAACTCGTAAGAAATAAAATTTAATGAATCTCCAAAGCTGCACTTTCTTGACTTATTGCATTAGCAGGGCCTCTCATCTGATTGGAAATTTTGAGAAAATCACAGAATTCATTAAAGCAATTTACAGTATAATGGTAGATGGCTAAGATAGATCCCTACTAATGAGATGAGCATTAATTAAATAAATTGTAGAATAGAAGTGAATTGGTTAGCTGAGTTAAAAAAGCCTGGAAAACAACTCTCACTCCAGAAACCTGAGCTCTGTTCATCCTGTAAGATCAAGTTTTTGTGTGTTTGACCGTTCTTTTATTTTTGTTTGTTTGTTTGTTTTTTATGGGAAGGTATGTAACCAACAGGTTTGGTAATGGTAACCAGCATGAATGTGTCAAAGGAAACCGTAAACTTTGACAGGTTAAAGTGAAACTTCGATAGGTTTTGAATCACATATATTAGTAAAGGTTCTCAACAGGTAATCCTCTACACTATCAAAATTGCAGCTAAAACTGCAGCTATAAAGTGACACAATCTTTAAAAAAAAAACAAACACACACCTTTAGAATGAGGTCCCAGTTCTGGCAATTATGTCTGCAAGTTGATTTAATATCTTGAAGTATAAGAACAAAGATCTCTGCAACATTATGAAAGAAAACAAAAGAGACTTACATCCAACTTTCAGGCACATCTTAGCCTTGTATTGTTGCTTTACACTTGCAGTATATTTTGTCTATCACCAAAATATCAACCATACTACACAAAACAATAGAGAGACTGACTAGACCATCATATACTTAGTATCTGGTCTGTGTTTGATAAGATATCTTCAGAGACCTCAGTGGTGGTTCTCACTTCCAGGTGATTCCATTTTTATTTTTTTGTTGTTTACTTTATTCCATTTTTGAGATGATAGCTCAGACAATATAAAAACTCCAGATTTTTGTTTCAGAAGTCCCACTTTACACTAAGCATTTGAAGGTGAAGAGAGTGTACATCAGTTAGAATGAGAGTAAGGTACTCAGAGATTTTCCTTAGATAGGCACCAGTTTCAGGTTGAAATCAATAAATAAAATCATGTACAATCCAGTGGTGGGAGGATTTAAATGAGATGGCAAGGTATTGTTGCTGGGAAAAAAAAAAAAAAAACAAAAAAAGAGATAAAGGAAAAACAGGATGGTCAAAGTCTTAGGGTAATGCTAAGCAGCATAGGGTGCGAATTATAGCATGTGAGAAGCAGCTTGTGAAGCAACTTGAAAAGAAGTGGTGATCCACTGATGAAGGCAATCCAGTGACCATGAAGTTACATTTGACCACTAGATTTTGGCTGGATTAAAAGGGGATCACGTAGTCTGATTAGATGTTGCAGTAAACATTTCAAGTCTAGAAAATTGAAACAAAGGTGAATTTCTAAGAAGTTCTGGAAGATGCAGGAGACATTTTAAACATTGAGATAATGCAAGAAATAAAAAGAGAGCGTTCACAGCTCTTACACCTCCTTCCATAGAGATACTGGTAGCTGATGTTGTCCAAATGGATGGAGAAGAAATAAAAGAAGAGGAAGCTTGAGATGAAGAAAGAAAACTACTCAGATCTTACTCTACCCAATTTGAAGGGTAGCCACCAATCTGTTATGAAAATCCAAGGATCTGTCTAGAAACTTTCATTGCAGAATGCAGAGCAATGGGTCAAGGTACATGTCTCTGGAGACACATTCAATAAGAGATCATTTGCTAGTAGGACTCAAGATTTGAAGGTCAGAATATTTTAAAACTTCTGACAAAACAGAGTATGCTATATCAGTTGTAGACTTTCAACAACCTTGATGGTACTGTGTGTGCCCAAACTCCTCCTATCTCAGAGGGACACAGCATCCTCTGCAAAAATGCCTTTTCTCCTAACCATAGAGAGAAAAGAAATAATTCTCTAATTTGAAAGTCTTCGGTATAAACTGAATAGCAAGTTTCTATAAAACAATTATCAACACTGCTACCATTTGGAAGACAGCCAGTTGAACAGCATGTGGTGACATGTATTCTATACAGATAGCACTAAAGATGCAGCAGGAAGATATATAAGGCCAGCCAGGTAGAGATTTCATCCAGAGTCCTGCTGAGAGGCAGAAGAGCAAAACAGCACGGTGTATCCATGCCTAACAGTTAGGTGTGAGGCAGTTATTTTTGGAAGTGCAGGTGAGGCTCTTTGTCTACTCAGTGGAAATAACTTCATCAGTCAAGACCAACTAAGTCAGGATAATAGTGAAAATAAACAGATAAATAAGACAATTTTCTGTGGAACTGCTAATCAATTCAAAAATTTCCCTGTGAAGAAAACTCAAAATGTAACTTTTACTGGCTTAAATCATATATAGTTGTGTTTAATTAATTTTATCTCAGAATCAAAAGAAAATAATATTGCCTTCATCTTAAAGGAAAAAAAAAAAAAACAAAAAAACAAAAAAAAAAAAACACCTTTTTTTTCCAGAACAACTTCATTTAACATATTTCTGGAGGAAGTTCAAGTTCCAATAGAATGGTCTTTTCTGTCCAGTGTACAAACAGGTACACATATCAGAAGGCATTTTACAAAACTGTAATTTTCGTAATGCTGGAAACTGAAGTCCATACATGTTACGTGCAATTGAACTAATTGCTCATCATCTGCCTCTGGTGACACTGTTTGGAAACAACAGCGATTTTAAATAGTTGGTTTAAGCAACACCCTACCTAAAAGTCAACTTGATGTTTTATTTCCAAGCCAGTAAATCCTGGGAAAAGTTCCTCTTTCACAAGTATATTCATCTGAGGAATGTATGGACAGCATTGTATAGATAGGCCATGTTTACAATTTGAAAGGTATTTGCACTGCTCATCCTCCTGCCTTCATTCAAACTCAGCCCAAGCTTAGAGTCTCCAAACTGTTGTATGCCACAAAGTGAAGCACAGAGAATCTCATCTGGTACTGTACAGATGTGCTATCTGTGCAGGAAAGAGTGGCAGAGGTGCTGGTGGCCATAGTATCCTTCAGCACCCCATCCTGAAGACACACAGGTTACCAGAGGAAACTCATTCTAACACTGACTGTTCTGTGGACAACAAAAGTTGTCAGATCAGCACTTTTGCTACCACTCGATTCAGTGCAAAATAAATGAGGGTATTTTCTTATTGTAGCATGTGTTAAATGCCATTAGCATTAATGAGAGTTACACGTGAGCTTGGCAGGAAGCATATACAAAGTGCAGAGCAGACAGTTTCCAAATCCTCAGACCTCCCTTATATCTTTCAGCCATCTCTCCTCTGTGAAAGCCTTCCCACACAAATTCCAAAATAAAGATAGTAAATCAAATTACTTTATGTATAGTGTGTTAAGATGATGAGCTGGGGTGGGGAGGGAGGAATCCAAGAGGATAAAGTACAAATAATTATTGTGCTTACATTTAGCAAAGTGCTACAAGTTTAATTCCCATACAGCACTAGTATAGCAGGAATGCTTTGAATTGTCTGAGCAACTTTTCACAGCACACTGGTAAAATAATAAATTATGTTATGACCGATAACATTCAATAACTTCTCTGATATATTGGTACAGCCACTTTTTCTGCAGTATAAAACTCATATTTCTCTGTCATATTACTAATTTCCATATTGCATTTCAGGCTCCGTCTTGGAGTTAGTTGGGAAAAGTACTTCATAGCAGTAACAAAAGGAAGCTGACTGTTCTTTAGAAGAAAATAAAGAGACATAAAAAGAAAGAAGGAAATGTCAGGATTTTTTTTTTCTTTTTCTTTCTTTTTTTTTTTTAAAAAAAAAAAACTTCTATAATGCATTAAATGTGTCTACAGGAAAGAAAGGAGAAAAAAAAAAAAAGAAAAAAAGAACAATAGAAAAAGACAGCAGCTGCTACTATCCTGCTTCATTACAGACCCAGCAGAGTAAAAGCCGTGGACCCATTTTGGCTTTTTCTTCCTTGATGATATCACTAAAGCATTAATGGAATCCTTCCATTCCATTGGTACACCATAAATTTATCTGCAGAGCATTCTTTATTGCTTTGAGTACAGATAGGCTATTTTTGTGTATGGAAAGGTGGGTAAAATAGGGTTGCTTGCATTATTATTATTATTATTTTGAGAATGTACATTCCTTATTAACAGAAAACAGGAAAAAATGTTTAATACAAAATAAAATAATATTTATATTCAGGTTTAGTTATGAGAATGAGTGGAAAATGAATTTGGAACTTAACTACTATAACAACTTTTTTGACTTGTGCAGTGTTACTGAATTTGGCAGTGCAAGATGTACTACTGCTGTTAGGGCTGGCTGGCTAAGTCATATCATCTAGAAGAAAAAGTAACTGTATTTTAAGAGAGATCTTCTTTTGAAACTAATTATTGCAAAGAAACAGAGGACTTTAAGTCTTTTGTTTATAAGACTACAAAAACTTTATTTATTGTCAGTCTTCCATTCAAAATTATCAACATGCAACAATGCATATTAAGAAGATGGTAGTATAACTTTCTACAAATTTTTAAGTATAATTTTTAGCTTATGACAATACACTTTAAAAGCAAAACAAACAAAAAGAAAAAAACAAAGAAATCATCATGATTATATACTGTTGTTGAGAAACCCATGTGAAAGAAAACTATTATAGACATCAGATAGCATCTGTCTGAGTGGAATTTTCCACCCACATTTCATTCTGAACTTGGCAACCAGGTTCCCAACTATAATTCCCTAAATCCCTCCACTGATCAGTACTATTTTTTTAAAAAAGCACAAGGAATGATAACAACATCCCTTTAAACTTCCAAGGAACGTCATGAACTTCATGAACCATACAAGATTCTGCTCTGATGTTGTGCTAATAGCAGAAGATAAAATTATAAGCAGGAGTCAAACAATGTACTTGCATCTAGTTGACAGCAAAACTATTTGAAGGAATGGGTTGGGGATGAGGTTTGCAGTAGGTCCTATCAAAAGTGGAAAGGAAGAAAATGACAAGGCTTGTACAGTAATTATATTCATGCTTTTTAGAGGTTTCTCGGCAGCACAAACAAGGTAAGTGGCTCATACTGACTCTTTAAGCTGAGGACAAGAGACATAAAACAACTACAAAGGTTCCAGTCTCTTGTAGAAAAAGATCAAGGGTTTTTTTTTTACTACCAAGCCTCCCAGTCAAAGTCATCACCTTACAACCATTCACTGCTTTAGCTGAGGTAGCAAATGAGCTTCCCAGGGTTCTAGAATATGCCAAAATCAGCAGGAGAACCATGACTATTTTAATGCTTAGCCATGCTCAAGAGTGGCTCTGTTCTTAGACATGGAGCTCTGGGGAGTATTGACCAGTGGTCACAGAGAGCAACGAGAGCTTAAATATCTTTTAGTGTTTCAAGAATTTCATATTTCCAGTATACAGTAGACATGCAGTGACAGCAAACATCCTGTTTGCTATCATACAGCCAGCATCAGCTTTCTGCGACCTAAGTAAATTACATGAAAACCTATCTATATTATTGCCTAAGGAAACAGAAAGAATCAGTGTCAAAACAGAGCTCAAAATACACAGAAACAAGCCAGTGCATTTAAATGATCACTTCAGAAGTCCGAGTCTAGTGAATGCAATCCTACGCACCCATGAATAATGCCTCAAATGTCATCGCAATGAATTGTGAAAACCGTGGGTTCAGAAAGTCACAAGAGGTTGATTTATTTACCCAGAGGCTTGTCTATACAAGGAGATTTACTATGAAGCTGTGCTGTGCTCTGTACTAACTGGCCTATCCAAATGAAGAGCCGTGTTTATTTAGTAAGAATCACACGTGAGGACATGAAGAAGAGCAAGAGAGAAAGAGGATGCTTTCTCATACATGAGCACAGCTACATGACCAGATAACCTACTCTTCTCTGCACTGCATTCAAGGCATCCCTGGGATTCTTGGCCTCAGAAAAAAAGTTAAGAACTGACTGATTTCCATATCTAGGATCAACTTCTCCAGATCCCATCATGTTCCTTACTATTCCTCAAAGTAGATGATATTTTTCTCAGACTCAGCTGAACAGTATGAAACCCACACAATACTATAAGGCATGGTTGGCAGCAGCAAGTTTCAGGCCAGCCCCTAGCAAATTGCTAGTTCTCTTCACATTTCAACTCTTGGAGTGTTGCAGTCAAGTTGCAAAATAAGTTTTCTGCTGAATATCTCCAAGGGCAGCCTATAGAATACTATATCTGTGGTGAAATTCCTAGGGAATTGAGAGACATTATGGTCTCTGTTTTCATTCTGCAGTTGTATATGTGTGTTGTGCACTCTCCTGTGTTCCTAAATACAAGACATTTGTGCTTTTGCTTCAGCACCATCAGTGTTACTGCCAGGGGATGATGGTGTTTCACATCAGCAAATGCTCTGTGGATCTCTCATGAGCTGTGGAAACAAATGGAGGTTAAGACTTCACTGAATTGTCATGCTGACACATAATTAGAAATTAAAAGTATCTTAGAATTAAGCAGCAGTCTTAACCCAACATTCTTTCTGCCCACAGTTTTGCTTTCTATGGCCAGTCAGTTCAAAAGGTTAAGGAGCTAAGAGGAAACCAACAGATAATTGCTGTTTTTTTATTTGCAAGGCCATGAGACTTATGAGCAGCTGGAAAGGCATTGGTACATTCTGGAAAGCATCAGAAAAGACACTCCTATTTTACCAAGTTAGAAGTATTTAGGACTAGGGTGTTGCTTTTTTTTTTTTTTTAATCTAAAATTTTTATACTGGGAGAGCAAATTAAAATCTTGCTGTCAGTTCTGTTTTTCAATTGATCTGTGGCATATTGGGAGTTAATGATGGTAATAGCTCTTAAAATGTTTTCCTATATATTACTTCAATTGCTCTTTTTAAAAAGTACATTTGTGAGGATACAAATCACCATTCAGAGATATGTACTGATAATAAAAAGCCTTATTAATAACAAACTTTAGAAGAATTAATTAGGATTGACTGTGCTTGATTAAAATGTACCATGTATATAACTATGAGATGTTATGTTTACCCTGTGATTTACAAGCAACACAAATGTGATAAGGTGCTCATTTTTAATATAATACAGTTAAAATGTGAACAAATATTGTGTTGATGGGGAACATATGTTGGATCAGATTAAGTAACAAGTAAATAAATCACCTGCTTCAAGATCACAAAGACCTACAGGCCATTATGGTCATAGAGTGCTCGAGGAGAGCTTATGAGCAAGAGGGAGATCAACATTTTCCACAGTCTAATAATGATGGGACAAGGGAGAATGACTTTAAACTAAAAGAGGAGTGATTTAGATTAGATCTTAGGTGTAAATTTTGTACTCAGATGGTGATGAGACCCTGGCACAGGCTGCCCAGACAAGCTGTGGATGCCCCATCCCTGGCATCCAAGGCCAGGCTGGATGGGTCCTGGGAAACCTGAGTTGCTGAGTGGTAGCCCTGCCTTTGGAGTGACATTGGAACTGGATGGTCTTTAAGGTCCCTTACATCCTAAGCCATTTATGATTCTACAGGAGTGAAAGTTGCTCAGCTATCGGGAATGAGCAAATACTGGGGAAAGGTGTGCTGTTATTGTTAGCCTTGTTCTTGCATATTCCCAAGCACTCATCCTATTAACATCTTGAGAGGTAGCAATTTAGAGAAAACTGGTACTAAAGTTGAAAAAATGTATCTACCGGGAAATATCTACCAGGTCGAAGCCATGTTAAGTAGACAAGAACTTTTAAGGATAGTAAAATAATTCTCTACAACCTTCTCTACCAGCAGGCAAAGATTTCAGGAATGGAAGATGAGCTGACAGAGTGTATTTCCATCTCAGCAATGTCTTAGCCAGGTCCCCTGCCTGTCAAAAAATTCACAGCTCTCGGATGATGCATCATATGACAACTGTTAGTAGTCACCCTCATCACCGTACCACCACCACACCTTAGACCAGCACTATTTGGGGGTGATGTCCAGTAAAAAAAAATCCTTCTGATTCAACTCTGCTTAGAGGGTAGGTGAAGCACTACTAGAAATCCTATTTGCATCTTTTACTTCTGTAGCATCTGTTAAATGTTACACTGAACAACACTGTGTATATGACTGTGCTTGACCACCAACCTGGCATTGCCCACAGTGTTGTAATACTACTAAGTTTTGACCCTGATATCACTGTAAACTAAGAGATCCAGAACATAAATGCAACTTCAGCTGGAAGCATGCTTGCTAGATATGCAAACTCATAGAGCACAAGCTAAATCTGACAGTGTACCAGAATTTAAGCTGAGAAGTGAGACCAAGACTTCAGAATAGTAGAGGACTGACAGGTAAAAGAAAAGTCGGAATGTTCTGAATATATGCAGAGATACATCTCCATGAATAAAACAGTACTTATTCACATAATTAAAGATTATATTGTAGTGCATATGCAAAAAGAAACCAAATTAAGTTTCTACTGGAATCTTTAATTTTAGCATTTACACTATATATATTAGTTAAATCAATCACTGTAATTACTGCAAATGTAGCAATTTGGCATAATTTTACAATATAAAAAAGATGACTTTCAGGAGAAAAGTCTTGCATGATACTAGATTGTCAATAAAACATTCCACAGCCTGCAACTTCAGTAAAAAAAAGCTACTATTCACTTTCTCCAAAGAATTACACAGAGCACTTTTCTCATGAAAGTCTGTTTTATAGAATCATAGAATCATGGAGTCTTGAGTCCTTGGACAACGTGAAGCCAAATGCCAGTTAAATCTCACGTTCAGGCTTCATTCTCAAACTGAAAATCTTTGGTTCAAGTAGGTGAAACAAGTAAAAAAAAAATAAATAAATAAAGTAAAATCTAAACAATTTTGGCACTACCAAGAGGATATTCCAAAATTGTGATCCATTAAAATATTAAATCTCCTTCTTTCCTTTAGATGAAAAGATAAGAATCTGCATGTCCTGTTGGCTTTTTCTGATCCAGTCCATAAAGAATGATCCTTCTCAGTTGCTCTCCCCCTTTCCTACCACACATCTCTGTGTATGTTGTAGTACCACAAGGAGCAATAAAGAAGATAACAAGGTTTTGGTTGTGAAGAATTACAGCATTAAGAAAATGTCGTCTTGCTTTTTTAATTTCTACTCACAATATTTTTAACGGCTTTCAAATTAAAAGAAGAAAGGTTGTTTTCACTTGCCAACCCTGCAGATAGTTAAAAGCAAAACTGAAAACAAACTTGAAAAACAGGAGCTGTTTCAAGAGAATGAGAGAGTTCTTACTTAAACTTGGAGGAAGAGTATGAGATCTGGACAAACTTACCTCTTCCATTTTTTCCTGTCCATCACTGGAAACAGAAGTAGGCAAGAAGTTGGGAATCTTGTCATCTGATAACAATTGCATTAACTATGCCTACAATCAAGACTCATGTTCTTATGAAATTATCAGACAGTTTTTAAATTTTTTTACTCCTATTTTCTAATTAATCTGAAAGGCATAAAGTGAAAAACACATAAGAAATACCCAATTAGGAGTACCTCTGTAGCAGGTAAGGATAAGGATTCAGCTATATTACATGCCTTAATGCAGTAAATGCAGAAACATGTAATATGTAAGGAGCCTTAGTAGTACTACTGGCATTTTTTTTTCCCCTCTCCAAATAAGCTCAAAACACCAAAACATCAGTGAATGAAAGAAGCAGAATTTCTGAAGAAGAAATAAGCAAATCTATGAAAAGAAAAGCTCTTATAGACAAAAAGGTTAGGAGCCAAGTAGCTTTGTGATGCTTTTACCTTATAGATCAGATTTTCAGTTATATTTCAGGTCTTAGGTGGAATGAGTTTGACGGATTAGATCCGGTTACTAGCTGTCAGTGATCTACATCAAAACATGGCACATACATACACAGCTTACTACAGCTAACTGTTCTCTGCTCAACACAATTTCCCTCTGGAGCTAACATGAAGATAAATGAACTCCTCTCCCCAGGGAGAAGTATCCCTCAATGAGGCAAAACAATACACTCTCATAAACATGCTACAGTGGTGCCGTGCTTCTTACCCATAAATAGATACAGAAGTCTTTGCTTCCCAGGAGTGGGTATGGGCACTATACAAACCAGGGAAATGTTAGAGTAGGGGTTAGGAGAAGGTAGGAACTAACTGGAAATGTTATTTATTTATTTATTTATTTATTTATTTATTTATTTATTCATTCATTCATTCATTCATTGTAAAAGCTTCGTATTTTGTCTCAGTTGCAAAGATTCTACTCTCATGTCTGCTGCAGTGTCCTGATTCCTTGTTGTTCTTCAGCAAAGGCAGCATTTCTTGTGAATGACTGACACAAGGCTCTTGCTACAAAGATAAATTATCTCACTTCCCTTGCTTTTCTTTCTATTGTTTTAACTCCTTTTTATCTTTCATCCTCTCCCCTTCCTACTTCTTTCTGCTATTTGCTACAATTCTCTAAAATGGAACCAGATTTAAGCTATTCTACTGATGTTTGTCCTGTAGATCACCACAGGATATCAGTAGTGCAATTCCTTTCCTTAAAATTGATTCCATTAGGAATAATGCTCTCAAAAGTTGAGCATACTTGCTAGTGCTTATATTGAAACAGAAAGCACTTTAAACACAAAGCCATCAGTTCTGTGGTATTTTTAAACATGTCTAATCTAAATTATACCCATTTGCATTTGAAATATAATCCACCAGCAAAAAAAGTCAAAAACTACACTAATCATGTTAAAAAGCAGGAATTCTCTTTAAAACAAAGTACCATCTGCACAAACATCCCTGAGGATGCCCCAGGAAATCCCAAGGATCACCAAAATGCTTCTTGAATATCATCAGCATGCAATACCTCTCTACTGAAAACTCTCCATTTGTGGATAAAAACAGAGAGCCATTATTTAGTGTAAAAGAAATACACCATCATCCAGAGAGGAACAGCATGTATTCACATCCTTACTTCTACTTATAAATACAAAAATGTTAGCAGATGTATAGCAACTTGTTCAAAGTGAAACATGCAATGTTGCTTTCCTTTCTCCAGCCACTTCAGCAAGCAATGAACAGAACATCACATACTTGCATCTTTCCATTCTGATGATGAAAACTGTACTCAAACCTATCTCCAGTCTCTGGGAAGGTATTGCTAACTCCTGATTTCTTGCAAACACAAAGTTACCTGACTTCAATATCAGTGATGCCCAAGGCTAGAGAGGCTTCAGCTATGCTCTGTCTGCAGTTTCCTCACAAAACCCTCTCTGCAACTTCTCTTTTTCCATAAAATTACTCCAAGCTATGTGTGATCTTCAGTGGAGAAAAATGTGTCATCACACAAGCCCAGAAGTGTGGCTCTTACTTCTGCAGAGCCAACAGTTAGCTAGTATTTTTTCCCCTCCTCTTTCAGGTCATTTCCCAAATGCAACCATTTCAGAGCTACTGAGTTTCCTAAAACAATACCTATGGTTATGTGGGTTATGCAAATGAAATCCTCTCCATAGTTCAGTTTATTTCTGTTCACCTACAGTGGCTCTGCTCATTTCCAGATCTTAAGAAATCACCATGCAAACAGCCCTGGGGTGCCATTTTATCCTTTTCACCCATAGAAGGAAGCCAAGGACTCAAGGGCTTGCATCAAACTGGAAGACACAAAAAGCAGGCAACATTAATTCCTTACCACTACAGCTATTGATAATTTGGCTTAGCAAGTGATGAACCAACTCATTCAATTCACCAAACAGGTGGTGAAGACTTTTATCCCCTTATTCGTATGATCTAAAATTCAGTCACCTCACCATTTATAATTCATATTATCATTTTGCACTTTTATGACTTTTCATCAACTTTGACTTTGAGAGCAGAATCCAGCTTTTTGGGTCCAACATTTTCATTGCCTTATAACATGTGTAACACCTGTCTAGGTGAAGATTTGATTTTTACTTTCATCCTTATGCTGTAATTCAGGGCAAGTTCATTACTAAGTTTTCAATTTTGGCCAGATAATTCAAGCAAGTGTTAGTGAATAACTTAAATAATGGAAATATAAAATTCACCTGTAATTAATAATGGAGGCTAGAATTTTGAAGAAGGTGAGAGAATCAGAATCTGATGTTGACAGCCTGAAAAAGAGAAGAATCAGCAGAGAAAGTGCCCTACTCATGCCAGGGTTCAGGGTTACTGATGCAGATATTTTCTCAAAAATCAGTAACAAAGGCGAACAAACTATCATGTAAAGTCGCTACCCTAGTCACACAGGCAGTGCTCAGTGATACACACAACATTCTGCCTGCCTGGAAGAGGGACATTCCCCTTTGCCTAAAGAAAGACTTCCTGAAACAGGGTTGCAGCGACATGTTTTCTTCCCTCAATTCAGCACCTCTAGATGGCAACAACAGAGTTAACTCTGTACCTTCTTAAACCATCAGGCCATATGCTGTGTGAACTGAGTTACATAGCAACCTGCCAATCATAGATGTACTGATCAGCTGCTTATGTCAGCCTAAGTCTGAAGAATCAACTTGGCTGGGACAAAAGGAGGGTGTTAAGTTCTGCACAGACTCTCACTAAATTACTGAGTGACTTCATTCAAAGCAGTCTCTCATTGGGCACAGAATTTAAAAGGGTGGGTTGGCACGTCCATGTGATGTACACAAAACTGCTGACCTTGAAAGTGTGGTTTGCTCTGTGACAGTCGGTGGCAATTGTTTGAAAAGGAAGCTTTGAAAAGATTTCATTTGAGGACAATGGGACCTGGCAGCTGTCAACCCTGGTAGTCAGGTCAGTGGGGAGAAAGTCTTGGCTAGCTGTGTCAGACCTTTGCCAAACTATATTGGCTAAGGCTCTACCCAAACCTTCCAGCACACTGGACGTAATTAATGCAGAAAAGGCCCTTTGCCCTGCAGCAGCCTGAGAGGAGATGATAGGGAAACATGAATTTTGCCCTAATTTTGCTTTTTACACTCCACGAAGGTGGGTATTTGAAAGAGTTCAAGGAATAAAATATATTATTTAATTTTCTGTAGGAGTTGTCAAAGAAACAAATATGTTGGCCTGTTGATAGTTACTAACATAAAAGCATGTGCAATCATCACTGAGCATTTTTAAGATAACAAATATGTTCAAGACAGAATGTATACCACTATTTGCTGGAAAGTGATCTGAAAGCTATTATCAATATCAGGTTATAAATCAAGTAACAACAATCTTTGTCTGTAGTTGCCATGTCTTCAGGAGCCACATGAATGTGCATCCTGTTATAAATTGTATTGTCCCTGAGTATAGCTTTGTCACCTAATTAAGAATGTAGACATCCTGTAAAACCTTGGGCCAAATCTCTTCTCACCTAACTGCAGCTATTTAAGTATAATCTGTCTTCCCTCATGGGCAGTGGGAAGATTTACGTGGTTTTGGAAGTATCTGTGTATTTATCTGTACAACACTGCTCAGCATCAATTATAAATGTACGATGTGTTATCAATGTTGCTTTTCTCCTAGAACCAAAACATTGCAACATACCAGACACTGGAAATAAATAAATAGATAGATAGATAGATAGATAGATAGATAGACAGACAGATAAATGAAATTCACCCCAGCTAAAACTAAGAGAAGACTAAAAAAATTTTGACACTTAAGTAAGATACCCAAATCCTGGACTAGAGTAGCAGAGTGGAATTAATCTCATGCTTTCAGCAGATCATGTGCTGAGTCCCTTGCCATTTTTGAACATTGTTTTTGTTTGCTAATCATAAGTGTATATTGTATAACCGCTCAAATCCCAGATGCTGCAAATAACACAAAACTTTTTGTCCTCTTGAGAAGCATGCTGTTTAAAACACCACTCCCATGCACACCCAGCATCCATAGCTGGGTATGCTTTCCACACTTCTCCCTTCAACAAGATCCTATGTTGTTGCTGCTGATGGTAATACAGCTACCTGTATTGGCATAGCTTCTGCCAAGCAGCTCTGTTTCTGCATCATGGCTGCGATGAAAGGACTGGTGCCTAGGATTTGCGAGAATTCAGGAGAAATGCCAAATGTAAGATAAGTAGAATGGATGATGAGGATTAGATACACATAATACCTTTAAAATGACAGAACAGTAAGATTGATGCAATGAACACCATCTAACCAGTACAGGTAGAAAATATTGAGCTCAACAGACAAAACCTGGTATAGATGTGTTTGTGATTTATACCAAAGCCACAACTCAGTTGATCAGGCTTATGATTTAGATGATCTTGATATCTAATTTTACATTGTATTGAGAACGTTAGAATGCAAGTTGGAGCATTGAGTTCCATGTTAGCTAAAGCTGTATATATCAACTACTCCATTTGCTCTTTCTTATGCTCAATCCTAATGCAACCATGTAAGACATTGCTGCTTTCTTTAAACCATGAGTCAGACACAACAGTCATCTAAATCTAGTGATTCTCTTGAAGAAAAGTTACAGATTTGAGACTCTAGAGTACTTCGGGGTCATATTCTCAGGCTTTTCTCTACAGCAGTAAAAACTACAAATGTACAGCAAAATGAAGAAAGAAAGAAAAAAAGAAAGAAAATGAGAATTTGCCTCTAGCATCTCGCTCTTGAAGAGGGACAGACTTGACTACCACTTTGTAGTTAGTATCCATTCACATGATCCTTAGACTCTCTATTAAATGGAGAGTCTAACCAGACTATTTGCAAAACTCTTTTTTCTGCCAAGAATATTTGGGACAATATAACTTCACTCTTTGATTATAAATACCATTGCTATGCAAGGATGTGGGCACACTTTTTGGGATGCAGCAGTTCTAAATTGCAAGCTGCAGTCAGCAACAATCTCTGCCTGATGTTCTTCTAGTTAAGTAATGCTCAAATAAGAATGATATCAAAGTGATAAATACAAGCCCTTGTTACTTTGCTCTTTTCATGGCCTCAGTCTACATTTTATGTCAAAAAGTACTGTGAGGTATTGTAGATGGAGCTGATAATGAAAACTAAAGTTATGACTACTTAACATTCTTAGCTATAACTTCTTATTTTCAATCATTTATAACTTTGCCAAAAACAATGCCTCAAGCTGGTATAAAGGAGGAGGGGTTCAGTAATTAAGTTAATCTGTTCTTGAGAGTGTCAAGAAAAACTAGTCTTTAACATCTATTTACAGAAAGGTTTGTGTTTTGTTCTTTTTTTTTCAGCAATTTCTTCAAAGCTTTTACACATTCTCCTGCTCTGAAGCTGGCATCCATAAGTACTTGAACAATTGTCCTAACATAAAAGAAGTTCCAATTTGACCAACTTACAAAGTTTTTGAGACAGAGGGGTGTTAAGTTTAGAATTTAATTGCAGGAACAAGGATCACAGCCAACAGGGAACATGCCCACAGACAATCTTCCAGGCTTCTGTGGCTTCTGTGTTTCAGGTTAGCCAACAGGAGCTGCAATGGGAGGAGCTGGCCAGAACAACTGCCTCAGCAAACAGAGCAAACAGCAAAGTCGAGATTGAAGGAGCTGGTTAAATAATAAAATGCTTGAGGGAGAGCAGCTTGGGGTTGTTGGGTATATATATTTTTTTCTTTTATAGAAAATGATGAAACTCTGGAGTCTTTCTGCTCCTCTTTCCCAGCTGCTCTCTTTGTACACGGGTATGCAAATTTGTGTAAATCTATGCAAATAGAGGACCCACTGTGTTCTGTTCCCTGGACGCTTGCTGGAAAGCTCAGTTCCATCTCCCTACGAGCAACATGCTGCAGCTCCTCTCTGTCTTCCCGACCCCATATTTAACATCTAGGGAGCTGGGGAGAATATGCAGCACAGTGTTAACATGGTAAGCTGTGCTGACACGACAAGAAAAGTGGAGAGTGTCTTTCCACGACTGATATTGTCCCCAGGGAGGCTCTGTCCCTGTACTGGGGTTGAGGCAGCCTGACACTGGACCATCATATCCTCACAGACATAATCCTCACTATGTAATGTCTACAGTATCTACCGGGAGAGATTGTTCCCTTTTTCAAACAGGATAAATGGGGATGTGCATATTCTTTTGGGGGTATTATATTCCTCACCTTCACTTGCACCCAGGGAAATGGTGGAGACAGTGTCCCTGGAGCTGTTTAAAGAAAGGGCAAATGTAGTACTTAGCAACATGCTTTAGTGGACAACACTGGTGGTATGTGGACAGTTGGACTAGATGATCTCAGAGGTCTTTTCCAACCTCAATGATTCTATGATTCTGTGATTCGCACCTGCCTTATGATAGATGGAGGCCTTTTCTGGATACCCTCTGTGATATGTTTGACATATCCTCATACTTGGCCATGTTGTCTTTGGCCAACGTTAGCCACAAAGTGAACAAGAGAGTTTTGCAAGCCATCAGAAAGCAGAGGTAACACCTCCTCTTACCATCTTGAAACACTGACAGGATCGGAGGCAGTTTCCTCAACTTGCACCAGGGGATGTTCTGATTGGACATAGTTAGAAAAAAAATATTTTCAGAAAAAGTGGTGATGTATTGGAACAGGCTGCTGAGGGAGGTGGTGGGGTTGCTGTCCCAGGAAGTGTCAAAGAAATGTGTAGATGTGACAAAGAGAGACATGGACTAGTGGGCATGGTGATGGTGGGCTGGCAGTTGGACTGAATGACCTTAGAGGTCTTTTCCAACCTTATTGACTCTGGGATTATATGTCTGCCTTCACTTTTCCTTGCATCTAATGCACCACTCTTGCATACTGAGCATAAATTCTCAGCCAGCCATCTGTGTGCTCCTTCCACATCAAGGAAAAGTGTATCTCCTACCATGCTGTTCATCCTGCTCTTCACCAATGCAGCACTTGCTCAGCATTTACGTTCCTCCTCTCTTTCAAAGCCACCAGAAACATAAGCACTAAAATAACAGACTGAAGTTAGAGCTGAGATAAAATTATTTCATGTGTATTTCAAACAGCTCATCTACTCTTCCTCATAGATGGGCCTCAAGTCAGTTATAGTATGAGAATCTCCAGCTTCTGCTGTTTTCCTGCCAAAGAAAAGACTGAAAACATCAGACATCAGAAACTTAGATTTCAATGGCGCATATGGTCCTATTCGGGAGGCTTGTTTCTCATTAGGTTTCTCAGATCCCACTCGGGTGTTAATAGTGATCATAAGGTCATAAGAGGAACAGTGTCATCACCAGCTGAAGGGGTACAAATCCCTTCCAAACCACTCCACATCTCTGCCATCTTGGGAGAACCATGGCTCATTGCACCATTGCCTCAACATCCAGGAGTCTCTTTCCATGAGAGCAAGTATTTCAGGTTGAGGACATTCATGGGGATTTCCTCTATATTCTTATCTCACATTCTGATGTTTTGACACTGGAACTTCTGTTTGCCCTTCTGTATTTTTTTTTTTTTATAATTTTGATGCTTAGTTACTATGAGCACTTTTTTTTTTTTTTGGCAACATTAATAAGGGGCTTGCTTTGTAAAAACAAGTTTTATTCCCCTTATAGTTCTAGAAGTAGGGCAAGCATGATTTAAATGCAAGAAATATATATTAATTATTTCTTTTGGTGAACTGCAAGTAAGCATAGGAAACATTTATCTAGGTATTTATGTAAAATGTTTTCCTGGAGTAGCTGAGCAACCACAAATCAAGACAAATCAGGAAAATCCTACTTGCTTTTTTAGGAACTGGACCCCTTGGTGCTTGTTTATTTTTAGTTTTAATTATTTCCAGTGTGCTTTTCCAAGTTTAAGAAAGTAACTAGTAAAACTGTGCAGTATTTCTAGCCCAGTTTGCACATGGAAATGCCACAAATCTTAGTCTTAACTATGTTACTTTTTAATTTAATAACTACAGGGCTTTTTCTTTTTCTTCTTTTTTTGTAAATGTGTGCATATATATATTTCTAGTAATGCAGCAGAGGTTTCTGTTAAAATCCTTGCCCAAGTTCATAGCAGCAGCAGCAGCATAGGTAAGTGTTTATGAGTTGAGATCTGGTTTACTATAGCTTTGGTTACACATCATTTTTAGCATAGATGAAAGAATGTGTTTTTTTTTCCCCTTGGAATAGAGACCTGTATCAAAACATCAGCTGAAACATGAAGGAAAAGGAGACAGTTTGCTAATTTTACAAATATTGATACAGCTAGAATGTTTTCTTCTTTCAAGGCTTTCAGCCCTTCCTTGCAGGCAAAGAAGTTGGGCAGCATAAATGAGGTGGACCTGACCTTTGAGCCTTCTGAAGTTCAAATATCATAAAACTATTTTGTTCTCTTTTGTTCAAGATTCCTCTGATGATACACTGAAGGAAAGAATGTTGTCTTCTACTGTTCTGCAGCCTGTCTTTTGACAATGACTGTAACACTGCACATACAGAAAGGTATAAATAAAACAAAGAGAAAAATTAACTTCCGAAAGAAAAACTCTTGACTGTCTTCCCAAAATTATGTGCCAGCCCTGACCCTTTGGATGCATCAAGGCATCCAAGCCTTTTAACTTCATGAAAATCTGTTTAGATAGCTCACTCTGAGGGCAGATTTATGTCCAGAAAATTTGGAGTTGCTTACCAAAAGGATGAGAGTCATTTATTTTCCTGTTACTGGTCTGCCACACGAATGAGATATCATCAGCTAAAATATTCAGCAGAAGCTAGTCCTCACATTTTATCCCCCTTCTTTTTTTCCTTTTCCCTCTTTGAGACCAGTTACCTATTTAACTCCATCCTGTCAATTAAACCAGAGAAAAAACGCAAAGAACTAATTAGGCAACTGTGTAATTTTAATTAGCTGTTTTGATAATTAAACTAATTAGTTCCCCTGTGTTTCCACAATATGTGGTGGACTGGTTTTGATATCACGGCTTCAGAGTTCCATTCCATTAGTTAATTAGTCACTTTTGCATTAGAAAGCTTTATTAATGGCCTTAATTTGCAGTTGAAATGAGAAATCTGCTGTCAATAATTTGGATAATTGCCTACTGTTTGATTATAAAGTACAAAAGTAGCAGCACACTATTACATATGCAAATCCCAAGGGTTATTTCCTGGATGCTTAGCTTTCTTGATCTACATTTCATCCTCTCTCGCTTTCTGTTTTTTCTTGACCCTGTTAGGGGGAAGAGAATCCAGCTTATTAAGAAAATGAAGGCCTGTTTTTTTCCCCTTGTCCTGTACTGCATGTATGCTTGTGCCTGCAATTGTTAAAGTTATTGCTTGCTTTGTACCTAATTAGTGTCCTTGGAATTAAATGAACAGCTCTGTATACACCTCTAGCTCCTGCAGCCATGTTTGTGCATTGAATAATTGATTCTACTCTGCTAATCAGATAGGGACATAATGAGCCAGTTTAATTAAATGGGGATCTAACCTGGTGAACACTGGGAAAATATTTGCTCATTTACTTAGTAAAAGGCCACAGTTGCTTTTCATTGGATGGAAGGGAAGGTTACAGAAAGTAAAGTAGGCTTTGAAGGCAGAAACAGTTCACTGGCTGTATACCCCTAGCAAATCAGGCTACTTGAACAGCAGAAAGGTTTAGCAACTTTTGCGGTTTGGGGGTTTTGGTTTGTTGATTTGTTTGTTTTCAAAAAGGCTTAATCAAAGGGCTGGATTTGCTGACAGGTTTTCCTTCCTCTCCCGGAGGTGTCAGCAGCACTATTTGGCTATGCTCTAAGAGGCAGGTTGCCTGGTCCTACAGCCCACAGTGATTTGCAGAAAGAATTTCAACTCAGTTCACTGCTAGTTGGTGCCCGTGTCACGGCAATAAGGTAAGACTGAGATGCAGTTTGTCGTCTTCACAGCAGAGGACTGAACTTCGGGTGCATGTATTTGAATTTTGAAAAACATGACCGTTTATCTTACTGTTTCCTTATGAATTCTGTAATTAAGATCTGTGAATTCATTCTGTGAATGCATCTCTCGATATGAAAGCCTCAGAGATGGTGATGAGGGGAGCAGGGGAAGGGCTGCCAAGAGTTATGCAACTAAAAAGTTTTGTTGGCTGTTTTGAATATGTAGCTGAAGGCTTTGAGGATAGCATCTGATCGCTTTCAAACTTAAAAGTGTCTACAGCAATAATTCTTCTTTAATGCTAGCTAAATCTTTGGAATGGGAAGATGATTATGGTCTCTAAATGCAAAGATTACCCATATTTTCAATGACAGCTTAAATGAAATTTATCATCTTCACCATAATCTGCAAAAGCAAGCACTGGGCTAAATATGCATCTGTAATTCTAATTGCACATCAGACCAACTTTACCTGCAGGGATAAAGTAGTGCAAGGCCAATATAGAAACAACATGGTGCTCATCTGCCATGGTGCACTAGGATGAAATAGCATATTGACCCTGAATCCATACTCTGAGTAAAAGCAATTGTCATTCTGCCACTGTAACACCTTGTTGCCAGTGGCGATGTAATTAAAGCTGTGAGGACTCATTTTCCATTCTTATCTCTTAAGCTCGTCTGAATCAGAAACTGTTTGTCTGTGGTAACTGAGAAAACGCACTACAAGGCTGCATGTTTATGTATGAATTTTTGGTGGACTATTTTTTGGGGGCAGTGAGGAGGCAGCTCTAATCATCTTATTTCCAACATTCCTTCTGTGTGTGTATGTGTATATATATAAAATATAATTCGTGTGTGGAGATATATATGTAATGTTATATATTTGATTCACACACACGCATATATAGATAGATATATAGGCACACATGCACGCACAGTTTAAATTTTACTCACCCCCTTTTCTCCTCTATTAAAATTCCAAATGGCTAAGAGGATTTTCTCAATTTAGTCATACTTTTAATCTTCACTGAAATGAGTGATGACTTCTTATAATAAAAAGTTGACAGGCTTACATTGCGCACCGGTGGATTAGTTTCCCTTGGTGATGAGGTTTTCTTTTGTGCGCCGTGTGTCTGTTTGATGGAGGTTTAACAGAAAGCATTTTGGCAGAAATTGGATGCAGCAGGGATCATCTGGAGAAGGCTGCTGTTCGATATTAACTGCACACAGTAACTTTTTTTTTATTTATTTTTTTATTCTTCAGCCAGGTGATAGAAGCAGCCAAAGTGCATGTTCCCCTGCTGAAGGAAATAGAAACGTTTTGGGGGAGATTATAAAGGCAAATGTATGCATGTGGTATGAGCCTCCTTAAGCATCATATTTAATTTGCTTTTGGCCATTGTCTAACAAAAGCAAAAGAGTTAGATATTCTCTGTAAGAAGTTATCAGACCCATGAACATCTGCAGCATGTACTTTTTTAAAGATTTTCTTTTTTTTTAAAGCCTTATATAGTCCATTGTTGGGAGGCATGGGAAGGACACGCAGCAGAAAATGAATTTAAGCAAGGTATGCTGTAAGAACTGTGCTTTAATAGCATATATGCATGGGCTGAATTTTTTCTGGAAAAAGAGAAAAGCAGAATTTTTGCAGCTTCCTAAAAGTTTCTGCCAGGCATGGGGGGAACATAAAAAAACATAGTTGCTTCAGCATTGCTGCTTGATAGTTGTGATGAAGTCATGAGACCATTTCAATGTCAACTAGTGACAGATCCAGTAGTTCCTTTGAACCACTGGTATACACTGTGACATCTATGTTAGTAGATAAAATCTAATCCTGGAACATCTTCCTGATTAACTTATAATTCTCTATCAATAATTGTACTGGGAATAAAATGACTTTTTCAGGAACCTTGAGTAGGACTGAGATGTCAAAGAAAGCTCTTCTCCAGCTCTTATGAATACAAAGCCTCTATAAATGAAGGTTTGATCAGGCTTTGCTTCAGGAGATGCCTGCCTCTTGCTGCTGTACCAAATCCTGCCCTTACAACGTGCATCTGAGAAAATTCCCACCAAACAATACAAGTTCTTTCAGATGCACTCTTTAAATGCATGTTGTTCTGCTAGACTTGCCTTCTCATAAAGACAAGCAAAAAGATTGATACTGTGCAAGAACAGATCATTTCAAAGTGTGAAATGCTAGTACAAATATGAGTTTAATACTGGTTGAATCCAGTTCCATAAATAATTCTAGAAAAATCAAAATAAATGGTTTGGTATATTTTAAAGCATGCCATAATTTCATTTATTTAAGAAATTTATGTTGATTGCCAAATATTTAACACCAGAACAATGATGAGCAGCACCTGAGCACTTTTCATGTTTTAGAATTTTGTTTGGCAATTTAAATATTATTTGAAAAAATATATTAATATATTTAAAATAATAGCCTATTTTCTATTTCACTGAACTTTTGAGAACAGGAATAATGTTTATAATAGAGATAGGAAAAGCTTAATCTGCACTTACCTCTGGTTCAGGCAGCCAGCAGTGACAATCCCACATACCTTGTCAAGTTTCAAGAACTCACAATCCTTAATTTAAACACTTGAGAAATCCATGGAGCCTGTCAGTCTAGTTAATGAAGCCTCCTCCTTCCCCCTTTTTAAACAAAAATCTGACTTTCTTTAAAGACCACTTAAGGCATATCTCTGATTATACAAACAGGTTCTGTCCTAGAAGAGTGAATAATCCAATAATACCTCCTTTGACTTGTTTCCCTCACACCCCGATGGTTCACTAAGGGATTGTAGCTTCTTTAAAGGTATGAGCTAGTCTAAAATAGGCAACAGATATGTCACTTTCAGTACAAAGAGTATGCAGTATTCAATACAAATCACTGTTTTGATTACATACCTTTTGATCTCATGTCACTTAGAAAGTTATCTACATGAATTAATGATCCCTTAATATTGTCTTGCACTTTTATCAAAATATTCCCATTTTTCAGATATTTACAATGATTGAAATTGCTGAGCACTACACAACAAATATGAGAATATGTATACATGTTGATACAAGAAGAAAGGCTTCTTAATCTCCGTTCTCTAGAATAGTTAAAGTAAGTTATTTAAAAGAGTCAGATGCTGAAATAAGCTTGATACCTTGCCATGTTAAATGCTGTGAAATATGTATGGTTAACCCTTTTTCTAATCCTACCCTTATTCACTGTAAAACTCTTACCCCTTATTCTGTCACTGTACTCCCTGATAAAGAGTGTCTCCTCATCTTTCCCACAGACCTCCCTATTGGAAAGCAGCAACGAGTTCTTCCCAAAGCCTTATTTCTTCCAGGCTGAACCATCTCAGCTATTTCAGCCTACCTTCATAATAGAAGTGCTCCAGCCCTCTGATCATCCTCATGGCCTCCCCTGATCCTGCCCCTATAGATTTGTGCCTTTCTTAAGTTGGGGGCCTGACAGCTGCATGCAGTGCTCCGGGTGGGGCCTCATTAAAGTGGAGCAGAGGAGTAGAATCACTTTTTTCAATCTTCTAGCTATACTATGCATTGACTGTATTTGTATGCATTGAGTACAGACAGCATGAGTCAGGAGTCAGTAATGTGCCCTTGCTGCTAAGGCTAATGGTATTCTTGGTTGCATTAGGCAAAGTATCATCAACAGGTCAAGAGAGATGATCCTTCCACTCTTCTCAGTTATTGGTGAGAGTACATCTGGAGTCTTATGTTCACTTCTGGGTACCCCAGTACAAGGGAGACATGGAAGAGTCCAAAGGAGGTCCACCAAGACAACGAAGTGACTGGAGCACCTCTCCTAAGAGGAGAGAGCGAGTTGGGATGGCTCAGCATGGAGAACAAGAAGGTTATGCAGGTTCTTAATGTTGTCCATTAATACCTGAATGGAAGAAGTAAAGAGAATGGAGCCAGGCTCTTCTTGGTGCTACGCAGTGCCAGCAGAGGAGACACAGGGTACAAACTGGAATACAAGAGGTTCTAAACACATGGAAGCACTTCACTGTGCTGGTGATGGAGCACTGACACAGGTTGCCCAAGGAGTCTCCTCTGTGGAGCTCTTCAGAAGCTGCCTGGACATGGTGATGCTTGAGTAAATGTTGGATGAGATGACCTCCAGAGGCTCCTTCCAACCTAAGCCATTCTGTAAATACAGAATATAGAAAATATGAAAGGCTCTATGGCCCTTGACTACTGAGATTTGCTTTACAAGTGGTAGTGAAATTATGACAAAAAGGGAAGAACAGGAGGCAGGAAGGAGCAGGTACTACAAGAGCAAGTTAAATCAAACATAAAGGAGGAGGAGTTAGAAGAGGATCTACATATGTTGCAATAAAATCAGAATTAGAGATTAGAAGACCTGTGTTAGCCAGAGGTATGTTGAGTTTGTCTTGGGAATGGGATACTGTCTGACTTGAGGAAGACCAGAGAAGATTAGTCTAAATATTGAGTCAGGACAGCAGAATATGAGGGATGTGAATCTCAATGGTGAAACCAGGGATGGGCCTGGCCTCTTAGTATTAGAGGTACAGATGGCAAGACAAAGTGTCACTTTGAAAGACCAAATGAAAAGATGGAAGGCAGAGTCAAAAATAATGTGTCAGCTATACATGAATAACAGCAAGATGGCAGTATTGGCTATTGGGACCAAAAATTGGAAGGAAGAAGCAAAACAACCCTTTTTGACTATCTGAATTTTAAAATAGTAAGACTGCCAAAAGATCATGTCAGAATGAAAGACAAAAATAGGATGACAATCGTTAAGAGTGTAGAAGTAGGTTTCTGAATCAGTAACATAAATATAATACCATCTCTCATGTGAAGATAAGCCAAAATGTTTTCATCTGGTTGTTGGAGGTATCTGGAAATTCTCATTAAAATTCCTTTGATGAAAGGTTTGCACTTAGACTTTCTTTCCAAACGTGCAATAAAAGCTCCATAAGGCAAAGTGATCATATTTTTCATGCATAGGGCTATCAGTGCAAACTTGCACATTAGATACTTTTACAGGTGTTTTGGAACTCTGGCTTCTGAGTCCATTGTATACATAAAGCTGTGGAAGTCTTTCATCTATATGTTTAGTCTGATGTCTGTTTTAATTTTCAGATGGTTTATCCTGACAGATTTCTTATTCAGTAAATCTTGTTAAAAGAGATGTTCTGTCTGTTTACTGCTCATATGAAGCCAAATTTTAGTCTAAAGAGTTAAATAAATTTTATCTGAAACAATTATATTTTAGGACTCGGTGTGAAATGGCTGAATTGTGCTTGAATAAGCACAGTTGAAGTTCATCTTTATTATAGTTCCTGGATACTGAGAATATTTCAGGCTGTGTTCTAGATATGATTACAGGCTTTCAAGCGGGAAAAAGTTTGCCCAATTTAAAGAAAGGGCCTTACCTGTATGCCAGGAGGCAAACACCTCTTCTGGCTTGTGGCACTCACTGTTTAAAAGTGGCTATGAATTTCCAACTGGGATTGAAATTAACCAAAACTATCAATCACCAGAAATTAAGCTTTTTATCCAGCCTATAGGAAAAACTGTTTCAGAAGCAGGTATAATCATTCTCATTTATGCTATCTCTGTCTTAGCATTCCCTTAGGTTCTGGAATACAAAAAAGTTTTTTCCCATTTGCTTGATATGCATCAATCTGCTAGCATTTTTCTGTCACACTTTAACTCTTTCTCCTCCGGACTGCATTAAATACGGGTGAGGGTAAAAACATAATTGATTCTTGAAGAACGTTACCACTAGATAGATCTGAATTTGGAGGTTTAGATGTGTCCCTCAACAGGGCTTAAGACAGTCAGGGTGAATCCCTAGCCCTTCTGCAAACTGCTGTCCATAACATCCCTGGGCTGATAGCTGTAGATAGGTCCAGGAGACTGACCTTAGAAGTCTGCCTTTGCCCATAAACTTTATATCACTGGACATTAGTCTCAAAATTGCCTTTTCCCTTTCCAAGTGTTGACCTGAAATCCAGATTGAGCTGGCCTAGTGTATTGATTCCTGTTTTCTCTCTGACTAGCCTCTCTCTGAGACTCCTGCAAAATGAAAGATTTGAAGCTGACTGGTAGGTAATGTGATGCAGTTTCTTCTATGAAAAAAGAAATGGACCTGCCCTAAAAGGGCCATTGATTAATTTAGCCGAGAGAAATGTAGTTGCTCAGAATAAGTAATGTCACAGTTCAGAGTGAGAGGTCAGAATGAAACAATATTTAAGCTTCCATTGCTTCTGGAGATGTAAATTTGATTTCTGTAGTCAAGAACAAGATGTTGATCAGAAGGCAGGGTCTATGTTGCTGTGATGTGTGAATGCAGCCCTTGAGAGAGACACACTTCATCTCCTGGAAGGATGCAGATTGCCCTATGCTTGTACGTATACATGGTCACTGACATTTAAGCATTCCCAGGAAGACAGCATATCACCACGCATCATTTTTTACACCAGCAGATAAATGGAGTCCTGAGCTTACATATCACATGTTGGCGCATAGTTGTACTCCAACAGGAGTAACACAATCAGGCTCATCCTAGACCCACTGAGCCAAATTCACTGACTCTGTCAGCATGTTTCTGCTGAGGACAGTGGTATAACACAGGCACAAGTCAATACAGAACTTGGCATACAGTATTTCGCATACATATTTAAAGCAGTCTGGATTTGCATGGTAGTTTCCAGCTTTATTACATGAATACATATGTTCCTGCTGATGTAATTCTCTTGAAAGGTATAAATAATGGATATTCTTCATAAGCAGCTGACCCCCTGGAAAGACTGAAATCAGAGAGAGGGAGTTAGAGCTACCTTGCACAATTCAGCTCCCGCTTGCACTCAATGTCACTGGATAAAAGTCAGTTAGAGGAATTCCTGTAATGTGTCACTGCTGCTGCCTCCAGTGTCACTCTGGTCACTACCACCAATGAGTCTATGGATGAAAAAGATGGGAAGGAAAATAGTGGAGATAATGTAGCTAGTTAAACTGTTGCCTTCTGAGTCTTTGGGGCACTTTTATTTTTTAAAGAACAATCACTTCATAACAGAAGGGGCTTTTGGCATCAAAGCAGGTGTGATACCTCTCCATTTCCCACAGCAAGCTACAATAATAAAGGAAACCATTCTCAATATTGCTGATCCGGGGGCATTTTAATTTTTGTGATTCTAATACTTTGGCAAATCAGAGACCAGGTAAGCCTAAGTTCCCATAAAGTCCTTATTAGCCGTAAGTACAGTGGAGAATAAATGCAGGAAACAGCAGCAAGGACTTAGTTTGCAAAAAAAGTCTCCTAGGATGTGCAGAAGTAAAAGCATTGCATAAAGCCAGATCTTGTCCACAACGCTTACAAGTGTGTCTGGTCTGCACATTATAGTAAATGCTTCTGATTTACAGATATGGGAATTACCTCAACATGATTTCTGTCTTAACATATTTCTGAGGTTCACTAGTAAAAGATTTGAGAGAACGTGTATTGACCAGGACAGGAGGAAAAATGGCAGCTGAAACTTTTTATTATTATTTTTAATTTCTCTTTTCTTTTTTTTTTTTTATCTGAAAAAGGACTTCAGCTCTTATTTTCAATGAAAAGACTGAATAATATTACCTTTCCCATCCTACTGCTATTGTATTCTTATAATGAGAAGCAGTACAACTCCATGGGCAGCTTGGTAAAAACACTTTCTAC